>NW_027186315.1:9365290-9406305 GCF_028583685.1 Petaurus breviceps papuanus
AGTACAAAGACCATGCACCCCTAGGTCACAAGTAAGTTACAATTTCAGAGGCAGCATTAAATACCCAAGAAGAGCTCTTTGTATCTTGCCCTGAGGCAGACTCTCAGCTTCCATGGTTCTTCTTCCATGGTCCCACCTCCTACCCGAATCCACCAAACTGTCAACTGGGTTCAAAAGCAGACAGCTCCCAGTTTCTTATACAGCTCTCCATGCAGTTTCTGTTCCATATTGAAACTAACAGTATCTAGTCTACCTCAAATCCTTCACAGATTTTGTTCTTGGTAAAGCAAAGCTTAACAAAGCCACAGAAAGACAAAGTGCTGAAACCACAGTCATGCTTCTTCTGGCAGCTCCGACTGGCCCTAGGAAGTTTTTGACAACTCTGGCTGGTTCTCAGAAACTCTCAGCAGAAGTTTTGGCTTGCTCTAAGAAGAAGTACTATAAATTATGCTCTCAAAATCAAAATCACTTTCTCCAGCTTCCATGTGGCTTACTCCAAGAAATCAAATGACAAAAGAGGCTCAAAAAGTGAATGAGGAGAAGAATGCCTTAAAAAGCCAAATTTGCCAGATGAAAAAAGAATCTGAAAAGCTCACTGAGGAGAATAATTCCTTCAGAATTAGATTGGAGCAAATGGAAGCTAGTGACTTTATGAGAAATAAAGATGCTGTTAAACAAAACCAAACAAATGAAAGAATAGAAGGCAATGTGAAATATCTCATTGGAAAAACTACTAACCTGGAAAAGAGATCCAGGAGAGATAATTTAAAAATTATTGGACTACCTGAAAGCCATGATCAAAGAAAGAACCTAGAAATCATCCTCCAAGATATTCTCAAGGAAAACTGCCCCTGATGTTTTAGAACCAGAGGGCAAAATAGAGGTTGAAAGAATCTACCACTCATCTCCTGAAAAACATCCCAAAAAGAAAACTCCTAGGAACATTATAGGCAGGTTCTGGAATTCCTAGATCAAGGATAGAATATTTCAAGCAGCCAGGAAGAAACAATTTGAATATTGTGGAAACACAATCAGGATAACTCAGGATCTGGCCGATTCTACACTGAGGGATCAAAGGGCTTGAATTTGATATTCTGGAGGTCAAAGGAGACTGGGATTAAAACCAAGAATCACCTACCCAGAAAAACTGAGTATCATGTTTCAGGGGAAAATATGGTAATTCAGTGGAATAGAGGACTTTCAAGAATTCTTGCTGAAAAAACCAGAGTTGAATAGAAAATTTGACCTTCATATACAAGAAGCAAGAGAAGCATGACAAGGCAAACAGGGAAAAGAAATCATAAGGAACTTATCAAAGTTGAACTATTAACATTTCTACGTGGAAAAACAATAATTTTAACTGATGAAACTTTTCTCAGTATGAAAATAGTTGAAAGGAATGGAAATATATATATATATATATGTATATATATACACATACATAAATATATATACACATACATAAATATATGTATATATTTATGTATGTATATATATGTCTATATCGGAGGGTATATGGGCATATGAATACATATGTGAATGTGTGTATATATGCTTACAGGTATACATAAATATAGGGCACAGGACCAATTTAATAGGAAGGGATGATACTTAAAAGGTGAAATTAAGAGGTGAGAAAGGAATGTAATTAGAGGAGCTGGGGAGAGACAGAATGGGATAAACTATGTCATATAGAAGAGGCATGGGAAAATGGTTACAATGGAGGAGAAGAATAGAAAAGCAAAGGGGAATGGGTTAACCTTATTGTCATTGAATTTGATTCAGGGAGGGAATGACATACACACTAAATAGTGTATCTCACTGTATAGGAGAGTTGGGGGAAAGGATACCAGAGGGGGTGTGATGGAAGGGAGGGCAGGCTAGGGGGGAGGGAAGTTGGAAGCACCCACTTGTGAAAAGGGACTGGATCAAAGTAGAGAATAGAACAAGTGGGAGGTGGGATAGGAGGGAGGGAAATATAGTCAGTATTTTACAATATATCTACTATGATAATGTTTTGCACTAGCTACCCATGTACAACCTATACTGGACTGCTTATCTTCACAGTAAGGGTGGGTGACAAGGGAGGAAGGGAATGAATCTGGAATTCAAAGTTTTAAAGTCAAATGCTTAATAAAAAATATATATATATATGTGTATATATATATGTGTGTGTGTATATATATATATATATATATATATATATACTATTATTAATACTCTTTTACATGTAATTAGGAAATAAGATATACAGGCACTAGGGCATAGAGATCCACCATGCCCTACTGGAAAAGTCAAAGGGGGTATGGGAGAAGATGTGAGAGAGAGAGCAGATTGGAGGAGGGGATATTCTGTGGGACTGCTTATTTTGGGGTGGTGGGTAGGGGAAAAATAGGGAGAAGATCTTTAACTCAAAATCTGGCGGAAATGAATGATGTAAATCAGAAGTTAATGAAGCATTTGAAAAATGAAAAAAATAATTAATTAAAAAACTATGCTGCTAGAAAACCTTGGTTCCATACTCAGAGATAGATGAATTTAACCATATAATAAATTTTAAAAAGAAGCTAAGATGAATAGAATTTTAGAAAAGTTGGGTATTGCTTGGAGAAAATTTAATGTGCATCAAAAGGAATATAATTTTTTTGAGATGTACATTTCATCTTTTTAAAAAAGGCATTAGGGGTGGCCAGGTAGCACAGCGAGTAAGAGCACCGGCTCCAGTGTTGGGATGACCTGGGGATCGAATCCCAGGCTCAGATACTTAGCACCCAGAAACACCTTAAGCAATTTACTTAACCCCAATTGCTTAGGGGAGGCCAGGTGGCTCAGCGAGTAGGAGCACAGGCTCCAGTGTTGGGATGACCTGGGGATAGAATCTGGGCTCATATACTCAGCACCACACCCAGAAATAACTGGCCATGTAACCTTCAGAAAGTTACTTAACCCTGATTGCTAAAATAAAAGGGGCAGGGGGCATTAAAACTAAATAGACAAAGGCAGAAATATTATTATTAACAATTTTAAGTGTGCACTTTTTTTAACCAAAGTACAGTGAAATTTCATTCAGCAAAGGCCATGAAAGAAGAAATTAGTTAATTGAAAACCAAAGAATTTGAAAGAATCAATGAATCAGAGAATAAATTATAGAAAGTTAATAATTTCATTAAAGAGAATGACAACTATGCAACAACATATACAAATTTGTGGGATTCAGTCAATAGAGTAATTGGGGGAAAATTATGTGTTTAAACATGTCAATCAATAAAAGTGAGTAAAAGACCATCAATGAATCAGGCATGCATAAAATAAACAATAATAACAATAATATTAGCACTACAAAAGAACATATCAAAACTCCCCAATTGAACACCAAAATAAAAATCTTAATAATCTAATTAAAGTTAAATAATTTTGAAAATCAAAATAGATGAACCAATAAATAACATCAGAAGCTGTTTTTTATGAAAAAAAAACAACAGTAAAATAGACTAACCACTAGTCAATATTATGAAAGAAAAGAAAGAGGAAAACCAAACTACCAGTATCAAAAAAAGGGTGAATGAACCATCAATGAAGATAAAATGAAAATAGTTATTAAGAGTTATCTTGGCCAATCATAAGGCAACAAAACTAATAACTTAAGTGAAAATTAATGAAAATTTATAAAAAGTAAATTTTCTGGATTAGTGAGGAAGTAGAATACTTTAGTAGCTCTATGTTTAAAAAACAGATGAACAAGTCATCAATAAACTCCCTAAGGAAAAAAAAATTCTTAAGAAGAGAAAAATTTACAATTGATTTCTGCCAAACATATAAGAATAATTAATCCCAATATTATGTGACCTATTTTAAAAAATATTTAAGGAAATAATTCCGTGAAATTTCTTTTATGACACAAATGCCTTTTGTTACCTAAACCAGGGAGAGCAAAAATATAAAAAGAAAGCTACAAACAACTTTTCTTAAGGATTATCAATTAAAATTTTTAAATAAAGTGCTAGCAAGGAGATTGCTGCCATATATCAGAAAGATAATATACTGAACAGTTTGGATTTATACAAAGAATTCTAATACAATTTATACAAGGTAGTTGAATATTAGGAAATATATATGCCTATTTGCCTATATTTATAACAAAAAACAGCATAGAAGGATGGATAAATAATGATAACATGTTTATTATTGCCATATGTGATTGAGGTTGACAATTTGTCTTTATCAATCTGTCTTTAAATCCTCATTCAACATACCATTCCAGTGGTCAGACCATTGTCTTCCGTCTATCACTTCGTTAAGAATAAAATAAGGTATCATTAATTTGTAAAAGTCAATAAGTAGACAAATCCATAGCAAAGGACTTTGCTATTCACCTATCACTGACTTTATTTCTTTAATTTGTAAAAATACTGTCTTACCTTGGGAAAAACAAAACTTTGTGAAAGAAACAAATCAGTTGGTGAAACATTGTGTGCTACAGTTGTAACATTAATAAATTACCACATAGCACAGGCCCCAGTGCACTTCAATTATTCCCTGTCAAAATATGTTTGCCATATTGTCAATTCAGTAAAAGTTAGCAAATAGTTAGAAACTCAATGTTACAGAGCACCTTGAAAATACTAGGCCCACAACCAACTCTTATTGAAATTAAAGGAAAAGCTCAAAGGAAGAAGTTAAACATAACTTCAGTGTTCTAATTTCATACAGCCCAATCTTAGATTGTTATTCTACAATTTTGATTAGGAAAAAAGACTATTTTTATACTCTTTAATATCCATTTATAACATGAACTGTTAAATTTTGTCTAGGAGCTGGAAAAATAAGAATTACACAGATACACATGTATCAACTATGTTTTAGGTTAAATATGTGTCTGAAGTCTAACCTTACTGTTTACTATGGGCTTCATTATTGTAAAGGACACTAGATTGCAAAAATGCATCTGAGTTCTACATTTGTGATTATATGATCCTTAAGGGACTTAATAAATATGTCCACTCAT
Organism: Petaurus breviceps papuanus; assembly: GCF_028583685.1. Taxonomy (NCBI): domain Eukaryota; kingdom Metazoa; phylum Chordata; class Mammalia; order Diprotodontia; family Petauridae; genus Petaurus; species Petaurus breviceps. The sequence goes on from NW_027186315.1 coordinate 9,370,296, forward strand.
ATAGAAGGGATTATGCATGCTAAGATAATTTTTTGTGTTACTCTGAGTAAGTGGACCTAGATTGGAATTCTGATTCTGCCACCTGCTACTTATGTGACATTGGGCAAGTCTTCATTACATGATACTCAAGATGAATAATTTTAGAGATCTCATACATTAATGCTAGGAGATAAGATTGACGTTCTTTTGAAAGGATGGATTTGTGGCAAAAGTATGTACTACTTCACACTGAGCTCTTAAAACCACCTGTTTATCTTCATTTGCTAATGTTTCACTATATACTAAAAACTATGCATCATACACAAATATAATTACCATAATTACTCATTCAAGTCATAGTTGTGGCCTAATTCTTTGTTATTTTTATGCAAGTTCCCCCTGATTTTTCTTTCTATGTGTGGGTGAAAATGAAGGTGTATGCAAAAGAAAAAGAGGTTTAAGTGGAAAGAACATGATAAATTTGTTTATTAGTCATAAATTATGTTCTGCAAAAATAATATAGCATATGGCATTTCCATTATTTGTAATTCTTTTCATAAAACATAAAAAAGACTTCATTGAATACTGTTAATTTTTATCCTATTTGTCCATTCTAGTTCTAGTTCTATTGTTACATCACTTCTGTCATGCTAAACTCACATCGTCAAGCTTCATTTATTAGCTAAATACTTAAATAGCACAACCTTTGGCAAATATTTCCTATAACTCAATTTAAAAAGTTAAGTACTACATTATAGAGTTTCCCTTTTTGTCTTATTACCTTTCTTAAAGGTAGGTGCTTTATAGAAATCCTTGTACTGATCATACCAGTTTTTACTCTTCCTGGTTCAGCAGCCAATAGTCTTTTTATTAATTTCTATTTTTAATTTATGGAATAAAACAAGCATCTCCATAAGACAGCATAATAAAAAAGATGATTTCACAAGAAACTTGAAGTCTACTATGCACAGCTTATGATTTTTTTTTTAAAATATAAAAGAAAATTGTCACATGAATATCTTTTTTTCTTCTCTCCCCTCTTTGCCCTAGAGAGGAATATCATTAGACACAAATAGTATATTACAGACATGCATATATACATATTTATAGGTAGTCATGTATATGTATATAGAGGTATATGTATATTTACATAAATGTATGCCTGTATATGTGTGTGTCTGTGTAATGCACTATTTGTGTCTAATATACTAATATTATATTTACTAGTTATACTAATTATATATGTGTGCTAATATATTCACATATATATATACTTTTTGCATCTAATGTACTAATTTGTGCTTAATATATTTGCATATGAGTGAAATTTTTCCATACATCTATTTTATCAGTTCTTTCTCTAGATGCAGATAGCATCTTTGGGCATTTATAATACTCAAAATAACTTATTCTGTCAAAGTCATTCTTAAAAAATTATTACTGTTTCTGCATACAAAGTTTCTCTGTTCTGCTCATTTTGTTCTTCATTATTTCATGGAAATCTTTCCACATTTTTTCTAAAATCATTGAACTCATCATTTCTTATAGCACAGTAGTATTCCATAACAGTCATAAAACACAACTTATTCAGCCATTCCCCAATTAATGGACACCCATTCAATTTCCAGTTCTTTGCTATCACAAAGAGCACTACTATAAAAGTTTTAGAAATATAGGTTCAATGTATCAAGAAAAGGGACTTGAAGTTAGATGGAACAGAGAAATTGAAATTGCCCCTACAGATCTTCCTGAACCATTGTATCCAAGTTTGCCATGCCTTCAGGGAGACTCAAAATAAAGTACTGGGACAGGTGGAATTAGTCAATATGGTGAATTTATGGCAGTACATCAAGCTATTAAAACAGAATAAGGAGGACAGTGTCATATACTCTACAGTGAATGAGGTTATGATAGTGAGTTCATGGACTCCAAAAGCACAGTTGACGCTATATTTGTTTCTTTTTGGCTTTTTGACTGTTAAAGTTGTTTGTGAGATTTGTTTCCTGCAGTCTTAGTACCCTCCACCTGCAGATGCCTGATCATTTAAACTGGATGTCACTCTGTAAAGTCAATCATAAGCAGTTCTCCAAAGGACTGCTGCTGTGAATTACTTTAAGGATCTAATTGCATAAATATAGTGAACTCTGTTTATTTTTCAATAAACTAAAGCAAAATATTCAAGAAGCTAAAATAAAATATTCACAATCTTATAACATAAAAAGTTATTCCGAAGGTGTCCACAAAGTCTTAAACAAAACATAGCATTCAGTAGGTCACAATCTCCTCAATCAATATAGAGTACCCAAGTAAAGTCTTCTTTCATCTTGATTCAAAACAGGCTTCAAATCATCCTAAAGTCAATCATCCTTCAGAGGTAGCAGAAAGTACAAACACCATTGACCCCTAGGTCACAGTAAGTTACAATATCATCAGTCAGCACTAAGTAATCAAGTAAAGTCATCTTTCATTTTAAGTTAAGGCTGACTTCCTAACCTCATGGCTCCTTTTCCATTCTACCAGCTCTTGATTGTATTCACCAGACTCTTGCCTGGATTCACACACAGGCAGATCTCTGTTCCAGTTCTATAGGTCAGTCTATGTGGACTATTCCACTTCAAGCCCTTGGCAGTTTCTGTTTCTAAGAAAACAAAGCTTGACAGAGCTATAACAATATTTACACACATTCCTGGTACTATCATCTCAATTCACTTTCTGTATGAGAAATCAACACAAATCAACACACATAATACTTCTCTCTGACAAGGTAACACAAATCAACAGAGTACTTCTGTCTGACAAAGTAATACCAACACAGAATAACAGACAGAACAACAGAGCGCCAAGATAACAAACATTCTTTTTTTTAGCTCTGCTTGATCCCAGTTCATGCTCCAGGTCTGCTCCTTCCTGTTCCACCTATCCTGTTCTGTCCTTCTAGTTCTGCCCTTCCTGTTCCCTCTTTCAGCATCTCCCACCATGGGCTCCATGAGATGACATTAGGCCTATTAAGGGCAGGGAAGTTCTCCACACTCCCTTAGACCTATTAAGGGCAATACAAATGTTTACTGTTTTCAACAAAGACTTGACACAATCAGAGGTGAGGTTCAAAGGCACTTGAATGATGGGGGAGGGGGAGGGGTTTATGGGCGGTGCCATGGTTGCTTAAATGAATATGTATAAGTTTGATGGGGTGATCTCCATATAAGGCCATGGGGGTGATCACCATATAAGGCCATAAATGTAAAACTGCGATGTGATTGGCTCGGATTCGCTATATATTTTCTTGTGTGAGAGGGCGCTCTCTCTCTCTCTCTCTCCGCCATGTAACTGTTGAAGAATAAACCACCCCGCTTCACTCCTCCGCCTTCTGTCTGGTGTTTTTTCCCCGTGAGGGGCCGGTGACGACCGAAGACCCGGGATGGGTAAGTGAGAGGGCCGTGGGGCTAGTCGTCTAGATCTGTTGTGAGGGCAAACGCCCGCAACAGATTCTGGCGCCCAACGTGGGGCTGACCCTTCGGGACGACTAGCTGGCGGACGGTCTGCTGGACGCAGCTGGTCTGCTCCAGTCGCCAGACAGCCTCGAGGCCACGGTAGCCTCGGGAAGAGGATAGGATGGGAACAGGGCATAGTATCCCTGTATTTAGGCCGGAGGAGAAGGGGGTGATAGCGGCGCAACTTTATAAGCTCTGCGCCCAAAGGGGGGCAAAAATCCCCATTAAGACCTGTAGGGAGTTTATAGATAAGATCTGGGACATATGCCCTTGGGTCAGGCATGTCGGCATACAGGCCGATAGATGGAGAGTTGTGGGACAGCAGATGGCAGCTTTTGAGAATGGCTGCCCTGGTTCGCTGACACCCACTGATTTTTCGGTTTTTAAGATAGTGGATGCGACATTGAATCCTTCCCCGATTGCCGCTTCCCGGTCCTTGGCCACACAGGTGGGCTCCTCATTAGCCGGGTCAGATTCAGAGTCAGAAAAAGGAAAGAATAAGGAATTGAAGGACCCTGGGGGCTTCGGTCAATATCCGTGGGAGGACTTAAGAGCTGTGGTAATGAATCAGGCGGCGGATAGTTCCGCTAGCAGTTCAGAAGGGGAAGATGAAGGTAAAAGGAGTGGGCGCCAAGAGGGCGCCCAGGGATCGAGGGAGAGAAGAAGGACCCGGAAGGGCACTCCCTCACGTAAGGAGAGGAGGGAGAGACGGGAGAACAAAGGGGAAACGGATGCAGGGGGCGTGCTCCCCGCTTCCGCGCCCTTTACCTCCGCCTTGCCACCAAGCACCTCCTGTTTGCCAGGCAATTACTGTCCTGCCCGGTCTTTCGCTGCTAGTTCCGCATATGTCGCCCCTCCCTGCCCTCCGCCCCCGCCTCCTCATTATGAGAAAGGGCGAGAGGCGAATATTTGGGAGGGAGAGGGGTTAATAAGGCGGAGCCTCCGTGTGGCGGCGGAGGCGGGCGCAGAGGTGGACTTCGCCTCTTGGGATGTCTATCCCATTTTGACTGATCCCCTTATGGGTCAGCGTACTCATTCTCCCATCCCATATAAGACACTGAAAGAGTTCAAAGAGGCGGTGACTAAGTATGGCCCTTCTTCACCCTATGTTAGGAGGCTACTTATGAACCTAGTGACCGCTCACCCCTGGACCCCGGGGGATTTTGACGAGCTAGCTATGTCCTGTCTAGACCCTGCTATGCATCTCGCCTTCCAGGCACAAGTGAAGAGGGAGGCCAGGCATTTGGCCCGACTTAGACCCGGCAGGGCCCCTCAAGACACTGAGCACTTAATTTGTGGCACTGGCCATTTTTCCAACCCGGCCGTGCAGGCAGCCTATGGGCAGTTAGAATTAGATGATGTCAAGGCCGCACACATAGCGGCCTGGGAGAAGGTTTCTGCCAAGGGTATGACAGGGGGCCCTAAATTAGTTGGCCTGAAACAAAGACCTGATCAGACCCCCCTTTCTTTTGTTAACCAAGTTCAGGAGACGGTCCATAGGACCCTAGGCAGCGGCCCTGGGATGGACATACTCATTAAGCAGTTGGTTAAGGAAGGCTTGCGCTCCAGGGAGGCAGCTGCGGTGGCATCCCTGCCATCGGAGGCCCCCTTGGAGGACGTCATAGATAAGTTAATGGACCTGCCCCCGGAAAATCCTATTGCACAGTTGGTTTGCACTGCCCAGGATAGGGACCGCCAGCTTGTACAGGCGCTGGAAAAATTGACAGTCTCGAATACAGAGAGGGAACAGAGCCTCTTGGCGGCTATACAACAACTCAGCTCGTCAGCCCAGAAAGGTCCCGGCAGGCAGGCTTGTTTTCAATGTGGTCAATACGGCCATTATAAGGCCCAGTGCAAAGCCACCTCCAGGGGAACACCTCCTAAGTGTTTTAACTGTGGACGCCTTGGCCACATAGCGCGGTTTTGTCGCGCCAAGAATAAACAGGGCAGCGAACAAGCCCCTTTGGAGACCGGGGTCTCCCCCGGATCTCAACCGCAGGGAAACGGCGGGTGGAGGGGCCCAGCCGCAGGGCCCCTCCCCCATCCTCGTTAAGCGGCAATTATCCTCAGTTTGTAAGAGTCAGGGCCTCTCCTGGAAAACAACCCTCCATCTTTACACTTCCCCCTGGAGAGGCGATAACAGTCCCTGCCCAGTTGCCTTTCCACCCAGCTGTAGTGACCGGCCTAGAAGGCTCTCCTGACTTTGAGGTCCCCACCCAAGTAGCAGAGGATATGGAGGCAATGTTGACCCTGTTTAATCCACACTGCACCCCCGTCTCCATACGGGCTGATCAGATCATTGCTAAGGCGTTTCCCTTCGGCCCCTCATCCCAGCATCCTTGCCAATTGAATTGGGCTCGTTCCATCACTTTGAACCGTCCCACTTTGATTATTCATGTTGAGAATTATCCGATCTTAGGGATCATTGATACGGGGGCTGATTGTTCAGTCATTAATTTGGATCAGTGGAGGAAAGAATGGCCCTTGATGGTTGCATCCACGCCGGTCCAGGGAGTGGGGGGGAACAAGAAAGCTCAGAGATCGGCTCGTGCCCTCTCGTGGTCGGTGGATGATAATGCAGGCAGGTTCACTCCTTTGTGTCTCCCCGAGCTGCCTTATGCTCTGTGGAGGCGGGATGTCCTTGCGCAAATGCAACTCTCCTTAGTAACCCCGGACTGCTTACCGGGAAATGGATAGGGACCACTCTCGATTTGAGCTTCGCCCCGAAATTGACCTGGACAAATAACCGCCCGGTCTGGGTTGAGCAGTGGCCCCTTAAAGCCGAGAAGCTCACTGCTTTACAAAAAATTGTTGGCTCCCTTTTGCAGGATGATAGGATTGAACCCTCCTTTAGCCCATATAATTCCCCAGTTTTTGTCATTAAGAAGAAATCAGGAAAATGGAGGATGCTCGTAGACCTCAGAGCTATAAATGCCTGTTTGCTCCCGATGGGCTCATTACAGCCTGGCTTACCTATGCCCGTAGCTATCCCCCAAAATTGGCATATCGCAGTCATTGATATCCAGGACTGCTTTTACAGCGTTCCCCTGCACCCTGGGGACAGGGAGAAGTTTGCCTTTTCTGTACCCTCTATAAATTTCCAGGCTCCCTCTAAGAGGTTTCAGTTTAAGGTTCTGCCCCAAGGAATGGCTAATAGCCCTACCCTCTGCCAGTTCTATGTCGCCCAGATTTTGGAGCCAATTAGGGATCAATACAAAGAGTTCATAATTATCCATTACATGGATGATATTCTTGTTGCTGGCCCCACAGCTGGAGAGGTACAGGAATGCCTTTCCTTCATGATGCAGGCATTGGCTCAACAGAATTTTGTTATAGCTCCCGAGAAGGTACAGAGGCACCCCCCTTATGAGTATTTGGGACACAGGATTACCGCTAGTACTGTTCAAAGGACCTTGCCTCCTATTAAATTGAGTGCTTATAAGACCTTGAATGACTTCCAGAGGCTGGTTGGTGCCTTCCAATGGATTAGAGCCACAGCCCCCTTGCCTGCCAGTGTGATGCAACCTTTGTATGACCTACTCCGAGGAGACTCTTCGCTGAGTTCCCCTAGGAGTTGGACTCCAGAGGCGGTTCAGGCAGTCGAGGAGGTTCTGAAGAGGGCCCAGACCACCTTGACTCGTTACATTCCCGGCTCTCCAGTTTATTTCCAAGTACTGAGTGACAGCGGCCCACAGTGGGGCTGCCTGTTCCAAAAGCAGGGATGTCTAGAGTGGTTATACCCAAAGGTGAGCAAGGCGTCCCTGGTGGATAAATGGGAGGCTTATTGCCTTTTTGCCCTTCAGGCTTTACATCGTTGTCGTTGCCTGTTTGGGTGCGACTTTGCCTTGAATTGCTCCATTTCCCCGGAGCTTGCCATGACTTTAGCCCAGGAATCCCTGTCCTGGGCGACCCTTCTGACTTCGGTGAGGACTTGTAAGGTCTCTCGCCCTGCTTTGCTCCGTATGTTTGCCTCTTTGGAGCTGAGACCCCCTATACCGGTGTTGTCTGGCGTGCCCGTGCAGGGCCCTAATGTTTTTACTGATGCAACAAAGGACCGCCGCGCAGTAATTCATGATCCGAGTGTTCCCCACACCTGGCTTTTCAATACTCCATATACATCCACCCAAAAGAATGAGCTGTTTGCTGTGCAACAAGCCCTTCGGCTATATGCTGATGTTCCTTTTAATTTGATTACAGACAGCCAATATTGCGCCCTCATGCTGCCCCGCCTCCCTTCCGCGTATATTTCTCCGCGCACTGCGGTCTTGAGGCTCCTTCAAGAGGTTCAGGAGCTTCTTCATCTTAGGCGCCACCCTCTTTATGTGCTGCATGTTCGGTCGCACATTACTGCTGTGGGTCCCATTTACTCTAGGAACGCACAAGCGGACCAGGCCCTCCACGCAGTTAGCCTTTCCCCACCCTCTCTCCCCCCGAAAGATTCCCCTGCACAGTTGGCACATGCTAAGTTCCATATCTCAGCTCGGTCTCTTAGGGCTCTTTATGGTGTGCCGAAGAGCGAGGCCAGACTTATTGTCCGGTCATGTATTGTGTGTGCCCCCTTCCGCCCTCGCATTAAGGAGGACGCATTTAACCCCCGAGGTACTGCCCCCAATGAGCTTTGGCAAATGGATGTTACACATCTTGGCTCTAAGTTTATCCATGTTTGTGTTGATACCTTCTCATCTTTTGTCTTTGCTTCCCTGCAGCCTCGTGAGTCAACCAGAGCTGTTATTGCCCATCTCTATGAAATGATTTCTATCCTAGGAGTGCCATTAGCCTTAAAGACTGATAATGGCCCGGCATATACTTCCAAGGCCTTTGCCTTGTTCTGTACTGAATTTTCTATTCAACATGCTACAGGCCTCCCCTACAACCCTACCGGGCAAGCCCTTGTTGAACGGGCAAACCGTACACTTAAGACCGCCCTGTTTAAACAGAAAGGGGGAATATGCAGGTCGGTCACTCGTCAAGAGTTGGCCCAGGTTGTCTTTACCTTAAATTTCCTGCAAGTTAGAGATGACGGCACCACTGCCGCCATGAGGTTCTGGAGCACCTCCGGTGAGAACACCACCTCTTCTCCATTGACCCTCCCCGCACCTAACCGGGCACTGCCCGGTTCCAGGGTAATGTGGCAGGATAAGGAGGGCCAATGGCACGGCCCTGTAAAAGTGGTTGGAAGAAGGCCCGGCCACCTTTCCTTTTTTCCAAATAATGACCCAACAGCGGTACAGCAATGGGTGCCCCTTCACAAAGTTAGGGATCTTGATTAAGGCACCACCCCCGACAGGTTGGGGGGTGAGGAGAATTCTTGTTCTTCTTATCTTTCAGATTGTCGACTCACCCTCCTCATCTTGGGTCTCCTTGCTGAGAATGCCGTGACGGAATTACGCTGGGAACTGCTTTCCACCTTCCCGAGACCCATGCCTGTGACTTCTTTGGCACAAGTTTTTCCTCGTTTATTTACAGTTAACAACACCCTTAAGCTCCCTGTTCTGCACCTCAACAACGACACTAGGCCGGTGGAAAGTAACAGGACAATATTACTTAATGGGATGTTATGTTTTCAAATCACACCCACAGTCGATCCGGAACTGTCACCATGTGTCGGGCTGTTTCCTCAAGAGGCTGTGTGGTCTGACCGCCTCAACTTTACAAGCAAGAAGATAAGACAATTAAGACTGGCTATTGCATCGGTGAATTCCACCTCTGTCGATCCTGCTGTTCTCTCCGGACTGTCTAAGTGGCTGCATGATGTTACAACCTGGTTCTCACAGTGGGGAGGCTTAACCTCCTCCACCGTGGTGTTTGTTCTTGTAATTATTTTGCTTTTGTATTGTGTTTGCAAGCTACGGCGCTGTCAGGATGGCTACATGCTTCTGACCCAACAGGCCCTTTTTACCCTCCAAGAGGGGGGAGATCCTCAGGTATGGTTCCAGGCCATGGAGGACGTGTGACACCTGGGGTAAGACGGGGGTGACTCCATGACGGGCAACTCCTCCCTCCTCAGCCGCCTAAGACAGGACCCAGGGTGTCGGTGTCCTAGGACGGGTAAGGTTTGAGTGAATCGGAGGTGACCTAAGCCAGAGGCCCCCGCACCGCACGTCAGAGTCCTTGGGACAGGACCCCTGAGTGGTAATGGGATTTTTCTGTGGTCTTTTGGGCAAGAAGCGTGGTCACCTGTGTCGCCTGTAGCGGGAAGCTTAGCAGCCTGCACTGCCAATTCTTTTGGCATATAGAATTTTCGTTTGCTTTAAAGAAAAAGGGGGAGTTGATGGGGGAGGGGGAGGGGTTTATGGGCGGTGCCATGGTTGTTTTGAATGAATATGTATAAGTTTGATGGGGTGATCTCCATATAAGGCCATGGGGGTGATCACCATATGAGGCCATAAATGTAAAACTGCGATGTGATTGGCTCGGATTCGCTATATATTTTCTTGTGTGAGAGGGCGCTCTCTCTCTCTCTCTCTCCGCCATGTAACTGTTGAAGAATAAACCACCCCGCTTCACTCCTCCGCCTTCTGTCTGGTGTTTTTTCCCCGTGAGGGGCTGGTGACGACCGAAGACCCGGGATGGGTAAGTGAGAGGGCCGTGGGGCTAGTCGTCTAGATCTGTTGTGAGGGCAAACGCCCGCAACACTTGAATAGCTGAAACAAGTAGCAAAGTACTACTTTGCTTGCCATTACACACCCCTTTCCATGACTGTGATGTGTCATCTCTTACCCTGGAGTACATAAAGCACCAAATGTCTGCTAAAGAACTGACATCTCAAATGGGACCTCCTTTACCTGGCTTCAACCAAACTCTAGAGGCCAGGTAAAGAATTGACCACTCAAATGGGAGCTCTTGGGGCAGGGATACCTCTATGTCAATTTCAGCGGGCAGTACCTATGGAGAAGAGATCTTTGCCCCTTATGCTAAGATTTTGAACCCCATTCTTTCAAGGGGGAAAGATGGGGTATCTGTGCCCAAGCCCCCATCCTAAGATATTGTTTTATGTGCTTATTTTCTATTTTTCCCATTATATTATTGCAAAGTTTTATTGATACCAGTTACTAAACTCCTATTAACATGTATAATGATATGTATGATTAGTATATTTTTGCTATGTAAGGGACATGAAAGATCTTAAGGCTGAAAGCAATGGTAATGGGAATTTGAAAATCTTCCCTGCCCCTTAATAATCCTAAAGGAATTTGAAGATGTTAACTGCTTTGAAGATTTTCCCTGCCCCTAATGGGCTGAGTGTAATCACATAGAGCCTGTTGTAGAAGGAGTTAGCTGAAGGGTGAAGCATAGACCACAGGAAGCTGGAAGTCAAAGCAGTTAGAGACAGAGGGAGGAGAGGACACACCCAGGGTGACAACTAGGCTTGTGAGTTTGGTTTGTGGGAAGGCTCAAGAATTATGGGGCTCTCTGATGCCTTGTGGTTACTAACTTCTATGTTGCTGTGATGGATTCAGTTTCCTGGTGTTAGGATTTGGATTTTTTGGTGTCTGAATAAATGCTTAGCTTTGGTCTTCTTTATGGAAAGTGTATTATATTTTACAATTGAGCACTATGCTGACATATTTATAGTCACTGTCAGAGTTGTGAATATTGTATTGGTGCTACATTCATAAATTTAATGCATGTTAGAGTGTGTCCTGGAAGCCAAGGTTTCCAGTTTCTTAGTACTGAAACCCTTATGCTATGTCCTTTTAGAGTAACACCCTCATTATTAAAACGGAAAATTTTTTTGGAGGGGAGAGGGCAGGGCAATTGGGGTTATGTGACTTGCCTAAGGTCACCTGGCTAGTAAGTGTTAAGTGTCTGAGGCTGGATTTGAACTCAGGTCCTCCTGACTCCAGGACCGGTGCTCTACTCACTGTGCCACCTAGCCGTCTCAAAACTGAAATTTCTTTGCTTTTTTTTTTTGGGGGGGAGGACAATTGGGGTTAAGTAACTTGCCCAAGGTTACACGGCTAGTTTTTGTGTGTGTGTGTGTGGGTGTTAAGTGTCTGAGGCCAGAACCGAACTCAGGTCCTTCTGACTACAGGGCTGGCACTCTACTCACTGTGCCACCTAACCACCCCCAAATTACAGAAATTTCTTAACAATATCATATTATGATTACTGTTTATGTATACTTCATTCTATTTCCCCCATTGTTCCTCTTCTGCTCCCCTCTTCTTATACCCTGTTCCTCCTCACAAATATTTTGCTTCTGACTATCATCTACCCCAATATATCCTCCTTTTGATCAGTACCCCACTTTCTCTTATACCCATACCGTTCTATTTCCATGTAAGATAAGATCGATTTCTATACCCATAGGAGTCTGTATTTTATTCTGTCTTTTGGTTAATTGCAATGAAATTAAGAATCAAGTACTGCCTACCACCTCCTCTATATTTCCCTCCAATATAATAGATCTTCCCTGCTTTTACCTGTGAGATAATTTACCCCATTCTACCTGTTCCTTCCCTCTTCTCCCAGTGCAATCCTCTTTCTCACTTCTTAATTTTGTTGTTGCTGTTGTTTTTCTTTGGGACATCATTCCATCATAGTCAATTTATACCCATGCCTTCTGTCTATGTTTATTCCTTCTAACTGCTCTAATAGTGATAATGTTCTTAAGAGTTACAAAGATGATCTTCCTATGTAGGCATGCAAAGAGTTTAACCATGTTGAATCCTGTGTGCTTTTCCTTTTCTGTTTATCTTTTTATGCTTCTCCTGAGTCTTGTATTTCAAAATCAAATATCCTATTCAGCTTTGGGCTTTTTATTGGGAGTGCTTGAAAGTTTTCTATTTCATTGAATATCCATGTTTCATCTTCACAGATTATATTAAGGTTTGCTAAATAAGTGATTCTTGGTTGTAATCCACTTGCCCAATATTAAATTTTAAGGAGTTATTTTCTTTAGTGAGCTTTTGTACTTCCTTTTCTTTTTGGTCAATTCCACTTTAAGGAATTAGTTTCTTCATTTAATGTCTTTATATCTTCTTTCCATACTTTGTACTTCCTTTACCTAGCTTCTGACTCTTTTTTTCATGGTTCTCTTGCATCTCTTTTCCTTATTTTCTTCTACTTCTCTTGTTTGATTAAAAAAAATTGCTCATCCAGGAGTTCGTTTTTGGGACTTGAGACCAATTCACATTTTTCTTTGAGGGTTATCATGTAGCAATTTTGAAATTGTTCTTTTTTTCAGTCTGTGTTTTGATCTTCTACATCATTATAGTAACTTTCTATTATAAGTTTCTTTTTTGTTAGTGTTTTTGCTCATTTTCCCAGATTATTTTGTGACTTTTAAGTATATATTAAATTTGGGCACTGCTCCTTGGGTGGAGGGTAGCTTTCTCAAGCTTTTTGTAATAGGGAGTGTTGTCTTGGTGGTGCCTTGTGCTGGGCATATGGGACCTCACTGCTGTCTTGTTTTATGACTTGAGGGCCTGCTTCTGGATTTCTGGAGTGAAGCCTACTGCTGACTTGACAGATGCTGCCTGTGCTACACTATATTCCCTTCTTATCCTAGTAAGACAGACCTTTCCTGTTGATCTTCTAAGTCATCTTGAGCTGAAAAATTATTTCATTGCATCCTTCTGTTGTTTCAATGACTCCAGAATTTGTTTTTGAGGCATTATTTGTTTTCAGTTGTTTGCAGATTAATTTAGTAAAAGGTTCCTGCCTTACTCCATCATCTGGGTTCCACCCTATCTATTAAATAAGGACAATAATTTTAGGAAAGTTTTTAAAATATCCTCTAGCTACATGTAGAGAAGAGAGGAATAAGAGAGCATAACTCAGAATACTGAGACATTATTCATTTCCTTTGCTTATACTCTGGCCATTCCTGGTTCAGGCAATGGCATGATTAAATGATGCAGAACACTTAAATACCATGTCTTATTTTTATAGCAAACTTCCTCCCTATAATTTAAACTAAATGAACACAGAGATTTTTTCATGGTTTTAAAACATCATCCTATCCCTTAAACTCAATACAATATTCAATTACAAAATCATTTTTAAATGAATGCTTTGTCTCTGTGGAAAGTATCAAAATTTGTGTTTCTATCTTTAGATATGTAAAATATGAACTTGAAAATAAATGAGTCAATTTAAATGGTAATTCTTTCATTGATTATTATAAAAGCAGATTCCGGAATTCATAAACTCCTATGAAACCTATTGTGCAACTTTTCATCTTTTGTAAATGACCACATTCAATGGAAAAAATGAGTCATTTAAATTCCAATATAGCCACTTTTCATCTTTGGATAAAATTAAAATTTTGTTCTCTCAAATAGAGACAAGAATAAAATCTATAAGAAATAGTTTTTATTTATGTGGAGAATACTGACATACAACTCTTTAACAAGGTTACATTTATGAAAAGTCATTGTTATATTGACTATATTGAATAACATCAAAACTTACTACTATCATATATATATATATTCTAAAAGAAAGATTTGTGTGGGAATAATTAGTTGCCATGGGGAGGCAAAACTTCAGCTTAAGGTAATCATATCATGTATATAGAATCACTCTGGTTGAGAACATAGTGTCAGCAACAGTAAATGTGCGCCTCTCTAAATAATGAAAAATGTCCTTAAAATATCTAGCATGGCAAAGAGGTTGGGGGTAAAAAATAGAAGTTAGGCAGAACAATTGGAAGGAAGGAATTTGGATTAGATCCTCCTTACTGAGCTCAACCACCTGAATGTTTGCTCAAAACAACTAAGGGCTGATAAGGACAGACAGGATTAGTCATATCTATGTAGTATATCTGTATGTATTTTCTTTCTTTTTTTAATTTTTTCTTGCTTTTTGGAGGGGACAAGGCAAGACAATTTGATTTAAGTGAATTGCCTAAGGTTGCACAGCTGGTAAGTGTAAATTGTCTGAGGCAGGATTTGAACTCAGGTCCTCCTGACTCCAGGGCTGGTGCTCTTTTCACTGTGTCACCTAGTAGCCCCACAGACTTTCTTTGTGAAGCTGATCAATGCTGAGTAGAAAGAGGAGAAAAATAAATCATCCTTCTTCCTTTCCAGGATTAAAGTACATATGCTGGTGAAAGGACCAGAATTGGAACACCATATCTAGGATAATCTGTTAAGTCCTTTTTCACTTGTATCTGACTCTTTGTGACACCATTAAAGGTTTCCTTTGCAAAGATATTGGAATGGGTTGCTGTTTCCTTCTCCATCTCATTTCACAAATGAGCAAATTGAAGCAAACAGGATTAAGTGACTTGCCCAGGGTCACACAAGTAGAAGTGAATGGGGGCAGATTTGAACTCAGGAAAATGAGTCTTCCTGATTCCGGGATCAGTGCTCTATCCACTGGGCCACTTAGCTGCTCCATTTGGATAATAGCCTCAAGGAAAAATATAGAGGAATTAAGTATTAAAAAGAAATAGGTGAAGAGGGGCATAATGGAGAGGATAAGGCATTGGGCATTAAAATAGTAGGTCTTCTTAGACTTTATCCTTTAATTACTTGGGAATTCTAAGAGTGTCCCAAGGCTTAATTATGGGTCCTATTTACTCATTATAAACTCTTAATTAAATAAAAGTTATTTAGAGAAAAAAGTCAGATGCAAGGTAAAGAGATGGAAAACAAAATTGAAACAATTTCTTCCCTCAAAGAGTTTATTTAAAAAGAAACAGTCACTATTGAGTGAAAAGCATGTGGATGGTTTGTATATTGGTGATTTTTCTCCTCTACTGCTCATATTTATACTTCAATGGTTTGCAGTTTCCACATGGTGTCAACTCCTTTTAATAATGTTTATTCTAACTCCATATGAATTAATAGATTGACTTTGTGAATTGCTATGACCAAGGGTGTGGGAAAATCCTGTGGTCAGCATAATGAATTTAGCAACCTGAATTTAGCTAGACTGCATTTCAAAAGTCTGTCTGACTCACTATGCCCATATTCTAAACCTTCCAACGTGGAAAATGCTCCAGAGATTTTTTTTCCACTCATATAATTTATAGTTCCTGTGGTTACATCCTTGCCAGAGTTAGACATTAGAAAAGCACTTTAGTGGGCTTTAATTTTAATTAAAATTAAAGAAGAAACTATCTTATGCCACAATTTTTCTCAATAAATATGCTTTACTTTAGACTTTATTAGTAATCTCCTAATATTTTCAAAATCATTTCTTTATTTTATATTTTTTATCCATCACTCCATCCTTGAATCTCTCAAGTCATTTAGATTGACCTCTCCTAGTTACTAATTCATTTTGTGACATGTAACATAATTCTTACTTTGCAAGTAGTAAGCTGTACCTCACTGTAAAGCCAAGCATGAGCAGCTCTCCAGAGGACTACTGCTATGAATAGCTTTAAGGTTCTGATCACATAGTATAGTGAACTCTCTATTTATTCAGCAGTAAACTACAGCAAAACATTCACAGAAACCAAAGTGCAGCATTCACAATGATATAAAATGACAACTTATCACTAAAGTGGCCACATGGTTTTAAACAAAAGATACCATTCAGTAAGTCATTATCTCAATCATCCTTAAGGAGCCATTGTACTTAAAGGACACAAAGTACAAAGGTCAAATTTTTCCCACCCCTAGGCCACAGTAAATCACGATCTTCTCAGTCAGCATTAAGTACCCAAGGAGAGGTCTTTTCACCTTTTCTTGAGGCTGGCTCCCAAATTCCATGGTTCCTCTTACATGGGTCCAGTTCTTTCCTGAATCTACCCAGTTGTCACCTGTATTCACAGGCAGGCAGCTCTCAACTCCTTATCCAGCTCCTCATGCAGCTCCTCATTCAGTTCTTCTTGCAGTTCCACATTGAAGCTCACAGTGTCCACTCCACCTCAAGTCCTTTGCAGTTGCTGTTTCTGGGAAGACAAAGCTTAACAGAGCCAAAACAACATTCACACACATTGCTGGCACCATCATGAATTCACTATCTGCCTGTGAAATCAATACAGACCCACAAACAAGGTCTGAGAACTCAACACAAATCATCAATATAGTCCCAGGACCTCTAAAACGCTCCTCAAGAACTTCTGCAAACAGACAACAAGAAAATACTCTTTAAGGGCTTCCAGTAAGATCCCTGGGCTTCTGTACAAAGTATTATAAACACAAATCAACACAGACAGATCGGACAGAGTTCCAGCTACCATGAGTGTTCCCTTCTCAGTTCTGCTGTCTCCCACCTCATGCTTCTGCTTTTATATGGTCATTAACTCCTCCCTGTTCTGCCCACCTCTTATGTCCTTCCTTTTCCTGTCTTTGGCAAGACCTTCCCAGTGTGGGATTTACAGGTTCTGTTTCTTAACAAACACTTGGTATAATTACTGGCAAGGCTCAAAGACACTTGAATTAAAACAAGATGCTAAATAATTAAATAATTGAAACAAGGTGCTAAGCACTCATTTCCTTCACATTATACCCATTTGGAGTTTTCAGGAAAATACTTGGTAGAACCAAGATGGAGGAGTAAAAGCAGGCACTTGTTGGAGTTTTTCCCTAAATCCCTCCAAATACCTGTAAAAATGACTCTAAACAAATTCTACTATAGCATAACCCACAGAATTACAGAGTGAAACAAATTTCCAGCCCACGACAACCTGGAAGATCAACAGAAAAGCTATATTGCACCAGGGTGGGAGAAGAGCACAGACCACCACTGGCCATCCCAGCACAGACTGGGCCCTCCAGAAAATCTGGAACAGTTTTCAGGGGACTGAATCACTGGCAGCCATGGGGGTTTCCAAACTTCTCAACCCACAAACAACAAAGACCACTTAGAAAGTCAGTAGGAAAGGTCTGTTGGACCTGGATGAGAAAGGAGTGGTCCAACCCCAGCCTCAGGGTGGAAGAGGCAACTTCAGGCAACAGTGACTGCTACTGGAGCTCTTGACCCACAATTGGTGGGGGGATTGAGCAGCTGATCAAAGGAATTGCGGAGATCTCTTTCCTGGTTCTGAGGCAGGATTCTGTGGCTTTGCTACTGCTTGGATCTGGGTCGCAGTCTTAGGTAGTCTTGGGATGAGGAGGAGCACTGGTGTCATGGAGTTTGTGGTGGTGGTCCAAAGGGAATCCTCCTCACAGTTCCAAGGCAAAAAGAGTGCTTGTCATCACTAGCAGAACAGAACATAAGCTAGGAAAGGAATAAACACTTCTCCTTTGATCTTACCAACTTGGAAGAACTGAAATTTTACTGGCCCCTTAAAGTATCTCTGAAAACAACTGCATAAAATTCATTAAACTTGGGATAATACACCCTCTGCACTGGAATCAGAGTCCTACCTTAACAAAGAGTTAAAAAATGAAGTAATTGTCTGGGAAAATGAATAAACAGCAGACAACAAAAACCTCACATTATAGAATCTTACTTTGATGAGAAAGAAGATCAAAACATACTACCAGAAAAAGACAGCAAAATCAAAGCTCCTACATCAAAAGCCTCCAAGAAAAATAGGAAAATACTGAATGAACACTACTAATCATGTATAATATAAAGAAATTTTATTTTAGAAAATTTTTAGCAATTTTTTTAGGGTGGAATAGATTTCCTCCACAGCCCCATGTAATATTATGGTTCTGTGCTTTGTATACATACCTCATCTCTATATTACATTTTTAATTCCTTGAGATAAAAACAAATAAACATTTATAGGCACTTGTACATTTATACATATATGTGTATACTATAAAAATCATTGCGTCCCTAAGATTTTACCTAGAACTCATGCATAATGGTACATTGAATTGATTTAATTATAGTCAGAAATTTTTTCCCTAAGATTGAGTTACATAACAAAAAGTATGTGCTTAGAGTTTCTTGCTTGATAAGGTGTCTTCTTTTTTTTTCTTTATTTTTGTTCCAAGGAACATAATGGCTTTACCCTGGGGTCCCACAGTTACATTAATTATTACATATGAAGGACCTGAGTTTAAAGCTGGAATCACCAGAATAAGGAAACAAGATGAAAACCAAAACAAACAAAACCTTTAAAAAAAACTGAAGGTGATAAGCACTTAATTCTAGCAGTAGTGAGAACCTATACTAAATATTCTTTGAAATGATAACAGGAACCTACAATATCATTGACTCAATTCTCAAAGAGATGTGACTATTCCAACAAAGTAGTTCTTTTTCTCTCAGATCTCCTTTCTGTAAAAGATAAAAAGGGAGTTCATTTTTCTATTAGGCAGAGAGTAGTTCTAACAAAGCAATAAACCTCTCTCCCCTCCCCCCCCAAAATATCGTAAATAGGAAACAGCTTTCTATCTACATTCATAACTTATGAACCAATTTAGGCAGTTCTTCCCCTATTTCTTTTTACTCTTTGAGCTATATGCTTTGTAGTGCTAATAATGGGTCCATGAACATGCAAAATTTAATTCCTTTTTGAAAGTACTTCCAAATTTATTTCCAGGATAAATAAAAAAATTCATAGCTCCAGCAACAGTCAATTAGTGTTTCTATCCTCCTACATTTCCTCCAGCAATTGTCATTGTCTTTTGATGTTTAACTTTTCTTCAGAGAACTTTTAATTGGCATTTCTCTCATTATTATGATTTAGAACATTTTTAAAATTTGGCTGTTTGTATATTATTTTTCTTCATTTGAGAATTGGGTTCATGATTTTGATTATTTGATCAAGGCATGGCTCTTGTTAGTATATATTTACATCAATTCTTTATATATTGTGAAATTAGATATTTATTTTTAAAATTTACTCCAAATATTTTTCTTCTTAACTGATTATCTTCTACTGTTCATTACATTGATTTCATTTGTTCAAAAACTTGTTAATTTGTTAAATGATCATTGTCCATTCCATATTCTTTGGTCTTCTGTATCCATTGACTAATCCCTAACTATACCCAAGAGGTTATTTCCTTCTAAACTCATACTTTTTTTTGTCTTTTAATATCTAGCTTTAATATCATTTGTATTTTTTTTGTGGTATTTGATAGGAAGGGTTAGAATAAATCTAATTTCTGCTAAACATAAGTGAAATTTACAAAAGAACTATAGCTTAGACTTTATTCCAGTATTCCTGGACTCTTGAAGTTTCTTTTTGAAAGACATAAAATGTTCAATTTCTTCTGATTCTTGTCACCAGCGTTGTTTTATTTTTTATATTTAAACTGTATAATATGGTTCTGATGATTACTAATTTGTAGTGAGTTTTGATATCTAATTTGCTAGTTTTTTTCCTTCCTAATTTTTTGTTGATTTATTTCTCTTGAGATTTTCAATTTTACTTCCATCTTATGATATTAATTATTAGCTATTCTAGTTCCATTAATTTATTTTTGTTGCTATTACATTGAATCTATAGATTTCTTTGGGTTTATATATAGTTTTTCACTATATTGGGCTAAAATAACCATAAACAATATCTGTCCAATTAAAATTGCATGACCAATATGATGGAGGACTGGAAATATTATCTAGCCCATATTAACTTTCAAAATTTTTCAAAAATAAGAAATATAATATAATATAATACAGCTATAGAGTGGTAACAAGTATTTCCAATAGACCAGAATAATAAGTATTCAAAATGTAATAGCTTAATAAATTAAGAATAGAAAGCATGTATTCTTAACGTGCTCTTTCAATGCCCCTTCTCCAGGCTCCTAGGCACTGGTAGAGTGAATAGTTCAACACACTTACTTGTTCTCTGTGATTCATTCAATAATTTCCCAATTTATGCTCCAGTCTCTGACATCACACCATGATCCTGCCCTCATCCCACCACTATTTTGGAAAATAAACAGTAGATTTCAATCATTCTCTTTCACTTATAGAGGAGAGAAACATATAAGAAAGTGAATATATTCTACTTAAGATGGCAGCATTCAGCAAAAAAATAAAATGACCAAAAACAACCATAAAGAAAAGAGAGAACCAGAGAAAGGGATGAGAGACAAAGTGCGTCTGTCTCTCTCTCTGTGATTGCAATGAATGGAGTTAGATAATATACCCAGATATAACATAATGATAGAGACTGTGGCCATTTAAAAGTAAATTCCAAAATGTGTGAGGAGACTCAGAGAGTTTTGAGGTATAGGTTCCAGGGAATGTAGCAATAGAGAAAAGAGTAAGAAAGTAAAGAGATGGGAGAATATTAGGAGGAAAACAAGACCCAAATCACCAATTATGTCAGGGAGAAGAAAACTCAAAAATCTAGAGTGCCACCAAATAAATAAACAGAGAATATGTTTAAACAGTAAAGAAAATTCCTAGTCAGACTTTTAAATGATTGTAAATATCTACAAATAAACACAGCAATATAAAAGAAATTGTCATAATTAAAAAAAAAAACAGGATACTTTGGATTCCCAAGATGTCATAGTATAAGGGTAGGATGTTCTTAAATGATTCAAGAAAAAAAATCTGAATCATGAAAGAAGTAAAAGTAAACAAATGGAAGAAATGTTGACCTATATCAAAGACATAATTATCAGAAGATAAAACAAAATCATAGCACTGTGGTGAGTCTCTCTAGAGAAATGTGGCAAATGTAAAGTCTGAGATACATAATTTCTACATAAATAATAATGATTTTATTAATTATGAAAGACAAATAATTAATAAAAGAGGTTAATGTTACTATTGGGGACCAAAGACAAATCATGGAGACCATTCAATGCTTATACTCTTGGAAGGGTAAATATTTATGAAAGGCAGAAATCAATTCTGATTTATTAACAATTAATGAGAGAATTCAAATGATACTAACAGGTGGGTCTATTCTAATGAGAGGTTGGGTGAGTCACTCTGAACATGTCACTGGTGGACAAAGGCAGACTCATCTCATGTCAGACCACTTCTGCCTCAAAAAGGATCTATTTTCCACCCAATTAATAAACTAGGGTGGGATATGAATTCCACCTACATAATATTATCTTTCTAAGGTCTTCTATTTTGGGTGGAGGGGGCAAGAAGCAAGTACCCAGAGGAATTGGGCAATCTCATCTATCAGCAATGTCCTTCACAAGGACTGGGCTTTGAGTGAGGAAATAGAAAGGGAAAAAAAAGCCCTGGATCTCCTCAATATAAGTTGGTTGTTAATAATAATTTCTTTCAGAAGTGAAAGAGAAAACACATAATTGATTAGAAATAGGAACTTAATAATTAAAGAACAATCTGGAAAATGAGAAATTAAAAGTCAACATTAAAAGAGCATATGATATTTATACAAACACAACTTGTTGATCTTGAAGACAGAATGTACAGAGACAACTTAAAAATCATAAGCCTCAGAGAATATGACCTGTCAAAGAACTTTGTAATGCAAGAAGTAGTACAAGAAAACATCCCAGAACATCCAAATACTGAAAACAAATCACCAATCAAAACAGAATGCCACCAGACAAAACCCTATGGTGCAGATGAAAAAAATGACATAAAAAACACAAAAACCCCTAACCATGTAAGTGTTAAAATTAATAATTGCCGTGAGCCTTCCCCCCAAAATCTGCAATAAATGTGGAAAAATAATTTAAAATAGAAAAGAAAATAAATGGGAACAACACAAGACTAGTATGAACTCATCAGATACCACAAAAAGGAATGGAATAACATATTTCCTAAGCAAGGAAACTTAAATTGTCACTCAAAATAAAATACTCTATAAATCTGAGCATAATCGCCTATTTTCTAAGGTAAAGATCCAAATGAAACAGAGGTTTTTGAAAACTAAAAAAATGAGTAGACTTTTTTGCAACCTTTCAAATAAAAGTAGCATAAGAAAGGTGAATAAATAAAATTATCAAAAAAATAAAAATTACATGTGTGTGTGTTTTGTGTGTGTGTGTATTCTAACATCTTTAGATCAAATTAAAGGGAGTGGGGGAAGAAGCATAAAAATCATTGTAGGGAGAAAAAAAGAAATAATAAAAGCAGAGGGACTTATACATTATTTCTTTTTAAAAGTGCACGAGTGTACAAAGATTAAAATGGAACTTATATATGAGAATTGCTGGTAGGGAAACAGGCTTGAAATAACATTAATGAAATACCAGAAACTGAACTTCACATTTACAGATACACACACACACACACGAATCAATATATCAATATATTTTGTAGGACTACACCGGAGAATGGGAGTAGGTATAAAAATGTCAGGGGGAGCATAGAAAATAAAAGGAATTATATGATATACTGTAACCAAATGCAAAGGAAACATTGGAAGGAAAATACTATATTTACTCAAAAAGAAAAGGAATTGTAACAGATGGATGAGGTGACAAAGGGAGGATGAGGTGAGAGTGTAGGCCTGAATTTTAACTATGTGGTATAAAGTTATCCCTTTCCAATGGAGGAAGAATGTACTTGGAAATAGGTATATAGTGCACACAATCTGCAGGGATTTTGTACTCAGACCAGATGTACATTCATAGATGGTATTCTGCTTCTGGCAGAAGAAAATCAGAGCTCATGGAGAAAACAAGTAACTGGAAAGATAGGAGGACATGGAACCAGGGAGGTGATTCCATGACATATGAAAAGGAATATGATTATGGGAAATACAGAGGAAAGATTTAGAACATATGTAAAAGGACATAGGTAATTTCTACAATGTTGCAATATTTTTAATCTATTGTTGTTTACTCAATTATTAGTAGTCTCTGACTCTTTGAATCCTCAGTTGGGGTTTTCTTGGCAAAGATACTGGTGTGGTTTGCCATTTCCTGGAGTTGAGGGGAACCTAGAGAGAAAATATCATTGAAATTGTGTCTTATAAAATGGAATTCTTTTCCCTGGAGATAAAATGATTGAGAAACAATTCACATTATATCTCTCATCAAGAATTTAAAGGATAGTCATGTGTATAGAAGAGAAATTAGAATTCTTCTGCTTGTCCCTGGAGGGTCTGATAAGGAGTTACAGATGGAAGTTACAAAGAAAAAATTTTGGTTTGGTGCAAGGACATTCTTCCTGACAATTAAAATTCTTCTAAAGTGAAATTAGATACAACCATAATGAGCCGATTTAAAAATAAAAATAATAGCTAACATTTATATAACACTATGTACAAAATATCTCATTTGATATTTATAGCAACTCTGAAAAGGAGATGTAATTATTATCTTCATTTTACATATGAGGAAACTGAGGCAAACAAAGTTTAAGTGATAGCTAATATCTACCAGGGGTCAGATTTGAATATGAATCTTCCTGACTTGAGGTGTAGTGTGTTATACACTGTACCACTTACTGCCTCATGATATGAACTTATCAAGACATGTTCAAATACAAACTGGTTTAGGACTTTCCAAGTATTTCTCAATGAAGAATGTTTTTTTTTTTTTCAGATATAACTTTGGGCTAGGGGGCTTTGGATATTTCTATCAACTTGCAAATTCTCCAATTCTATTATTGTATAAAGACTGACTTACCTTATATATGTTTATCTTTGAAAATATAATGTGCCTAAGGGCATAATTAGATGCTATGGTGAAGTGAATATTTACATTTTGTTTTTGAAAGTATTTTTTTTCCAGTATCATAACGTGTAAAAAAAATTCAATTTAAAGGGATATCAGTGGTGGGAGTCTATAAGTCTTGCCTTATGTTGTTGTAACAGCTTAGTCTGAAAGCCCCAATCATCCTTTCAACATACATTTAAGAATAGGTGTATATTGGTAAGTGATAAATAACTTAATGTTCAAGAATTGTGGAAAAATAATGAATACAAATATAATTTTATAATTAAGCTACTACAAACCTCTATCAGATTAGCCAAGATTTCAATGGGACTATTTTCAAATTAATAGCAGTGAAGGAAAATTTGTACGAATCTACTTTCATAATCCTTTGCAAGAATGTGTTTGTTGCTCATACATTAAACAATTTTATAGGGGAGTATCATTATTTTAATTAACAGAAGGAGAAATGGTCAGAGAGAAGTTGCTTAGACTAAATCTTAATGTTAGTGATTTTCAGAGTAGGTCCACTGAAGACAACTCAAACCAAAAAGTCAATTGAATGGGATGCTATTTCCCAGGATATACTTTTATATCTTTGGTTCTAAATGATGAGTTATTCAATTATTTTAAACTTATTAAAGGAAATTTCTCCATTCAATGACTATAATTCTTTATAAGGGTCATCAAAAACGTATAAGGTATTGATGTGATCTGTCTTGTCAGCTAGATGGCACAGAAGATTGAGTACCAAGGCTGGAATCAGGGAGATTTGAGTTTAAATGTTGCCTCTGACAATTACTAACTGTGCAACTTTGATCAAGTCACTTAACCTTTTTTTTTTAACCTGTGTCCTCAATTGTAAAAGGGAGATAATAAAAACATCTACCTAATCAACTTGTGACATTCGAATGAGATAATATTTTAATAAACAGTAAAGTTCCTGTCACATATTAGAAACTATATAAATGCTTATTCATTCCTTCCCTTTAAGTTTTATATACATAAGAATAGTAAGTACATATTATAGCAATTTGAAGAAATGGTTTTACAATTTAAGGCACATATTAAAGTTTGATTTTACTCAGATTCTAATCTTTTCAAAAAACAATAGAATATTTGAAATCTGCTAGCATAAAAGTAAAAAAAATGTTCTTGGGGGAAAGAGACATTTTTATACAATATATAAAAGAAATATCTAATTTTTTTTGTTTTAATTTGCTTCAACAACAGGATGACTGAGGTAACAAACTGGATTCTTATTCCTCTGTTCCTGGATATTTTTCATTTTGGACTGTTCACTTCCCCTGAGTTGGCATTGATCCCCACTTCTTCTAAGACTGCCTTTGATATTGATTCAAATCACTTGGCTGGGTAAATTGTACAGCAGTGTGGTTGACTGACTGGTTGGCAAGCTGGCATAAAGCAAAACATTTCAAGGTCACTTTCAAAGTGCCAAAGGGAAGACTGGCCCTGCATTTGAATGTTTAATATAGGGTCTGTTCTCCATAATCTTTTTTTTTTTTTAATGGCACCATATATGCTTTGTTAAATGAAAATATTCCCACTTAAAATGGAAACAATGGAATAGCTGACCTATAAGTAATTACTGTATTTGAAACAGATTCAAAGTTCCCTTGGAAAAGTAGCTAAATTGGTTGAATAGTTGAAATGAACTTGCATCAGCCAATTTTATATTTTTGTCCTTCAATCGACTTTGTGAACATATAAATCTTCCAGGTTTATAATGGCATTCCCAGCAATGTAAGCCAACATTCAGGGTAAACAAGAACTGATTTTTCAGTGACAATAGCAACCCAAATAAAATTCAGGTTTCACTGATCATAAGACAATAAACAAAAATCTCTTAAATAATATAATTTCTCATTTGAAAAGTTTCCTTTATGCTTTAAGTTTCTACTAAGAAGAGACTTTTTTTTTATTCAACCCACTTCCTTACACACAGTAACATAATAAGCAGGATTGTTATTATTTTTTTAATATCTACATAGGGGTGGCTAGGTCGCACAGTGAGTAAAGCACCGTCCTTGGAGTCAGGAGGACCCGAGTTTGGTTCCAGCATCAGATACTTAACACCCACACAAAAAAAAACTAGCCGTGTAATCTTGGGCAAGTTACTTAATCCCAATTGCCCTCCAAAAGGCAAAAAATAAAATCTACATATTAGTTCTTTAAGGATTTAGTTCATTCTTTCTTAATAAACAGAATGCCTTATAAATGGCTATGTATTCATTAAGTACTTAAAAATACTTGATAATTCATGGTGTGCAATTTTCTCACTTGCATACTTCCTTTCCCAACAGAACAGAAAAGACCCACATTACTCTTCAGATAAATACATGATTGCCTTGTTTTTTGTATGCATTCAAATCGGATCTTTTGCCTTTGTTTTACTGATGGTGACTGTGGTGGATTTAAATTCTCTTCTTTCATACTTCTAGGCAGAAACATTTCAGAAGAATATTTGATCTCTCTGTATTCTCTTCTTTCCGTTTTCTAACTTCTTTCTCTCCATATACCTTGTCTTAGGGATCTCACTTGCTCTGGGCTCAACTTACAACTCTGTGCAGATGCTTGCATATTTATATATCCTTCCCTAGTTTCTCTCCTGAATTCTAGTTTATTATCACCAACCATCCATTGGGCATTTCCAATTTGATTTTCCTATTATATCTCAAAAGCAATATGCCTCCCATCAACTAATTACATTTTGCATCAAATCTTCCTAATATTTTGAAATTTTCTATTCCTTGTAGAAATTTCAGATTTCTACTACCTTTCAAATAATCC
Source organism: Petaurus breviceps papuanus (assembly GCF_028583685.1). Taxonomy (NCBI): domain Eukaryota; kingdom Metazoa; phylum Chordata; class Mammalia; order Diprotodontia; family Petauridae; genus Petaurus; species Petaurus breviceps. The sequence continues at coordinate 9,396,994 of NW_027186315.1, forward strand.
AATTTTGCAAACTTTAGGTCTTCCTCAACTCTTCTCTGTCTCTGTCTCCCCACACATGCAATCAGTTGCAAAATTTTGTTTGTTCTTCCTTCTTGCCTCTTATATCTGTCCACTTCTCTGCACTCATTTCATTTACATGGTCACCAACCTAGATTAGGCTCCCCTTACTTTGGCTATGAATATGACAACAATCTCCAGATTCTTCTCCCTATCTTCCCTTCCAATCTATCTATCTATCTATCTATCTATCTATCTATCTATCTATCTATCTATCTATCTATCTATCTATCTATCTAGCTATCTAGCTATCTATCTAGCTATCATCTATCTATCTTTACATATAGATATATGGATATGTATGCATATCTATATATCTTTACATGATCTTACTAAAATTTAAGTCTGTTCAAAAAGTGCCAGAGGCTCTCTGTTTTCCTTACATTAAAATGTTCGATTCCCTCTTAGGCATTCATATTCCCTTATACTCTGGTATCAGTCTACCTGTCTGCCTTTTTTATATATTATTGTTCTTCACATACTCTACATTCCTGTCAAATTAGTCTACTTAGTGTTTCCTGTTTATAACTTTTTACCTCTTATTTCCATACCCTTGCAAAACCTAATTCCTTTGCCTGAATGCATTTTTTCATCATCTCTGTCCCTTCAGATCCCTAACTGTATTCAATACTTAACCTTTCTCTTTCAATAGGCCTTTCTTTACCTTCCTAGATGCCAGTACCCATCCTAAAATTTTATTTCACTTACTTAATAGGCACTTTTATGTGTATGTAGTATGGGTCTATCTGGAGCTATTTTTCTAGCCCTTTAATGGACTTGCAGGGTGATTTCCAAGAAGATTGTTATTACATTTCATTGTGTTGATTTTCTAGTTCTATATAATCTATGAACCACCATCATTGAGCTTTCTTTATTATTGGTTTATATCAATTAATATTTATATTTAATTAGGTTTTATACAGTGGCATTTATTAATGTGAAATAGAAATAACTGGCACAAAATATGCTTGAAAATGTTCATGACTTCCTCTATCACCAATTACTTCAATGAAGAAAAAAATCTTTTCCCCCATTGGTGAAGGAAATATAAACACTTAAGGGGGAAGAGGGAATCAGTTGAACCTGTCAACTAATTACCCCACTCTACTTAGCCATTATAATTTTATCAGATAATAAAGAATTTAAATTGATGTGTTTTGAATCCAAGGGAAAGCAAGCTCAAATGAAGAACATGTGTGGTAACAGGGGGAAGAACAATTCACAACTCCTGAAGTCCTTTTGCTGTAATAATCAAGATTTTCCCCTTAGATATATTGTAGCTTCTCTGCTTGGCTACTTAGAGAGGCTTGACTTTATTTTTGCTCTCCATATACAGTCTGGCCTTTCCTGCCAAAGCAGACACTGTCATCAGCTGTTTCAGAGTTCCTGCTAGGATCTTGGTAAGAAGTTCAAAATCTTCCACATTCTTTGAAGCTCATACTGTTTTGCTCTGGTCACGGTGGGAACTGGGGGAGGACATTGAGGATAAGGTCAAAATCAGTGTTCTTCTTTTCTCTCCCAAGTAATTCCTTTTGGGGGACCTGGCATGAAATGATTCTTTTTTATGTTAGAAGATTCTTGAATCCTCTGATTTTAAGTTAGGCTGATAATTTATTAAAAGTCCACAAATCCCCTAACTTATCAGAACATACTTTATGTCATTTATGTCCAGTTTTCTTGATACCTACTTCACACTTTTGATTAGTATTTCTCCATAGTATATAACTGCTTTTGAAGGAGATGTCACTTTTTTTCTTTGTATACCAATTATATAGCAATGTTTCTGACATAGAATAAATGCTTCTTGATTGTATGATTATATGAAATTGATTTGCTGCTGATATAGTTAATTTAAATATGTCCATTAAAATAAAACAACAAAGAGAAACAAAAACTTGGCAAAAGTCAGTGCTGAGCAGGTCAATAGTTTAAAAGACCCTGAAGGATTTAGTTGGAGGGAATCATAGAGGATATCTAAATAGATAAGAAAACTGAGACACTGATGAAGAGGTTTCCCATAAAGAAGGTTAGGGTTGCTCTGGAAATCCCAAAATACCAACACACTGCCTGCCGAATGAATTCAACTCAAGTCTTCTCAGACAAAGAAAAGTAAAGTTTATTAAAAGTTTGCTTGTATTAGACACAGAGTAAGTCTGTACTAGGTTATTCTATGGAACTCTCACACCTCATGGAGGGAAGATGGGATCTTACATACAGAAAGTTGTGGGAGGAATCTAGGGGTGGTCTAGAGGAAGAGTTTGGGGAAGGTCTTCAGGAGAAGTCAGATGAGGTCAATGAGTGATTAAGGGAGGGAAGTTGCTGGAGGCTACCTGGAGCTGACAGACAATGGTGGGGTAGGCTAGTTCAAAGGTGGATTGATATTTTGATAGGTTCAAGGGTGGAAAGTAGATGGACAATGGAGGGCTAGGGTAGTAAAAGAGGTCTGGGTCCAGCCACAATGTCAGGCTTATGGCCTCATGCAAATGCCTCATCACAGGGTACAATTTAATCAGAGTTCAAGGAGGTTCCCAGAGCCTGTACCACATCACTGAGATATGAAGTGACTTGGCCCACTTTACAAAATGTGTCACAATCAATACATACAATGAGTAATTATGTTCACATTCCAAGCTCTTGGTCTATTGGTGCCCCCTGGGTGTTTTTTTTCCCATTCACACTAGAGATTTCAAACAATTGTAATGGTAATGTAATTTGTTTTTTTTTTTAAGCAATTGGGGTAAAGTAACTTGCTCAAGGTTAGATGGCCAGTTATTTCTGGATGTGGTGCTGAGCGTCTGAGCCCGGGATTCGATCTCCAGGTCGTCCCAACACTGAAACCGGTGCTCCTACTTGCTGAGCCACCTGGCCTCCCCTAAGCAATTGGGGTTAAGTAACTTGCTCAAGGTTACACGGCCAGGTGTTTCTGGGTGGGTGCTAAGTGTCTGAGCCCGGGATTCGATCTCCAGGTCTTCTCAACACTGGAGCAGGTGCTCTTACTTGCTGTGCTACCTGGCCCGCCCCATGTAATGTAATTTGAATTTGAAGATCCCTTTGTGTTGGCAAAGGTTGCAGGTACTTAGCACTTAGTAATTGATCAAGCCTCTGTTGGGGAAACAGAAGGTATGAACTCCTATTTCTTGTTGCTGATGTATCAGGAAGGGGTTGGCTGAAACAGGAGGCTAATGCTGTGTGTATATAAGAAAAAGCCCCAGAGAGTCACAGTCAGAATTTCTTGGGACAAGAATCTGGAGGCAGAGCAGCTACAGAAGAATGGAGAACTGAGGCAGAATTTCCTGAGAACTTGTGGTGGTGGAGCTTCTTCTGAAGAGGAGCCCAGGAGCCAGGAGCCCAGGTGACTGAGGAAGCATGATCAGGATGCTGAAACTTTGTTTATGGCTTGATTGAGCTTTGAATTCCCTGGAGCAGAAATTGTGAAAGATTTCACATGGACCAGATCCTGTGAACATGGAACAGATCCTGTGTGGAGCAGGACCTACCCAGAGAGATGGACAAGGAACTGGGAGCTGTCTGCCATAGAACCCAGGTGACAGTCTGGTGAATTCAGGTAGAATCTGGGACCATGGAATGGGATCCAGGGAATCTGAGAACAGGCCCCAAGTCAAGATGAAAAGACTTCTCCCTGGGTACTGAGTAATGATGAAATTGTTGTTTACTAGTGACCTAGGGGGTGAAGGATTTTGTGTATGATACTTAGTAACTGATTACTGAATAAGTGACTGATTGAATTAATCAAGTTGCTCCATGAGTGGAAGACTTTGACTATTGTACTTTGAGATGATTGTTCTTTGTTCTAAATATTGTGACCACTTTGGTGAAAACTATGTGGCCATTTTAATAATAAGCTGTTTGTGAATATAAATTGTAATATTGTGAATTCTGTACCTTGATTTTCTGTGAATGTTTTGCTTTGATTTGTTATGGAATAAATAGAGTGTTCACTATACAGTGTAATCAAAACCTTAAAAGCTGTTCATAGTAGCAGTCCTCTGGAAGGCTGCTTGTGCATGGCATTATAACAATAATGATGCCGTATCTAATAACGCTATCCCTACATAACATTGTTTAGAGAAAGTCATTTCCATGAAGGTTACTACTCTCAAGTCTAAGTTAATTTGGGGGATATTAGAAGTCAGGGCAGTTCTGTTCTATATAAGTATATATATATAATGCTCATCGAGTAAGAAGGACTGGAGTTTTATAATGAACTAGAGACAATTTGCAGCACTTAAAGTTTTGAAGATCTATAGGTAAATAAGACATTTAGGAGTTTGCAGCTAACAGAAACCTAGGAAAAGAAGGGGACAAGAATATAGATGGATAAAAAAGGAATTAAGGAAGACAAGCAGAGATAGAATTACATATTCTATATGTGTGTATATACATATATGTATATATAATATATAGGTATAGATAATATGCAGGACAGGGATACAAATTGTATTAGTCTATAACATCCATAATCAACTCAAAGCAAAAGTATTTAATAAAATGATATATTTTTAAAAATAGAAACAATATGTAGTAAAAAAAATTCCATATAAATGGGCAAATTTTCATATATATACATATATATGTACACACACACACATATATATACACATATATATGTATATAGTGCTTCAGTGGAAAAAGTAGATCCACATAGAGAACACAAATGGAAAGGCATTCATGTAGGGAACATATATGGATGGCCAAGGTTCATGAATGATGAACCATGAATGGATGGACTACTTAATCCAAAACTTATCAGTATCTTCAAGTAACTATCGTCATAGGGAATTTGCTTCCAACCTGTCTCTTAATTTCCCCCAGAGGTTACTCAATTGATCTCTACAGGATGTTTGACTAGGATGTATTTTATATCAGTTCAGGCTCAGCTGAAATCTTTGAGAGGATGTTGACTGACTTTGCTCATAGTCTTCCATTTTTTTTTAATTTTAGAAAAAAACAGGAAAACATTCACTCTAAAACCAATAGAAAACCTCTCCTATTGGTCTCAGTGTTTCAGTTTTGAAAGCTCTCATTGTAATAACAAGAAATTCTCCCCTCCAAAGTTCAAGTTCATTAGCCAGTCAGTCAACAAACATTAAGTGCTTACTACAGACTTGTGATAGGGACACAAATAAAAAAAAAAAGAAATATAATCTTTTCCCTCAAAGTACTTGCAGTCTAATTGGGGAAGATAACTTACAAAAGGAAGCTGTCAAGTAAAGGAGGTGGAGTACCAGACATGGGGTCATGGTAGAGAAGTCAGAAAAATCCCAGAGTAGTGGTAGCCAGTTGAAAAATAACATGATTTGAGTTGCTTTCTCTCTTTAAATGGAATAAAGGATATAGTCACTGCAGTTATCTAATGTTCTTTAGTGTAATCTTTTTTTTCAATCCTCTATTTATAAGGAGTTTAAATCTTTGTTTATCCTCTTCTTATTTATGATACATATTATTTAAGTTTCAGAGTATTGAAGTTGTAGTGGTACTACTAATAGTGAATATTTTGCCCAATAGGTATAAAATCACTCTGGGAGTGATGGGGTACCTGGGGTCTAGATCAATTTGTGAAACCAACTTGTAAAACCAGTCTGTTAAATTGTAACTGCAATTTGTCCTTTCCCACCCTTGAGATCTGCCCCTTCCCCCTATTCCACACTCCACCTAGGCAACACCCTGTGACCCTTTTGTTCTTACTTAATCTCTTCATTTCTTCTGGGTCTGGCCCACACCCTCCTTTATCCTTGCCTTTTGTCTCCTTTGACCTGGCCCAAATCTTATCTAAGCTATCTATTCACATGCTCCTCTTGGTCAGCTCTGACCTTTGTCTATGCATTGAGGCCCCTCCTGTCTGGTCAGCCCTGACAATGGCAGCCCTACCCTTTAAAGGTAAAAGCATGTACCCCTCTCACTTGCAGGTCCCCTAAAGGACTCTACAATAAACTTCTACAACTCTCACTCCAATTAAGCCTGAGACCTTGAATTCTTTCCAGACAATATTGCAGGTTTTCTGGTCTTAGATAAGATCATAATTCCTGCTGAACCTATTGGGATTCCGTCCCCCATCAGGAGAATAATTGTCAGTTTTTAAACACTGACTTTTTCTTTTCTTTTTTTTATGTCAATTAGTGGGTTGAGAAAAGGTAAGACCGTTCTTGATACATGTGTACCATCATACTGCTGTTTTTAAATGAAATGCCCAATGCACTATGTGATTCTGAATCTAATTTATAGAATACATCTAATTATATAGAGATATGGCCAATGAAGATCTGAAAGGAACTTTTCCCACAATCTTTATACTCATTCAAGATTAGCATATACCCTGAAAGAAGCTAGAGTTCCCACTGTACCATTATGACAAGGTTTTGCTACATTTTTACTATGTGTCTTTGGTGAGGTCACCAAGTCTCAAAACCTCTATTCATCTATAAAATGGGTATACTTTCTCTCCCTAAATTGCATAACTTTTAACAAACTCACTTTGTAAACTTATAGTGCTATGTTAAACTGAGCTATAAGACTTTATGAAAAGCAAATTTATATATGGAATTTCATAGTAGATTACTTGGATAAGGTTATGGGGAAGAATGTGTATGCCAATGCTGAACTAAATATTCCTCTATTAGTCTGATGAAAAGTTTACATGACTTTGAAACTCACCTCTAAAGTATTATACAAGAATTGGAAAGAATAGTTTTTAGAAGTCATTAAACAATTCATTGCTTTATAGCTAGGATGATTTTTGTAAACCACTTGAAATGAAATATTACTATCAATAAAATTCATTTTGCTATCCAACCCTGTAAAATCTTATTTTAGTCATCAATAGCCTACTTTTTAACATATCTAATGACCACACTATATTTAATCTATTAACAATTTGAAATGACTGCATGTTTGACTCATCCGCTGAATAAGGATAATTGTCATCCAATATATGCTGAGTGATCGCAAATGTGGTGTTTTCAGTAATAAAAGGCAGAAGGCAGTACATTCCCTATGATAGTTGGCAGGAACCAGTAAAGAATGTATAGTGCTTCTCAACATAGGGTCTCCTTCAATTTGTCTGCAAACTAGACTGTTCCTTTAGATGGAATGCTATTATATGTGATGTCTTTTAAGCCTATGTGGTTTTGCGTTTCTTTTTATTACCAAGACCCTATTATATGCCATCATTTTATACTCTGATGACATGATCCTCTCATCTTAAATTAAGTTTCAACAACCATTTAAAATAACCAATAAACCCTGATGCAAATTGCTATTAAATGAAATGCCAAAAAAGACAGCACTATGTGATACTGAATCTAATTTATAGAATCGATCTAATCAGCAGGAAATATTTACCCAGCAGCACATTTCTTTGTGTCATAGAAACTTCTCATCATGTGGATTAATGATATTTTTAGCTACTCTTGAAAGAATTCATCTTCTAAATATTCCCCTTTCTGTAGGGAAAAAAAAAATGAATTGATCTCTTACATCTTCTCACTGGTTTGCTAAATGTATGTATTCTCAGGTCCTTGGGATCAGGGTGTCTTTACATTCCAATTTATGCTATCAATCAATAAATATTTACTAAGGACTCTTGAGGGGTTCTGAACTAGTCAATACAGAAATATAATCAATGAAGAAATATGTAGTTTCTCCTCTACCAGAACTAAGATTAGGTAAAGAGACTGGTTGTGTAAAATATATATGTGCATGTGTATATATGTATTTACATGTGTGTGTACACATACACAAGAAAAAATGTACTTCTTCCACTTTTCTTTCCTTCTTTACTCTTTTCTTTGTTTGAGATTTCATCAGCCTGAGGACTTCCATTCAGTGAAGCACAATAAAAACTTCTTATGACTTAACAAGAAAATGTTGGGAGTTTGGTGAGTTATGTAAAAGCTAAGTGACTTGCCTAGGGTCACAAGGCTAATAAGTTTCAGAAGTATTACATGAACTTAGCCTTGTAGGTGTTCAGCTAGAGTCTCTGAGGGTCTTCCTCTCCCAAACTGCTTATTTTGCGATGGCAAACTAGGCCATCTTTTGTCTCAGTTCTTGCCTTGTCTTTGACTACTGAAATAGGTGTTATCTCAGACAAGTTGAGACCTGAGAAAGGCTTCAGCTTAAAAAAGGCCAAATTCTCCCACTGCATCTGGGGTCATCTCTGGTCATCTTGACCTATGCCTTGCCATTGGACTCCAATGACTCTGGAGGATAGGGTGAGCCTGATGGCTTTGCACAATCCTGCTTCACTTGAATTCAATTCACTTTCAAGTCAGGTTATCACCTCCTGATGTCATTGGTCCTATTGCAGAAAAAAAGGGTAAACAACAATCTCAGGGGTCAGGTAACCTCCTACACACACACACACACACACACACACACACACACACACACACACACAGAGACACACATCACCACCACCATATTATTAATATTACAACCAAGGGAGTTGTGATGCAGATCTGAAGTAGTTAAGGTTAAATTTTCTTCCAGATTAATTGTTCATTGGTTGTTCGACAAGAGAAGTATAAACATAGTTTTTAAGAGGGAACCTTCCTGCTGACTTTTAAAACCCTTTTTGCTCAGCAATTTTTATTTGTTTTACGTTATATATATGTATGTATATGTTATCCTTTGGACTGATTTCAAACTGCCTGGAGAATTGCTTCTACCTCAAGTGTTATTATAAAATAATTTTAGCACAAGGAATGTTGGTTTAAATCTTCTGCCTTTGAATGTTCCCTTGTACAAAATGCAAAGTAATCCTGATACCTCTGTTATTCATATTGACTCTAATCCTAGAACTGTATATATTCCTTGGCACTTCCTTCATGTATATGAAAAGACAGCTAATTAAAGCTAACAAGTATTTATTAAGTACTTCCTAGTTGTCTGGTGTTGTGAAAGGTTCTGAGAATAGAGAGGCAAATGTTTATATTCTACTGGGAGTATCTAACATGTATGTAGATAAGTAAATATAAAGTATTTACAAAGTCATTTTAAAAGGGTACTAAATTTGGAGAGAGTCCTAATTGTGATTAAACAGTGATAAGTAAACAGTAAACATGATTGATATGAATAATGATTGCTATTGTTAAGATTGCAAATAAACCCAAGCTTGGTTCCATAGAAAGAACAATAGAATTTGCGGTGGGGGGGGGGGGGGGGGGGGGGGAGGGGAGAGTGAAGGAGTAGGGGGACGGCGGGTGGAATGAGACCTAACAAGTAGGCTGGACGTGGCTG
>NW_027186315.1:9406405-9549928 GCF_028583685.1 Petaurus breviceps papuanus
CCAGGTATATTGTTTACTAATTGCCACAACTGCTAGAGCCTTTCCTTTATAATTCCTTTGTGTTTTTGATTTATTCTACATTTATTTACATGTTGTTTCCTTGCTAAGTAAAATAATAGTTTATATCTATATAACACTTTAATGTACCCAAAGTATAAAATATCATCTATCCTAACTCCACGACCATCAATCTATCCATTGTGTAACCTCTAAACTATATTTGGAAGTAGGGGTCATTTTCCTCTCTTCTCCCCTCCCTTCCCTCCTCTCCTTTCTTCTCTCCTCTCCTCTTTAGGAAATGTTGGTCATGACAAAAAAATATTGTTACTGAAATGGCATACATAAAGACCTTCTGAAAGAGCAATAAAGGTGAGGAAGAGAAGGGAAGAGAATAAGCATATATAGTACCCATGATATGGTGGGCAATTTTCTAAGAAGCTTTTACAAATATTATCTAATTTGATGATCACAATAACAGTGCAAAGTGGGTGTTACTACTATCAGTATCTTGCAATTAAGGAACTTAAGACAAAAAGACATTAAGTGATTTGCCAGGGTCACAAAGCATGTGTCTGAGGTCCTATTTGAACTCAGCCCTTTCTGATGCAAGGCCCCATGCTCTATCCACTCTGCTACCAGTGATTCTGGAATATATACGGTTATGTTAGGTAGGTATGGTGTGGCCAAGTTGTCTGTAAAATGTTTGTGAAATCACCTACCTTCTCTGGCTCCCTTTATACCTCCACTCCAATGCTCATGCTACCAAAATATGGCCCTGTCCCTCTTCCAATCAATCATCAAGGTGGGACTCACCTGAAAGAGTTCTATGGGGACACTTCATATCATTAACATTCTATTCAGTGCACTGAGGATGATTCAGTCTAGCTTTGCAGTCCTGCCCTCCTTGGGTCACATTACCAATCCCTGCTTCCTTAATCAGTGTTATTCAAATGAACTGCCTAACCAGATGAATATCTCTTTTTCTACTACCTTTTCTTATATTTTTATCCCAGATAGGTGTCATAGAAGAAAAGTACCTGGTGGCAAAGGGGAAAGAGAAATGTCTCTGTAGTCAGAAGGCAAGGGTTCAAACACTACCTTTAATACTTTCTATGCACATACACACACACACACACACACACACACATAAAAACCTTGGACAGGACCAAATCACAAAATGACCAAATCACAAAAATCACACACACACACACACACACACACACACACACACACACACCCCATTCCTGGGACTCATTCAGTTCACCTATAACAGAGTATCCTACTAGATCATGAAACTATGAGCTTATCTAGTTCAGTCCTACCCCTCTTCAATCCCCATCTGATTCTAACCTCCACCTTTAAATTGACTCTAGGAGCTTTATTGTGCTAGTTTGGTCTCAAGGAACAAAAATAGCATGTCATTTGTAGCCTGATTAAATACAGTATTATTTATTTTTTTTCACACTGGTAATGAAACTGTCATCACAGGAATATGCAAGGAGAGCAATATATTTAACTACTACTGGTAGAGGAACAGTTTTTTTTTTTAAATAAATAAAATCAGAAGGGAAAACTAAAACCAAAAATAGGCTACTTTGCAGACCTAAATGCTAATTTAGAGTGGTTCAAATCTAGTAGGGCCAGTAGGCTATGTACTGAGGTAGATGGAGGGAGCAGGAGTCCTTTACAAATCCACAAATATAGGATATTGAGACAGAAGATACATTTAATTTCACCAGTCCTGAGGAAGTCAGATAAGAATAAAGAGAGATTGAATGTTTTAAACAGAAACCCCATCACATGTGCTATTCCTCTTCAACCAGAATACTATTTTAGATTTGAGGTATGCTGAATGTGATCCATTGAAAGCCATACCTCAAACGCCCCCTTCAAAATGGACTCATTAGAAAATCTGTCTAAACCATCCAGTTAAACAGCATTGAAGGATAAGTGACAAGATAAATATTTACCATACATACATGGGAGTAAACTTTCCCCACAGGTTATCAGACTCTAATTGTTTAAGGTGAGCCACAGAGGGAATGTGTCCATGTAATATACATTACAGAACATACATATAGGGAGCAAAAAGTCAAAGTGCACAACTTTCTGAGTTATTCACATATGTAATTGCAGAGTTGCCAATGTCTTTGGTGACATTAGGCAATCTACTTTAGTTCTCATCACTATACTGCAGCCTGTTGGATGCTTTATCTACTGCGTATCTCTTCTCTTGCTACTTTCTGTTTGGCATCTTGTGCTGCAGTTTCTGTAGCTGCCCTTTTCTACCATTTGCTGGAGTTTAGCAACTAAGTGGCCTCAGGAAGAAAAGAGGAGTGGTCACCTCTTGGGTATGATAGTCAAAGAGTTATCTTGGGCTCATTTTGAGATGCAAGAACTCCAGTCATCTGTACCAATGAGATAAGTGGAGAAATTCTTAAGCATCTTCAAGTTTGATTGGGTTGTTTTCAAATACAGGCAATGATCTCTTTCTTTTTCTGTCAATTTGGTTATAAAATTAAAGAGAGATACAGGATGACAGTTTGAGGGAATAACAGGATTAACTAATTTTTTTAAAGGATGAGCACGGCCTGAGCATATTTGGAGGCAATAGGTAATTTCTTGCTGGAAAACTACCTGATATCAAAGCCCCACGAGTTGCAGCTCTAATTCATCATGGCTAAAATGGAACTCCTTTTATATTTCCCCAAATCCTTCTTTGGGTAGAGTGAATAAACCACCAGCCCTGGAGTCAGGAAGAATCATCTTCCTTAGTTCAAATCTGACCTCAGACAATTACTAACTGCATGACCCTGGACAAGTCACTAACCCTGTTTGCCTCAATTTCCTCATCTCCATAATGAACTGGAAAAGGAAATGGCAAACAACTCTAGTATCTTTGCCAAGAAACACCCAAATGGTGTCAGGAGACTCAGACACACAAACAATTAATTTATATCAATAATAAATCTGTAAAATATCTTCTTTCTACCCATATTGGTGAGTAGATAGAAAGTTATACAGATAATGAAAGAGAGGAAGGAAATGATTGATAAAGTAAGTTCCTGGATGAGACAAGAGACAGAAAGAAGTCTCTGCCCTTGAGCTTATTTCTACTACAGGGGAAAAGGAAAGATACAATCATATGAATATAGATAAGTATATAAAAAAAGAATTGAGATCCAAGGTAAAATCAGAAGATTTATCCTTGACAGAGAGAAGCATTACCTCTTTCTCAGACTGGAGAAAATGCAAAGAGGAAAGGTAATTATATAGAAAAATTGTGAGATGTGTAACAGGGAAGACAAAGATGCTCCCAAGAGATCTCCTTTATTTTCATAATAAATTGGGAGATGAGGCAATTTTCTGTTAGAGAAGTGACTGGGAGTCAGGTTGGAGTGTCAAAGAGAAATGAGATTTTTAAAATGATGAATGTGAGGAGTGATGGAGAAACAATAAAGAAATAAAAGGATTGCTGTTTAATAGTGAGGATCTTATTTTACTACACATTTGTGACAAATTCAGTAGTCATTGTATTGTGAATTCTTGCCATATTTAACAGATTAAAATTCAGAAAGAAAAGAACTTCAGGACATCATAGAGTTGAAAGTTAGCCAGATATGAGTTCAACAGAAAGAAGTAGCAAGGAGTTTAGGGAGAAAAGGCAGAGCATCAATGAACTTAAAAAAATAAAGAGTCAAGATTGTGAAGGCAGAAAAGACTATGCAGGGGTTATGAACTAGAGAAACTGGGAAGGGTGGAGTGACTGGATATCATATTTAGAAAGAAGGAAATAGGTAGAGATGATAAGAAGAAAATCGTTGCAAAGAGAAGAATTTCAGAATTAAAAACCTTGGGACAGTTTTGTATAATCCTAAAATCTAAGGTCCTAGGAGTAAAGTAGAGATAGAGGTAATGAGTTTTCAGGAAACTGGTGAATTTAGAGATCAAGTTATTTGCTAAAAGGGATGATAATATCAATATATAAGGCACCAGTGGTGGTATGTTCAATCAACTTAAAGATGTTCAGTGAAAATAATAGCTAATATTTATATATTGCTTTAAGGTTTGCAAAACTCTTTAAATATGTTCATTCACTTGTTCCTCTATAATGCCACTGTGATATTCACAACACCTACAGTGTTTATGAATATGTTGGTGTAGTTGTTAATCACAAAATATAACAAACTGTCCACATGGAAGACAGAACCAAAATATTTTTTTCAAACACCAGAAAGTCAAATCCCCAAATCAGAAAGCCAAATCCATCATAACAACCAAGAAGTTTGTACACATAACCAATGCAGTGAACACCAACATTCCCAAACCTTCCCTCTGTTAGGCCTTTAAAACATAACAGGCCCCCTTAAGCAAAAATGCCCCTCACTCATGCTAGCGGCTCTGCCTCCATGCTGCTTGCTCCCATCTCTTCTGTCTCTCTCTCCTGCTCTTTCCTGCTGGACCCTTCCTGTTCTATCCTTTCAGCAAGCTCCTCACCCCATGGACTCCATATGGTTACATTTGACCTATTAAGGGGCAGGGAAGTTCTTCAAATTCCCATTACCATTACATCCTCCTATCAACCCTGCGAGGTATATGATAGTATTATGCCCATTTTATAGAAGAGGAAACTGAAGCAGAGAGCTTCAGTGATTTTTCCAATGTCATATAGTATTGTAGTGGCAAGCACCCCAAGCATCCTCAGGGTTTGCTGCCAACACAGGTTCTTGGATCTGCTTTGATAAAGGAAAGCAACTCAAAATGGGTTAAAAAGCTTACTTTAATCAGTCAGATATGTATCCTTTACCTCGTTCAAGGGAAAAAGGTCAGCATCCCAAACTTCAGAGTATACAGGCAGAATTATCAAGACAGAAACAGATCAAGTAGATAGCTTTCCAAACTGTCCAACCATTACATCAATACCCAATCAACATTTGGGTTTCAACATCTGGGTTTTTCAAAGCCAGGGGGCTCTGGACAATGGCTTCCCAGAATCCATATCAAATCACAGAACACTTCTCAAAGTGAGCCCCAAAACAAAGCTACACATCAGGGCTTATATAGCCTTCCCCTAGCTCAGAGAATGTAACAATCTTATTGACTCACTGGCCAATCAAGAAGTATCTACTGAAAAACAAGCCTCCCACCCCAGGCTCCAGGTGCACTTTAGCCTAGGGGCAGGGAAGATCTTACAAATTTACATTCCCATTACAAGTATAAATGTCGGAAGCAGTATTTGAACTCATTGAGCAGTATTTGAACTTAGATTTTACTGACACACATTACCACATACCTGCTGGATGAAAAGCTTTTCTCTTACAGGAATGATGGTAGTCTCCAAAGAAACCAACATTTTCTTGAGTTCTTTCTATAATATTGTTTTAAATTTTTTAACCATCCTGATTCCTCAGCAGAAATAACCTCCAGATATATTCTGAAGAGTTCAAGGTATAGTGCCAGGATTACTGATATTATTCTGGATATTACATATGCAGTAACGTAGCCTACTATCCTACGATAGCACTTAACAGTCACATCATACTGTTAACTCAAAATAAAATTTCAGTTAAGGAATATTCCTCCCTAATCTTTTTTTTTTCAATGTAGTTTAATGTTTAATCGTGTCTCCTATTTTCTGAATTGTCCAGGTGAATTTTTGAACCTATCTAGAAATTTATGTTCATATGTAATTAAATTTATCATTTTTTATTTGTCCCTTCAACTTTATATGAATGAAATCTCTTGGGAGAATAATGATTCTCTCCTTTAAATTGTGATCCATCTCTCTTAGCTTTGTGTCACTCATACAAGCATGATCCTGGTGTATTCATTCATGTCACTGACAAAAATGTTGAACACAGCAGGGTCTAGGAGAGAAAAAAGGGCATATCTCCACATCACACTAATAAACACCTTTGCCAGGTTGACATACACTCATTTGACAGTTTTAGTATAGTCATTCAGCCAGTTAAGAAGACTTTTAACAGTACTATCATTCTGCTCCAGTTTCTTCATCTTATCTATAACAATATACAAAGATACTGTGTTAAACACTTTTGGAAATCTAAGTATGCTATATATACACCATAATTAAGCAATGCTATAAAATTAGATGATATTTAAGTGATATCATTTATTCTTATTTATTAATTTATTTGTTTATTTATTTATTTAGTTAATTTGCTTTCTGGAGGGGAAAGGCAGGGCAATTGGGGTTAAGTGACTTGCCCAAGGTCCCACGTGCATGTTAGGTGTCCGAGCTAGATATGAACTCAGGTCCTCCTGACTCCAGGCCTGGTGCTCTATTCCCTGTGGCAACTAGCCACCTCGATATCATTTAATAAAAGTATCATAGTGTCCAGGGGACGGTAAAGAGGGTATCAAGGTCATCTAAATCAATCTCTACTAAGATTAATAGAAAGATATTTAGCCTAGGGAAAGGAAATCTTGGGAGGGTTACACAAGAAAGTCTTCATTAAACTCTTCAAGGGCTTTTATGTGGAAGAGGAAATAGATTTCTATGTTGGTTACCTTAAATCAAAATGAGAACCAATGAATGGAAGTTGTGGAAAATCAAGTTTAAATTTGATGGAAAGAAACAATTCCTATTAGCATTATCCAAAAGTATTAAGGTATTATTCAATAATCACTGAAGATATTCATTTTAATGGTTAAAATTTACATTTTAATTAATTAAATTACAGTAAAAATTTACATTTCAATAGAGATATAGTGTCTTCTTGTTCAGGCACTATATGCACTATACATGACCTTTGATGTTTCTTCTGACCCTAAGATTCTGTGATTTTAAGCAATTTATAACCTTTCATTGACACTTAACCTCCTTATGAATCATATTACATTGGGCACATAACAGATTCTCTTTAAAACTGGATTTCCTCATCTGTAAAATAAAGACATATTCTATCATACTGCCTACATTGAAGGTTATTTGGGCATTAAATGAGAGAATGTTATCTTTAAGTCCTTTGTAAAAATAAAGTGCTGTCAGTTATTCTTAATCATAACTACAATAACGAATCTCAGATTTTTCTTTTTGAAGATTTGAGGATCAATACCAAGGTTATCTAATACAGAATCCCTTCCCTCTCCCCCCACACCACTATCATCTTTTAAAACAATCAAGACCTTTATATATGTCTATGGTTTTTTTTAAAATTATTATTTATTAGTTTCAGAAGCTCTACAATTCAGCAAGGAATATTGGTAACTACAAAGTTCTCTTTAGGGAAGGTAGTTTAGTTAAATGGAAAAAGCTTAGGCTCTGGAGTCAAGTGACATGGATTCAAATCCTATTTCTGAGGTTGGAAAAATTCTATAACCCCTTGGTACCCTTTTTCCTCCTCTGTATTTGGAAAGGATTGAAATAATTCCAATTCCAGAGCCATAATTCTTCCATTTGATTTACAAATTCTCTCAGTACTGTGGATAATGATATGTTTGAACTTGGAGATGCATTATTTTACTTTAGTCTGAACTTATAACATATAATTTAATATCCTTATTCAGATGTTTAAAAACGCTAATAATATGCTATTAAATAAGCATAGATTTGATTACTGATAGATTCAACTGTCAAAACTCTCATGTAATTGAGTTCAAACATGTTAAATACTTCTCATGGGAAGAATCCTAGAAAACATAAACTGAAGAGTATCATGATATCACAAAAGTGAAAATTTTATATCAGGAATCAATCATTTTGGGGGGCAGCTAGGTGGCACAGTGAATAGAGCACTTGCCTTGAAGTCAGGAGGACTTGAGTTCAAATCCAGCCTCAGACACTTAATATGTACTAGCCATGTGACCTTGGGCAAGACACTTAACCCCAATTGCCCTGCATTCCCCCTCCAAAAAGAAAAGCTTAGGAATCAATCATTTCTCACTCATTTTTCTGACATTCCTTATTTATTAACTCATAAAACCCTACAATTTTATTATACTATTTATTAGTTCCTTTTTATTCACCAGTGTATTCATTTTATTTTAGAGTCATTACAAGGTGATTAGATTTACCTTCTGACTTGTAATTCTTCCAGTTCTCCCCCTTTTTTTCTCCAAAATGCCCTGGTTGATGCCACCAAACTATAATTCAATATATCAATGGATCAATTATTTCATTTGTAAGGACACTTCCTTCCATCAATGTATCACAACCCATTTATATCTTCTTATGCTCTTTGTTATTTTTTCATGCTTTCCCCCCATAAATTTTTCACAAAGAAGTTATCTTTCCTAAAAGAATGAAGACTTTCTTACCTAACATTTTAGTTTTTGATGGAAATTAGTGTACCTCAAGTTTTCTTTCTATTGCCCCCACTCTCCATACTTGACTAATTGATCCACCTTCTTTTACTGGTCTCTGTGTTTCTGGTGATATTGTATACACTATAGTCAAGTCATTTGTAATGTGTTCTGAGCAATTTATACCTGCCAGATAATGTTCTATTGTCCTCTGGAATCCTTGAAATTTCAATGTTCTGAAAATTACCATTTTCTTGTCTCACAGAAAAATTGCATCACTAGATTGTGTTGCTGGTGCTGAAAGATGGGCTTTCAATCCATGGAAGAGCTTGAATAACTAAAAAAAGCTGTGCAATTTCCCAAATTGAATCGAACAGCTCTTTTTTTTCTATTCATTTCTAGTAGCAGTCTATTGTTTATTGGCAGTGCCTGTCTCAAAATATCTACTGATAGACTAAATCAGTAGAGTGATAATTAATTGAAATAACCATAATTATCTGAGCAATACTCATTTTCATTCATATTTTTCCCTATATTTATTGCTTGGCTTATCTTTATTAAGGCATCAGGAATTGAATTGCAGAGATCCTGTATTTTTCTGGAGCTTTATGGATTTATCATAATATTATCTATAAGCTTGTCTATAGTATGAAATAATCATGAAGCATATGACTTCATTGTATTTATTCTCATGAAACTCCTTCTACCAACATTGATCAGAAACAGTTGTGTAACTTAGAGTCTTAGAGAAATGTTCTGGGGTAATTCAATATAAAGTGAGAATAAATGCCCAGGTTTGCACAGCCAGTATGGGTTAGACATTAGACTTGAGCACAGGTCTTCAGGTCTCTGAATCTGGGTCTCTATCCACTGTCATACTACATTTCTATGGCAATAATGTGGTTATTCATCTCCAGTTCCATATTTTTAGGCTTTCCAAAGTTTAAAATATTGTGGGTGTTGCTAATCTTAGGGAAAATGTCCAATATCAATTTTTTTTGCTTTATATACACTATACTGCAATAAATTCATACACACATGTGCATATGTATTCCATATATATGAAATATACTATTGAGCATATATACACTATAAAGGAATACATATATACATATACACACATACATATATACATATATGTACAAATATGTGTGGATTTGGGTTCAGAAGATATGGGTATATATTTAAATATTACCTATTAACACTTGCCTTACTTTGAGCAAATCATTTAAATTTTCAGATTTTCATTACTTTTATCTCTAAAATGAGGGCTTTGAACCAAATTATCATTATTATCCCATTTCATATGATTCTATTCAAACTAGAAACAATTTACTTCAATTTTCAAATTGTGTTTGACAATTTTTTTTTTGCCAATTCTTTTATCTGTCACTTGACTTGGAAAAAAATAGAAGGATCATTGATGATCTTCAATCAGAAAATATTGAAAATACTATAAAAATATTTTTAGATAGTGTAAGTTTTATTCTTAACAGGTTAACTCCAGAGTGACTCTGCAGTTTCAATATATAGTCATGGTTCATTTGCTACTCAAAAAGGCAGTGTGTTATGGTGGAAAGATCACTGGTTTGGTAGTTAGATCTTGGAGATCAGCTCCTTTGTAACTGATCAAGTAACTTTGGGGTTGAAGTTGACCTTTCTATGCCTCAGTTTCCCCATTTCTACAAGAGGCTGACATATATGATAGAAATGTCCCTTCATTATCTAAAATTCTAGCATTTCCCCTTAATTACCCATAAATTTTATTCCCTAGCCTAGTATGTGTAGAATCTCAAAGTAACTACTGTGGAGTTCCAAATTGATAAATATTCTACATGTATAATCATGTTCTTTCCTCCCAAAGAAAAACTGCAAAATAACTTTACATGAAGAAGAAAATTTAAAAAAAATAACTTTTAATTTAAAAAATTGACTTCGATTGTCAACCTCTAAATTACTCTTTAAATAAAAAAATATTCTTATGTGAAATGTCTCTATAGCAATTTTGTTTTGAATTAACAAAGTATCATTCAATAGAATATCACCATATATGAAATTCTAAATAGTAATTAGTTGAAAATCGTAAAGAAATGAGGGTTTCATTGGGGTTTCTAAACCCCAATGTGTGTACTCTTTGCCAGTCATGGAAATGCATGAGAGTTTCTAAGAACTTCCCTTAAATTTATATGTATGTATCTACATACAAAATGGAGTGACTATTTTTTTAATCAGTAGAATAAAAATCTCACCATTTTCTGTGAAAATTGTGAAGAATGTCTCTATCGCCACCTACTGTGACAAATTTGAAAAAAAAGAAATAGGCAAAAAAAATACCTACTTTCTACAATCCAGTAGATAAAAGTAACATATTTAGCATTGGAATTCTTTGAAATCACAAAGGGCTTTTGAAATGGCTTTAATAACATTTGTCTCTCTTCCAAAGATGGATAAAGCATCAGCAATGACTACAGAAGGCCTAGGGGAGCAAAAATGATGTAAAATCATAGAAATTTTGTCTTTCTAAATATTTTCTTCTTCCTACCCCAGCTGCCTCACTCTCATGCTTCTCTGCCTGCCAGGTTGGTAAGGATCCAGCAGAGAAAGAGCCATTGCTTTGTCCTAGCAAAAAACCGACAGGAATTTGGCTTCCACAATATTCACAGGACCCGTAGGTACTTTACAATTTTCATTTTTTTTTTTTTTTGGTCTACACTTATTCCCTGTAGGTGCTTGTCAATCAATCCATCCATCAACAAACATCTTATTAAACACTTAACAGATTCCAGCTCTGTGCTAGATGCTGGGAACATAAAGTGAAAGAAGAAACCCAGTTTAATTACAGATAAACCTAACCACAGCCTGAGGCACTTGATTTAACTCAATTGAATTGTAGCTCAATCAGGACAAGTCTCCCCTTTGGACTCTGCAGAGCACACTACTACAGACAATACAAAGAGTGATTTCTGTTTTTTGCCAGGGATCTCTGCAGATTTTTGCTAATGTTGTTTACTGAAATCTTAAATAAGTGAAAGGGTTTACTGCAAGGTATATTACTGACCCACCACCTTTTCAGATCATAAATGTCCTGTTTAATATCTTGAGTAATACTTTTTGAAGGCATGTTCTCATTGCTAATATGCTGTAGTCTACTTATGCCCATGATCTATCTTTTCATGACCTACTGGGTATAAAGCCAAGTACCAGGAGCTCTCCTGAGGACTGCTGCTATGGATAGCATTTAGGTTCTTATTACATAGAATAGTGAAATCTCTATTTTATTCATCTATAAACTAAAGAAAACATTCCCAGAAACCAAACTTCAGCATTAAAAATGATAAGTCACAATCTGAATTAATCAATATAAAATACCTGTCTAAAGTCTTCTTTCATCTTTATTGGAGACTGGCTTTCAGTCATCTTTAACTCAAATCATCCTTAAGAGGTACAAAGTACAATGGTCTCTTACACCTAGGTCACATTTTTAATCTTATCAGTTAGCACTAAGTATCCAAGTAAAAGTCCTTTCATTTTGACTCAAGGCTGATTTCTGAACTCCATAGTTCCTCTTCCATGCTCCCAGATGTTGCCTGAATTCACCCTACTGTCACTGGGATTCACAGGTAGGCAGCTCCCAGTTCTTGTTCCAGCTCCTGTTCCAGTTCCTGTTTCTGGGAAGACAAAATTTAACAGAGCCAAAATAATATCTACACACATCAAGCTTAGCAGAGTCACAACCATATTCACACATGTTGCTGGCACTGTCATCTCAATTCACTTTCTGCCTGTGAAATCAACATGTGTCAACAGACAGGGTGCTTCTATATGACAAAGTTATGCAATCAACAGATAGATTCTATCTGATCAAGTAACACAATCAATAGACAGAATGCTTCTGTCTGACAAAATAACACAAACAAAAATCAACATAGACAAAACATAGTGCTGACACCACAAGTGTTCTCCTCAGTTCTGCTCAGTCCTAGCTGTGCTTGAGCTTTTATATCATCAGCCTCTTCCTCTTATGTCCTTCCTGTTCAAGACTTTGGCATGCTCCTCACACTGTGGGTTTCACAGGTTCTGTTTCTAACAAAGACAATATAATCACAGGCAGAGGCTCAAAGATAATTGAAGAGTTGAAACAAGGAGCTAAGTGCTTGAACAACTAAAACAAGGAGCTAAGTGCTCCTTTACTTGCCATTACACTGGGTTAATTATAATTTTGATTTTTATGAAATTGTAGTATTCCATAATTCAGCAAGCATTTATTAAACACTATAATAGGTGTCAGTTCTAGGTGCTAAGTATACAAAGTCAAAATTAAGAAAAGATGTCTTGTCTGGAAATAGCTTAAATTTTATAGGATTTACAGTCATATGGCACCAAATGGAAAATGTATTTTTTAAAATATATTTTTCCAATTTATTTATTTATTTTTAGTTTTAAACATTCATTTCCACGAGATTTTGAATTACAATTTTTTTCTTCCTGTCTTTCCCTTACCCCCACCCGAAAATAGCTAGCCTGCTGAATACCCTTTTCCTCAATCTGTTCTCTCTTATATCCTCCCCCATTTACCCCCTAACTTTCTAGTAAGGCAAGATGGATTTCTATACCCCTGTGTCTGTATATCTTATTTCCCAGTTGCATGTAAAAAAACAATAACAATTTGTTTTTTTATTTTTCCCTTCTTCTTTCCTCACCCATCTCCACTAGAAAGATAAGCAATTCAATACAGGTTGTACATGTGTAGGTACACAAAACATTTCCATAATAAGTATATTGTGAAAGACTAACTATATTTCCTTCCATCCTATAATGCCCCTCACTTATTCTATTTTCTCTTTTGACCCTGTCCCTTTTCAAAGGTGTTTGCTTCTAACTATCCTCTCCACCAATTTGCCTTCCCTTCTATCTTCCCCCCTATTTTCCTGTAGGGTAAGATAACCAATTGAGTGTGTATGTTATTCCCTCCTTAAGCTAAATTCAATGAGAGTAATGTTGCCCATCCCCTTTTACCTTCCTGCTCTTCCCCTCATTATAACAGTTTTCTCTTGCCTCTTTTATGTGAGATAATTTGCCCTAATCTATCTCTCCCTTTCTCCTCCCAATATATTCCTCTCTCACTTCTTAGTTTTATTTTTAAAATATCATCCCTTCATATTCAACTCATCCTGTGGCCTCCATCTATTTATAAATGTACATACATATGCACACCCTCACATGTATATTTATACACACCTACACCCTCCCGTACATACATAAATTCATGTATAAATATATACCTACACACATATACATATTTCCTTCAACTGTCCTCATACTGAGAAAAGTCTTATGAGTTACAATAATCATTTTTTCCATGTAGGAATGTAAATAGTTTATTTTTCATAAGTTCCTTATTATTTCTTTTCCCTTTTTACCTTCTTATGTTTCTATTGCTTCTTGTATTTGAAAGTCACATTTTCTGTTCAGCTCTATTTTTTTCAACAAGAATGCTTGAACATCCTCTATTTCATTGAATGACTATATTTTCTCCAGAAGCATTATAGTCAGTTTTTCTGGGTAGGTGATTCTTGGTTTTCATCCTAGCTTCTTTGACCTCCAGAATATAATATTTCGAGCCCTTTGATCCCTTAATGTAGAAGCTGCTATGTTTTGTGTTATCCTGATTATGTTTTCACAATACACAATTTGTTTCTTCCTTACTGCTTGCTGTATATTCTCCTTGACCTGGGAACTCTGGAATTTGCCTATAATATTCCTAGGAGTTTTCTTTTTGGGATCTTTTTCAAGGGGCAATCAGTGAATTCTTTCAATTTCTATTTTGCTCTCTAATTCTAGAATATAGGGCAATTTTGCTTGATAATTTCTTGAAAGATGGTGCCTAGGTCTTTTATATCATGGCTTTCAGGTAGTCCAATAACTTTAAAATTATCTCTCCTTTATCTATTTTCCAGGTCAGTGGTTTTTCTAATGTATTTCACATTGCCTTCTATTCTTTCATTTATTTGGATCTGTTTAATAGTATCTTGATTTCTCACAAAGTCATTAGCTTCCATTTGCTCCAATCTAATTTTGAATAAATTCTCTTCAGTGAGTTTTTGAAATTCTTTTTCCATCTGGCAAATTTAGTTTTTTAAGGCATTCTTCTCCTCATTAGCTTTATGGGCCCCTTTTGCCATTTGAGTTAATCTACTTTTTAAGGTTTTATTTTTTTCAGTCAGATTGTTGACACACTTTTCTTGATTTTATTGCATAATTCTCATTTCTCTTCCCATTTTTTCCTCCACTTCTCATATCTGGTTTTCAAAATCCTTCTTGAGCTCCTCCATGGCCTGTAACCAATTCATATTTTTCTTGGGAGCTTTTGATGCAGGACTTATGACTATGTTGTCTTCCCCACATTACATGCTTTGATCCTTTTTGTCCCTGGAAAATAAATCTATGGTAGGATTTTGTTTCCCTGGTTGCTCATGTTGCCTGTCAATTACTTGACTTTTGAACTCTTTGCCACAGTAGAACTCTGCTTTCAGAACAGAGAGAACTTTGTGGCAAACCACTGGGGATTTTGCAGCTGCTGGAGAAATTGGAGAGCACCCTCTCTGAAACCCCCACAGGATCTGACACTTGGCCACACCCTAGGACCTCCACCCAAGACCGCAATCCAGATCCAAGCAGGTCAAAGCAAGAGCAATTACCCTCTTAATAATTGCTTGGTCTCACTGGATAATCTGCAGGCCATGAGCTCTTCAGGTAGCCATGTGGCTGATTCTCACTCTGGGGGCAGGGGAAGAACCATTCCCTTCCATTCACCCCTGTTCCAACAGAGTTCCACACTGACCTTATACTTTGTCTTTGGCGTTTATGGGTTGAGGATTCTGGAAACTACCACAGCTGCTGCTGATTCACTCCCCTGAAGTCTGCTCCTGTCACTGCTGATCAGGGCTGTCCTGGGGCTAAATCCACAGGCTCACATGGGGCTAGGCTCGGCTTCCAGCTAGGTGTAATTGAAACTTCCTGCTGACCTGCTGGGTTGCCTTCAGTGGGAGATTTGTTTCTCTGTGTCACTTTGTGGGTTCTGTAACCCTAAAATTCATTTAGAGTCATTTTTTTACATGTATTGGAGAATGCGGAAGCCAGAGCTGTGGGGAAGTCCTATTTTTACTCAGCCATCTTGGCTCTGCCTTCCCCCCTCCCCCCGTAGTGTCACTTGGAAAATATTAATATTAAATTTTTATGTGTTAAAAGAAAATATAACTTACCTAAATGTAAGAAGTTTTGTTATATAATTTCTTAATTCCCTTTCCACTTTTCATATGTGCTTCTATACCTTCTTGACTGTATCATGTTGTATTCACCTAATAGACACAAAGAATAGGATGAATTTCTCCTATTAAAACCATATCAACTTAGACATTATTCTCCCTGGAATTTTCTTCTACCTTGAGGGAACATATTTCCATGAAGAAAATGTAATCACAGAGAGTCTGGAGATTTGAAAGGTTTCTTACTATTTGAAAACTTGTCAGACTACATACTACCCTTTCTCTGTTATCAGATGTTTTATGGTTAAGTATTTTCTTAAGCTAAGGTTCAGTATTACAAAACAAAACAAAAATAAAAACTGCAAACTCCATATAAAACTTATTTTAAAATTTCTCATATAATGTTTGTCTATATAATGCCAAACATCTGGAAAAGTACCCGAATGATTGGCTCAGCTTCCAGCTTTATCAGTAAATTTCATATAGTGAATAAGATAATTCATGGAGGATAAGATTGAAATTACTTATCTGCTAATTTGAATATTAATTTTAATATTGAATACTGAGAATTTAATTTTAATAATTATTACTAAACCACCATCAATTAACTATATTTATATTTATATACACTTATATTTCAATAGAGCTATAATCTCATTGATGTTGCTATTCATTTCATACACCAGATACAGAAGAACTACACCTTTTTATACTAGAGCAAATTTTATTTAGATTCTTCCCCAAGTTCCCAACAGGTACTTGAATGTGGGCCTCCATGAAGATGTTGTGATATTATGTCAAGTGCAATAAAGCATCAAGTATACTTCACTCTTCCTATATCATGGGCCCATGCCCCTAATTTTTCTGTCATATTTTTAAAGCCGTTTTTTCCTCCTATAATATTTGATTGTATATTTATAAGTTACATTATCTGCAAGGCTTTATTAAAAACCATTGGTACAAATGTAACCATATGAATGTTATTTTGGTGATGTTTAGAAATCTTACATTTTTTTAAATTTAAAATGATACAAAATTTCATTGATGGATTACTGATCTCACTATGTATTTATTTCCTTCAGGGATGCAGAACATTTTGCTTACATGCTTAATAATCTTATATAACTTTTGTCTATTTCCTTCCTTTAAGTTTCTCAGAGAGGGTCTACCAAATCTGCAAGGTACTTTTTGTACATTCCTAGCATTAGGAATGCACTATTCACTTAAGCAAGAAGCATCTCCTTTGTTCCAGGCACTGGAATAAGTAATGGGCATACAAAGAAAAGTGATAGATGGATAGATAGATAGATAGATAGATGAATAGGCAAATGAGGAATTAATCAAATGAATGAAAAAAGTCAATAGATGTATGCATGTATATACATTATATATAATACATACATAATACATAAACACATGGTTTTGTGAGGGGAGGGCTCAAAGAAGTTACAGTCTTTTGTTGTATACTATTGCTACATGAAGAACTCATTTTATTTTTATGCATACATTTCTTTGATGGCATCTTTTACATTCCAGTTTTCTAATTTCCTTGTTTTGGAAAATATCACAGCTTGTTCCTGTCCACCAAAAATTTCTCCATTGCTCTTTCCTTGATATTTGACTTCAATTCTAAAGAGACTTTTTAGTTCTTATACCTCAAAGCCATACATCAGTGGTGAAAAATAACTATAATATATGGTCTTATAATTTAATCTTCTGAGATTCTAAAAGAGCCAAGCCATAAGTTTCTCTTCATACTATTCCTCATATATTTCCTGATTTTGTAAACACACACACACACACACACACACCTATACATATATATGCATATACATATATGTGTGTGTAGTTATTAATTTATATATTTGATATCTGAAAATTCCTCAAAAATTTTTAATAATCTGAGTTAATGTCCAAAGATGTGTTTATAAATGAATTTCTCTCTCTGTATTAGATAGAAGAGAAGAAAAATAACAGCTCCAAGTCACTCAATAAATATCTGTAAAACCTTACTTTTTGCCAGATACTATGCTAACCACCAAAAAATATCCCAACAATCCCTGTTATAAAAATTTTCATGCAAATAAATTCAGAAGGGAAGAAAATAGTATCTGTGTGAACTGGGAAAGGCCTCCTTCATAGCATAATAGTAAATGAAAGGATGTTTCAAGAACCAGGATTAGCAAGGATATCTTGTAATAAAATGAATTCATTGGGGTGGCTAGGTGGCACAGTGAATAGAGTACCAACCTTGGAGTCAGGAGGACCTGAGTTCAAATATGACCCAAGACACTTAACACTTACTAGCCATGTGATCTTGGGCAAGTCACTTAACCTCAATTGCCCTGCCTTCTCCCCTCCAAAAATAAAATAAAATAAAATGAATTCATGCTTGTACTCCTTAATTATATCAACAATAAAGACTAATTAATAAGAAGAAAACTAGTGCTAACTAGTTTCTACAGATAACTGCATTTCTGGGAATCTTATTATTCCAAGTAATTTATCAGATTCTTAAAAAAACACACAATTCTGATGACATAAAGCTTATCCATCCAGCACCTTACCCTCAAGGATCACTGTGCCCCTGAAAATGAGGTACTTAATGGCTTTTAGATAATGATGGTAATAAGGAAGAGATAATTGTTTTGAAGATGGATGTATCTATGATCTCAGCAAATTCACTTTCAAAGGAAGCAGTATTACACACAGCATTTATTTCCCTATTTAAAAGTTAGGGGGAAATGCCTATTATGATTATGGGGGAAACTGAAATGGCAAGTAGTCTTTTCATACAGAATCATGTACAGATTGAAGATGTCCTGGGGTGCCACAGATGCCCACACTTCCACACAAAACTAAGTTAAAATCAGATTGCCTTCTTTATAGCAGAGTTAATCATAACTATTGGCATAATCATTTAATGACTAGATAATTCCCAAGTCAGATTGCTATGTGGTATGGGTAGCCATTTATATGAATAGAAAAAATGTATGGTTTAAGGGTAAAAAAAAAACTTAGAATCTGAAATCTGATTTCATATTCATTTACCAAAACTTATTTCCTAGTTGTTTGTCTATAATCAAGTGTTACCATTTCTCTGAACCTCAGTTTCTTTGTAAAATGGAGAGTAGTATCACTTCTATTTTTCTAATGGTATTGTTTTGATTAATGTACTTTTGAGGTAAGGGATAGAACACTTCATCTAGAAATACAATTTGGCCTATCATTGTCAAATTTGTGGCTATAACCCATAGCTAAAGAAAAGACTTTAGAGGATGAAAGAACTTTAGAACTCAAAGGAATCTTGATGACCATTTAATGTGGCTCATTCATGTTAAAAGTGAGAATATTTATGCCAAGGAGTTAAGTGACTATGGCATGGTTGTATAGTAATTAGAACCCAAGAGATTGTCTCTACTACCATGTCCCAATTTTTCAGTCTTTCCAAGATGCCAGCTGCAGTATCATCCTCCAGCCTGCCCCTCCTTTCTCTTTTTCCCTTTCTCTCTTACCCTCTGTCCTCCCCCTCCTTTATCATCCATCATCCTCACACTGTATATCTCCATATAGCTTAAAAGGAGGTCTCATCAATAATCTCATTTTATCTTCACAAAAACATTGTGCAACTATTATTATCTAAATTCCTGCCTCCTACAGATCCTCACTTGGTTGTTTGAACTTCCTTATCCCAACTCTATCCTCCCAGTCTAATAAACCTGGAACTCTACCTTTGGGACAAGGATAGGTGATCTATTTCACAGAACCATGCTTCCAGGCCACTTCCCAGCTATCTTCAAACCAGAGTACCTCCTTTCTAGTTTCTCTTAATATTATATCTTCTCCTTTAGATATAAGCTCCTTGTGGTCAGAATATGTCTTCTTTGCATTTATATCCCTAATACATAGCCAAAGGCCTGGTACATAGTAAGTTCTTAATAAATTACCTACTTGGTTATCTATAAACATGTGGCTATGCAATTAATATAAGACAGCTTAATGTGACATGGATAGTTATCTGATTAGATATATGGCCTATCGTTTCTCTAAAGGACAATGCAATTTTATCTTTTTTGGACATTGGGTAGCATTCCCTACCTACATCATTTCTCAGGAGAAAAAGTTGGTAGGAGTTGAAAATTCCTGGGCTAGGTGACTTCTTCATCACCCTATCTTCAATAAAGGTGTCAGTTTAGAATTGCATTTATCTACTATGCATTAAATATTTAGCTTATTATCACCAATTCACTCCTGTCCTACCAAATCCTAACTACACAACTACACAAAAGAACATCATTAATAGCTATGAAACTGTATACCAAAGTGAAAAAATAGGTATTAGAGAAATTATATAGATTAAGATACTTTGTAAATCACATTAGAGTAAATAAGCTCCTTAACTTGTGAGCAAGATAAAAATATAAGCTTAACCTAGGAAAGAAGGGTGGCAAAGAGGGTGTAACCACACTGAAATATTCATAATTCCCATAGTGACTATAAATATGCTGGTTTAGTTGTGAATCACAAAATGTAACAGGCTCTCCACAAGGAGGATAGAGCCAAAGCATTTATTCAAATACCAGAAAGACAAGTGCCCAAACCAGAAAGTCAAAGTCATTACAATAGCCACAAAGTTGGTACACATAGTTAATGCAGTGAAACACCCACATTTCCAAGCCTTCAAAACAAAATAGGCTCCCTCAGGCAAAGATCCTCCTCTCCTCATTCATGGTAGCTGCTCAGCCTCCACACTGCTTGTTCCTAGCAGTTCTGGCTCCCAGAAATTCTCATTCCCAACAGTTCTCAACAGAAGTCCTCAAAAGAAGTTCTGCTACCACCAGTTCTGTTATCAAAATCTCTTCCCTGCTCTACCCCTTCCTGCTATGTCAGCAAGTTCATCCTACTGCATGATTCACAAGTTCCAGGTTTCAATACTTGACACAATTATGAACTTGAAACCCAGTGCCAAGCAACTGCTAGCTAGCCAATACAAGGAGCATAGAAGATCTTCAAACCACATTACTATTACAGAGGGCTGAGAGATAGGTGGAGTCTAAAGTCTCTAGTGAAAATCAGACACAAAGTAAGAGTCAACTCATCTATTTTTCTGAAGGAAGGGAGGAGACTCCAATCTGTCATTAAACAGTTCACACTTTGCCTCTCTAATAGTCTCCAGCAATGGGAAGAAGTCACACTCAAAGATCTACTTAAATCTTCTTAGTTATTTATAATTTTTTGATGAAGAAAATGAGGCTTAAAAAAGCAAAATATCTTGCCCAAATTAAATTACAAACTGTACATCTTTTATTCTACATCCAAAACCCTTTACTGTGTACAAGGCCATTTCTTTCTCCATGTGGTTGATTTTCATTTGCTGCTTTCCCAAGCCAAGATTCGAGCAGCATTGCTGGTGGTCCTATATCTAGAGTCATTTTGAGTTTTGTCTTACCACAGGACTTCAATGACTCTGTAGGTGAGAGTGAGGATGATGACTTTGCAGATCTCTGCTGTTGGGAGCCAAAGAGGCTTGATACGGAACTCAGATAATTACCATGATATCAGTGGACCTGAATATCAAAGTCCTCTTTGAGATGTGACTTCTCCTCAAGTTAGCTCCTGAGTTCTATTGATATGGGTTACATTTATAAGGATGTCGTTTGAGTTCTGAGATAAATAGGCTATACCCCAAGATTTTAGTTATTGAGAGCCGAAATATTTGATTCAGCACTCAGGTATCTTTGGGTGGTCAGCTCTAAACATGGTGTATTTTGAGGATTGCAGCTTTGGCTTTGAAGTTTCCTCTCAATTGTATCTGTTTATGACTGTGGCTGCATTAGCAGGTACCTGAGGCCTAGATAAAAGGTCTCTTAGATAACAAATCCTTATTAAATTATCTATTCTGTACTGCTTCTAGGATACAACAGACTAGTTAATGATTTGAAAGCTTGAGTCCCCTTCCTTTGTCTCATTTGCTCTATGAAAACCTTGTCCTAAGAATCAATAAATGGAGGTCATCGTTCTTCCTTGAACTACCCACATGGCCTGGTCATTTCTTATTCACATCTCCAAATCATGCTAAGTGCTGGACACTGAGCAGCCCATGTCACTCTGCTTCACTTAAATCCTATTCACTTGCAAGTGAAGACATTGCCCTAGTCTTGTCATTGGTCCTCTTCTAGAACTGAAGACAGACGACAACAACAAGGGATACTCTACTTTGAAAAAAAGGTATACATAATAAAGACAATAGACAGAAAATGTATTAAGTGGTATTTATGGTAGGAAATAGCTACAGAGTAAGTGTTTCACTATTAGCTATTTCTATGTTACTCACAGGGATGTTGTAAGGATTAAGAAATCCAACATGCACAACCTCCTGGCAAACTGCTAAGAATTATATAAATGAGTTATCTTTGATATCCCTTTTGCCATTGTTGTTTACAATGGAAATAAATGACTGCCAGCTATTTCTGCTGGCCATGCATCCTGTCTAGAAAATATATTAGTTAGCACGATGGAAATGAAAAAAAAAAAACAACCTTATACATGTCTTTACACAAATCACAGAAAACTGGCATTATAGATCACAGAAAAGATCTTAATGGTCATTGTTTTCAACTCCCTTCTTTTTGCATAGATGAAGAAATTTAGGCCCAATAAGTGAAATGAGTTTTTCAAGGTCACACAGTTAACAAGCAGCAAAGGTGTGATGTAAACCCTGGTCCTCT
This sequence comes from Petaurus breviceps papuanus, assembly GCF_028583685.1. Lineage (NCBI taxonomy): Eukaryota > Metazoa > Chordata > Mammalia > Diprotodontia > Petauridae > Petaurus > Petaurus breviceps. The sequence continues at coordinate 9,428,664 of NW_027186315.1, forward strand.
GACTTCAGGACCAGTGATCATTTTTCCCACTGTATCTCACTGTTGCCAGTGTAGCTATATTTTGTAGGATCCTTAGGAATGATAAACCTCAGGAATACTACAGGGAGCTTATAAGTTAATACTTCTTTTCTTTTAAATGTACTGGTGGAAGGTTTAGAGTCAGATTCTGGTAAATACATTTTTTTTTATGATACAGGAGCTTGATCATTTCTTAGACACATTACAATATATCTTTTAAAATGTGACACTGAATTAATATGAACATCCTACAGTGGCAAAAATTCAAAGTAGAAAATGTTACTAGCTCATTCCCAGGCTGAGTACCAGATGGTTACATATTTTTCAGCAAGTGGCCCATTTTTCTGAATACTTATTTGGCATTTCTTACATATTGTTGTTGTTCAGTCATTTCAGGCATGTCCAACTCTTAGTGACCCCATTTGGAGTTTTCCTGGCAAATATACTGGAATGGTTTGCCATTTCCTTCTCCAGCTCATTTTACAGATGAAGAACTGAGGGAAACAGGGTTAAGTGACTTGTCCAGGGTCACAGAGCTCACATATAGAAAAAAAAACATTTGAATGTTAACAGACTATAAGAAAACTGCGAATTGTTTGCAATTGAATAAACAACTTAGGAAATCCAACTGAAACTCCAAAACTCAGAGACCAGATCTATAGTAGGGGAGGTAATTATTGTCCTTCCAGTTGACATGGCAGTTAAATATTAGTGCCTTGTTCCTTCACATTTGTTATTTCTTAAATGGATGTGACTTTTTTTAAATGAAAGTTTTATTTTATTTATTTTTAATTTTCAACATTCACTTCCACAAGATTTTGAGTTTTAAATTTTCTCCCCATCTCTCCCCTCCCCCCACCTGAAGGTGACCTGCATTCTGATTACCCCTTTCCCCAGTCTGCCCTCCCTTTGTTCAACCCTGATCGCCTTCCCCTTCTATTTTCTTGTAGCGCAAGATAGATATCTATGCCTCATTGCCTGTATATCTTATTTCCCAGTTGCATGTAAAAACAATTTTTAACATTTCTTTTTAAAACTTTGAATTTCAAATTCTCTCCCTCTCTCCCCACCCACCCTCACAGAGAAGGAAAGAAATTCAATATAGGTTATATATATATGTAGTCATGAAAAACACTCCATAACAGTCATGCTGTGAAAAGCTATCTTTCCCTTCCCCTATCCCACCTGTCTTATCCCATAACCATTTATTCTGTTTTTTCCTTTGACCCTGTCCCTACTCAAAAGTGTTTGCTTCTGATCACCCCTCCCCAAATCTTCCCTTCCTTCAATCATCCTCCCTCTCTTATCCCCTTCCTCCCTACTTTCCAGGGTAAGATAGATTTCTATACCCAATTTAGTGTGTTTTATTCTCTCTTCAAGCCAAATCCAATGAGAGTAAGGTTCACTCATTCCCTCTTACCTCCCCCTTCCTTCCCTCTACTGTAAAATTTTTTTCTTGCCTCTTTTATGTGTCATAATTTACCCCATTCTACCTCTGCCTTTCTCTTTCATCCAATACATCACTCTCTCATGCCTTAATTTTATTATTTTTGTTTTTTTTATCATAGGGCATGACTTTTTCAGCAGTGAAATTCAGTTGGGTAGTTACATTGAACAAACTAGCTGAATAATTATCAATTACCAAACAATGACTATTCATAAACCTACCCTATCATGCAGAACCCATACAGGATTTTTAAAGTGAAATCATTGGGTATACTAATTTATTTTTGTGTGTAGTCACTGTGTAAGCAAACTAAGTATATAATTTTATACCCCTTAATTTTATTTTTTAGATATCACCTCTTCATATTCAACTCACCCTGTACCCTCTGTCTATGTGTGTATGTATATATGTATATGTATGTACATATGTATGTATATGTGTAAGAGTATGTGCATGTACCTGTATGTGTAGATGTATATACTCCCTCCAACTACCCTAATACTGAGAAAGGTTTCATGAGTTAGAAATAACATCTTTCCATGTAGGAATGTAAACTATTCAACTTTAATAAATGCCTTATGATTTCTTTTCCTGTTTATCTTTTCATGCTTCCCTTGAGCTATATATTTGAAAGTCAAATTTTCTATTCAGCTCTGATCTTTTCATCAAGAATGCTTTTCCCATGAGACATCATTTACTCAGTTTTGCTGGGTAGGTGATTCTTGGTTTTAATCCTAGCTCCTTTGATCTTCAGAATATCATATCTGAAGCCCTCTGATCCCTTAATGCAGAAGATGTTAAATCTTGTATTATGCTTATTGTGCTTCCACAATACTTCAATTGTTTCTTCCTGGATGCTTGCTATATTTTCTCCTTGACCTGGAAACTCTGGAATTTGGCTATAATATTCCTGGGAGTTTTCCTTTGGGATCTCTTTCATAAGGTGATTGGTGGATTCTTTCCATTTCTAATTTACCCTCAGCTTCTAGAATATCAGGGCAGTTTTCCTTCATAATTTCTTGAAAGATGATTTCTAGGCTTTTTTTTATCATGATTTCAGGTAGTCCAATAACTGGTAAATTCTCTCTCCTGGATCTATTTTCCAGTTTAGTTGTTTTTTCAATGGGATTTTTCACATTGTCTTTCTATTGTTTCAATATTTTTGCTTTGATTTATAATTTTTTTTTTGATTTCTCATAGAGTCATTACCTTCCATTTACTCTATTCTAAATTTTAAAGAACTTTTTTTACAGTGACCTTTTGGATCTTCTTTTCCATTTGACCAACTCTACTTTTAAAGGCATTCTTCTCCTCATTGTTTTTTTGGTCCTCTTTTGCCATTTGAGTTATTCGATTTTTAGGTGTTATTTTTTTTTGACTTTTTTTTGGTGGGGGAGGAGTCTCCTTTAGCAAAATGTTGACTTGTTTTTCATGATTTTTTTTCATCCCTCTCATTTATTTTCCCAATTTTTCCTTCTATTACTTGCTTTTCAAAATCCTTTTTCAAGTCTTCCATGGCCTGAGACCAATTTATATTTTTTTGCTTGGAAGCTTTTGATGTAGTTGTCTGCTTCTGGTTGTATGTTTTGATCTTCCTTGTCACCAAATTAAGATTCTATGATCTGTTTTTTTTTTCCTTCCCCAGCCAATTACTTCATTTTCTAACTTTTTGTTAAGGTGGGGCTCTCTACTTCCAGTGTAGAGGGTGTACTGTCCCAAACTTCAGGGATCTTGTGCAGTTGTTCTCAGAGATACTTTTAGGGACCTAAAAAATTGGAATTCTTCAAGGTGGCATGATTAAAGGAGAGGTGTTTCCTCTCCTGCTCTGTGCTTTGGTTTGTAAGTGACCACAAACATTATTTTATTCCTTGTGACTTGTGAGGAGGATTTCTTTTCTACTTCCAGCACAAGTTCAGCCATTCCAGTGCTCCTTCTTTTCCCAGGACTGTCACCCAGAACTGTGACCCAGATCTAAAAATGTGTAAATCAAGATAATCCTGCCTAAACACCAGCAAAGAGATGCCTATAATCCTCCTCTGATCAGCTGCTTAATCTGTCCACCATTTGCGGGTCAAGAGCACCGGAAGTTTCCATTGGCACTAATGCTGCAGCCCCAGTGTTAGGGCTAGAATATGCTCCTCTCTGATAGCCCTTTCCTACTCACCTTCTAAGTTGTCTTTGGCATTTGTGGGTTGAGATGTCTATAAACCACTCCATCTGTCAGTTGGCCTCCCCTGAGGCCAACTTCAGGTTTTCTAGGATCCAGTCTGTACTGGCATATTTTACACTGGCCTGTCTGGTGCAATAGACCTTTCCTTTCAACTTCCCAGGTTGTTTTAAGTGGGAAATTCATTTCACTCTGTAATTTTGTGGGCTCTGCTTCTGTAGAATTTGTGTAGAGCCATTTATAATTTTCTTTTTTGGAGGGGGAAGGCAGGGCTATTGGGATTAAATGACCTGCCCAAGGTCACATGGCTAGTAAATATTAAGTGTCTGAGGCAGGATTTGAACTAAGGTCCTCATAACTCTAGGGCTGGTGCTCTATTCAGTGCACCACCTAGATACCCTAACCTAGTCATTTTTTTACAGGCATTTGTGGGGAGGTTTAAGGGAGTGTTTAAGCAAGTCCCTTCTTTTACTCCACCATCTTGTCTCTGCCTTCCCATTTATGACTCTTTTGTCCTAGGTAACTCTTCTGTCTTTTCATTTTGTCACTCCAACTAGATTTTGAGGTCCTTGAGATAAGGCAACTACTGCTTTAACAGAATGCAAAATCAGAATGAGAGATGAGAATTTCAGAATTGGAAAAGAACTCAATGGACAACTAGTCCAACATATGTCAATTAATGTTTCCCTTTGCAGAGCTGGAGACAAATTGTATCCAAACTGAAAATGATTTGAGAAAGAATTTTTTTCTATATATAGAAAATATGAGGGGAGGGTGTTTCACAGGATAGTAGGATAAAAACAATGGAGAGGAAGTAAACAGTAAAGGAAAAATGTGAAGGAGATGTTGCACTAGAAGGAGAAAAAGGATCATCAAATAAATTTCCCAAGATGGAATGAGGGACATATGGGCCTTTCATATGGATGAAAGGGTATTTTAGAAATAAGATGATGATATTGTAATAAGTGCTGTATTTATCAGGACTGAAAAGTCATCCTAGGAAAGGAGGTATACCTGGAAGTGGCCATGTAGGAAGAGCAAGGAGTAAGGCCCCTTTGCCTCATGACTTACTACACAACGTTTCTTCCACAAAACTTCATTGCCTCTTTCATAAACTATTTTTATTTTTTACAATGAGAAACAATAAAAAGAAGACACCACTGAACAATAATACGGTGAAGTGAAGATGGGATACAATACATAAATATGTTATCAAATAAATATAATGAAGGGATAAAAAAGAATGATTAAAAATCATGAGAAATCACATGTTAAATTCTTGATATACATCAAGTAACATGCTAAGCACTCGGGATAAAACATAAAAGGAATGAGAGTTTATATTCTTATAGAGGATGACATATATACTGAAATGGAGACCAGGGAGGAATGTTTTGTTTTTCAGAGGTACAGGGAAGATAAGTGAAATCAAAGTCATTCAGCTAGGTAGACAGTGTCAGTCCCAGAATCAGGAAGACCTTAGTTCAAGTAAATCCCCAGACACTTACTAGTTTTGTGATCCTGGGCAAGAGTTAACTTCTATCTCAACCTCTTCTTCGTAAAATAGGATTAATAATAACACCTTTTTCTTTCCCTTCCACCAGTCCAAAAGTACTGAGAAAAGCAAATGAGATAATATTTTTAAAATGCTTAGCTCAGAACCTAGCACATAGCTGCTTAGTTAATGTTTGCTTCCTTTCTTCCTTTCACAAGGCAATTGATTGATGTATCTTTTTTTCCCCACAGAAATGTTAGTGCTATTGATTTAATGACTATTGCCATACATGGAGAAGGAAAGAAAGTAGAGGTGGGAGACCTAACAATATGGCATAAGATAACAGGAGAGCATTAGGTCTGGATGGGACTAGACTTGTACCAAACAGGAGCTCAGTGTTAGAAAAGCATCAAAGGGAACCCTATGTATTTTGGTGTTAGAGGTTAGGACTAAAAGAAATGAGTGGAAAATAGAGAGACACACTTTTAGTTTACTATGAAGAAAACTTTGCAGATAATTAGAACTTCCTAAGGGTTGAGTTAGAAGTCTCAAGAGATACTGTACTCCTGTCTCTTGGGGTATTGTAGAAGATATTTTTTATATTATTTTTATGACCTCTGAACTACCTTCCAAATATGAGATTCTACAATTCTTATTCATGTTCTTAGCTTTCATACAGCATAGTTGTTTAGCCATTGAAAGAAACTTGGTTAAAGTTAAAAATATCAGAATTTTAGTCCTTGTTCCTAAAGTCTCTTTCATTAAATAATCATTATTAGGTAAACCACATCTTTTGGTTTTGATTAAAAATACCTTTTACCATTCCAAAAAAAACCCTGATATTTTTGTCTTTCCATAAAGTTATGCTTATAACTAACTTAAAATTTTCCTCTTTAGATTCAGCTTGACTCAATGATTTTCTAAAGTCTCTCATGGTCTTATCTTTCCTAGGCATTAAATTCTTCTTGTTATCTTCATATTCTCAGATTTATTGACATTTTCACCTTTCTTGGCATTGCCTTCAATATTCTGTTGATAATTATGACCCCCTTTTTCTGACAACTCTCATTGTACTAACTCATAAATGCCAATTTTGTATGATGAGATTTTTTCAGAATAACACTTTATATTTTGTTGGATGTTTATAGAACCACCACATGTACTTTTAATCATCTAACCATATAATTGGGTTTCTGTAATATTTATAATTTACTATGAAATAAAAAATTAAGAAAACCTATCAAGCTCTTTTTAATGTTTTACTTGGGGAATAAAATGACCTTTCACAATCCTGGTGACCATGAATTACCAGCCCCCATTGCTGACCCAATATGTTTGGACACAACTCCATATTTTTGTTGTCCTACCAATGAGCTTTCCTGGAGGGCAGGGACTCTTACTTTTGTATTTGTATCCCAAGTGCCTAGCACATTCCCTATAGCATTATATGAAGTTAATGGATTTCAGTTACATTTTATTTTAATAAAAATAACAAAACAAATAAAAACCCCAATATTATACTGATTTATATAATGGATATACTAATAAAAATGTTTCTTCATCATAACCTCCTAATGGCAATAATTTCTCAAAGGTTAAGAAAGAGAAAGAAATATTCTTTCAGAACTTATTAAATGGAAAAGGTTTCAAGGACTAGCCTTGCAATAAACCATGTGCTGCCCACCCAAAAGAAGCAAGGGTAATTTCAGAGAGTCTTATAATCAGGAAGCTGACCACCAAGGGATGATACATTTAGAAGCATAAAACTGATACTTCATTTGAAGGAAATAATTCTTTATTTAGAGGAAAATAAAATCAATTATTTTTACAGGAACATTCCCTAGCTTTACTGTTAGTTAGATAAATCACCTCAACTATATACAAGGGAAATAATCTTTGCTTTAAGAGTCTATTTGCAAATTAATATAGAGAATAGTGCTGGTGTGGAGAGTGACCATGGAGGTGAGAAAAACTGAAGAGAAGATGTTGCATTTTGAAATTTGGGAGCCATCTCTTTTCCTTATCATTATTACTCATTTCTTCTTCCATCCCTTTCTTCTGTAACCTACCTTTGAATCTTGCTTTACCTTATTGCCAGGTGAATAAAAAAAAGAAAGTAAAGATTTCAAGATAGATTGGATGTGTGGAATGAGAAAATGTGATGTCAGAGAGGACCAAGGTTTTGCAGCCAGGTGACTAGAAAAATGGTAGCACACTTGAAAAAAACAGGGAACTTTTTAGGAGAGGTATGTTTGAGTATTAAAAAGAAAGAGGAAATGAGTTCAATTTGGATATATTTTGTTGGAGAGGTCATTAGGAGAGCTAGTTAAAATGTACAATAGATGGTAAATGATGTAGGACTAGAGAGTTCAGGAGAGAGATCATGGCTTGATATGATCAGGGTCACCTGCATGGAGATGATAATTGAATTATTAGAATCTAATGAGAAAATGTGAGAGAGTAGAAAAGAAAATTGAAGAGGGCCAAGGTCAGAGCTTTGAGGTATAACTCATAAAAGAGGGAAATGGGATAGATAAGTGTCTAGCAAAGGAAACTGAGAAGTCATGGTTGGATAAGGAGGAAGAAAACCAAAAGAAAACAGTGCCACAATAACCCAGAGAGGTAGAAAGAGTATTAAGGAAGAAAAGGTGGCCAATAATGTCAAGTGTTACAAAGAAGGAGGAAGAATGAGTTTAATTTATTCTTTTATTTTTTAAAAGATGAATACTTGAAAGTGTTTTCAGTAAGCAGGGCAGGAACAAATCCATAAGAAACGGTTGAAGAATGAGTATAAGAAATGAATATGCAGAGAGGAAATATGATGGAAAAGATACCTAGGGATAAACTGAAGGGTTCATATAGAAGGCTTGGCCTTGACAAGGAGAAAGGTTAAAGATTAGAGAGAAGGGATTAGTGGGACATAAGGTCAAGAGATCTTTAGAAAAGGAAATGGGGATGAGAGGGAAATGTTTGCATATTAGTAAATGCCAGTCATGTTGGGGGAGCAAACAGGAGATGGAGAAAGGAAAATGGCATAGGACCACATTTTTGGTCTTGCTGATAGTTACATAGACATGAGCTGCATGCTATGTGGTCTCTATCAAAGGTGGATTTATGGATCTTACTAACTTACCTTTACACACATATACACACACATATTAATAATATTTGGAACCAGCAATACATGTAGCTCTATCCTAGGTTGGATTAATATAAATTAAGTAATTAATTTTAAATGACTTCTGAATGAAAATAAGAACCATTCTTTAATTGATAAATAGGCAAAGAAAATACATGGATAGTTTTCAGAAGAAGAAATGGAAGTAAAATCACCAATAATTGGAAAATTGTGAATTTAAAAAGCTCTGAGGTTCAATCTTGCACCTATTAGATTGCTTTAACATGACATAAAAGGATAATAGCAAATGCTGGAGTGGATGTTGAAAAATAGGTTGAGTAATGCATTGTTGTTGGAATTGTATACTGGTCCAAACATTCTGGAGAACAATTTGTAAATATACTTAAAGGGCTATAAATTTGTGCTTAAACTTTAACTCAACAATACTACTCCTAGGTCTGAAAACCAATGTGAACTATGGAGTCAAGAATACTAAGAATACAAGAATGTTAAAGGGCAGGGTCAAGATGGTGGAAGGAAGGAAACCAGGAAGTTTGCTAAGCTCTCCCAAGTTGCAGAAACAAAATTAAATCAAACATCTAAAATAATTCTGAAGTGACATAATCTACAAAATTAGAGTGTAGGAGATAGCCAGAGTGGATCAAAATCCAGAATTCTACAAAAAACATATCTGATGTAGAGAAACAAGCAGAACAAATGTAAGAGACCGGGGTAGAATATATTACACTTCAGCTGAAGTAAAGAAAAACAGGTGGGGGTAGCAATCCTGATATCGGACAAAAGGAATGAAATTACATCTTACTAAAAGGTATAACAGACAATGAAGCAATATCAACACTTAACATATATGCTCTGAGTGGTATAGCATCAAAATTCTCAAAGGGCAAATTAAATGAGTTACAGGTAGAAATAGAGAGCAAAACTACATTAGTGGGGGAACTCATTTGTCCCTTTTCAGAAGCTGACAAATCCAACCAAAAATAAACAATAAAGAAACTAAGGAGATAAACAGAATATTACAAAACTTAGATGTGACAGACTTTTGGCATGGTTTAGACAGAAATGGTGACACCATAATCAAGACAGAAGAGGAAGAAATTAGTCTACCTAAAAGGAGTGGGGAAGAATTCATGACCAAATGAGATAGAAAGAATTACAAAATGTAAAATAAGTGATTTCAATAATACTAAATTTAAAAAGTTTTTGCAAGAAAACCCATTTCAACCAAGGTTAGAAGAAAAACAGAAGGATAGGAAATAATCTTTACAGCAAGTCTCTCTGAAAAGGGGCTCATTTCTCAAATACCTAGGATTCTGAGAAAATTAACAAGAATACAAGCCATTCTCCAATTGATAAATAGTCAAATGATATGAACAAGCAGTTTTCAGATGAAGAAATCAAAGTTATCCATAGGCATATGAAGAAGTGATATAAATCACTGTTGCTTAGAGACATGCAAATCAAAACAATTTTGAAATAACACATCACACATATCAGATTGACTAATATAACAACAAGAAAAAATGATGAATGTAAAAGAAGATGTGGGAAAATTGGGACACTAATGCACTTTTGGTGGAGTTGTGAATGTATCCAAACCTTGTGGAGAGCAATTTGGAATTATGTCAAAAGGGCAACTAAACCAATACCACTTCTAGTTCTGTATCACAAAGAGATCATAAAAGAACAAAAAGGATCTATAAGCACAAGAAAGTTTGTGGCAATTCTTTTTATGGTGGTCAAGAATTGGAAACTGGGGGGATGTCCATCAACTGGGGAATGACTGAATAAGCTGTTTTATAAATATAATGGAATACTATTGTTCAATAAGAAAGGATTAACAGGCAGATTTCAGAAAAACCTGGAAAGACTAGTATAAATGGATGCAAACTGAAATTCCAGAATTGGGAAAACATTGTACACAGTATCTACAACATTGTGTGGTAATCAACTATGAATGACTCAGCTCTCCTCAGCAACACAATGACTTAAGACAATTACAAAGGACTCACAAAGAAAAATGCTATCCATAAAGAACTGATGGTCTCTGAATACAGATTGAAGTATATTTTTCACTTACTTTATTCATTCTCATTTTTTTTTTTGCTTTTGATCTATTTCTTCTTTCACAACTATGACTAATATGGAAATATTTTTACAAGATAGCTATATATAAGCTATATCAAACTGTCTACTATTTCCAGAAGAGGAGAGGAGAAGGAGGGAGAAAAATTTGGAACTCAAAATCTTTTAAAAAGGAGTGCTAAAATTTTTCTTGACATGTAGATGTGGGAGGGGAATAACATGCTATTAAAAAAGATGAAATGAAACAATTTTCCCGCCCAAGATAGATGGATTTCAGGAAATGTCTGTCCACTTAGGTAAAAGTGGAGCACAGTCTAGCACAGGCAGTGTCCAGTGGGAGGCTTTTAGTCACAGCATAAATCAGCAACCAAGGCCCTGAGGTCTGTCGTTAGCAGGCCAGTGTCATCCAGCACAATGGGAAGGAGTCTAGCCCCAGCAAAGGAGGTAAGCTGTAAGCCCCAGAACACAGGGAATAATAGACATGACTAGGCCAGGCCACCTTAATGAAATGGTCAAACCTCCAGGCCCAAAAGCCAAGGCATGGAAAGTCAGTCACCAGACTACTGGTCCCCAGTGATAAAAGCACAGGACAGTGTTTCCTGTACCCTAGGAAGAGAGCTCAACTTTAAAAACAATGAACAAAAAGAAACAAAAAAAGAGCCTTAACCTTAGAAAGCAACTACCTGTGTTTCCCCGATAATAAGACCTATCCTGAAAATAAGCCCTCCCCTTACTGTGTAAGATTCCTCTAAAATAAGCCCTCCCCCAAAAATAAGCCCTATTGAGATTGCTACTGTAGTGAAGGTGATCCCCTGCGCTACACGGTACATTACGGTACCCTCTGTATGCACCGTTCCCCCCGCCGTGAAACACATGCTGCTCCGAGCTGCATCCAATCAGAGCTGCAGCAGTGAGCACATCATCCTGTTCTTTATTGAATTCATTATTGAATAAAGGTACATTTTTTTGTTCACATTTACCTGTTTATTAAAATTGCTGTCAATGTTCATTAAAATAAGCCCTCCCCTGAAAATAAGCCCTCTGGTGTTTTTCTGTCCAAAAAAAATAATAAGACAGTGTCTTATTATTGGGGAAACACGGTATGGTGAAAGAGAATATCAAAACACAAACTCAGAGGAGCAACATTATGTCATAATGCCTATATGCAAAAGCTCAAAGGGAATGTGAATTGGTCTCAATTCCAAAAAGTTCTCTTGGAAGATCTCTCAAAGGATTTTCAAAATCAAGTAAGAGAGTTAGAAGAAAAAATGGGAAAAAATGAGAGTTATGTAAGAGAAGTTATGAATAAAGAGTCAAAAGCTTGGCAAAGGAAACACAAATGACTGATGAAAACAACTCCATAAAAATAGAATTGGCCAAATAGAAAAAAAAATAAGTCCACTGAATAAAAGGACTCCTTTAAAAGTAGATTTGGACAAATGGAAAAGGAGGTACAAAAAATAACTGAAGAAAATACTTCCTTAAAAATTAGGATTGAGTACATGGAAGCTAATCACTCTATGATACATCAAGAATCAGTCCAACAAAATCAAAAGTATGACAAAATAAAAGAAAATGTAAAATATTTCATTGGAAAAAGCAACTGACCTGCCAAATAGATTCAGGAGAGATAATTTAAGAATTATTGGATTATATGATCAAAAGAAAAAAAGAGCCTATATAGAATCATTCAAGAAATTATCAGGGGAGGGGTGGAGCCAAAATGGCGGAGTAGAAGCACAACCTTCCGCTCCCGCTTCCACCCTCCCCAATCCATGTAAAAAGGGGACTCTAAACAAACTTTGGAGCTGCAGAATTCACAAAATGACACAGAGAAGCTAACCTCCCGCTGAGGACAGCCCGGCAGGCTGGCAGGAATCGGCCAGTGCAGCGCTCTGGGAGCCGAGCCCAGACCCACGCCAAGGCTTTAGCCCTAGGGCGGGCTTGACCAGCCACCAGCCAGAGGGACTCCAGATCAGCAGCAGCTATGGCCGTTTCCAGATTTATCAATACAGAGATGCGAAGGACAAGGTGAGAGGCCAGTGCAGTCTGGACTTTGGGACCCAGGAAGTGGGAGTGCGTGGCTTTTACCCCTGGGGCGAGAAACCGCTGAGACACCAGCACAGCCTGCCAGCTCCACATAGCAGCTTCAGCTCCTGGCCTGCAGAGTGTAGGGGGACCAAGCACCAGTCTGAGGGTAATCGCTCTTGCTTTAACCTGCTTGGATCTGGATTGCAGTCTAGGGTGGAGGTCCTGGGGTGTGTGTCCAGCTTGCCAGAGTGTGTGGAGACTTCAGAGAGGGTCACCCATCTAATACCTCAAGCAGCTGAGAAAACCCCAGTGTTTGGGACGAAAACTCCCCTGTCTGGTGGCAGAGTCCTACTGTGGCAAAAAGCCCAAAAGTCAAATCATTGAGTGGCAAAATGAGTAGGCAAAGGAAACTAAGCAGACAGAAGATTCCAACATTACACTCCTATTTTGGGGATAAGAAGGAGCAAGGCATGGAACAGGAGGAAAACAGTGAAGTCAGAACTCCTGCACCAAAAGCTTCAAAGGAAAATACAAGCTGGTTACAGGCCATAGAGGACCTTAAGAAGCAGATAAGAGAAGTGGAGGAAAAATTGGGAAGAGAAATGAGAACAATGCAAGAAAATTATGAAATGAGAGTCAACAGCCTGACTGAAGAAAATAATACCTTAAAAAACAGACTGACTCAAATGGCAAAGGAGGCTCAAAAAGGCAATGAGGAGAAGAATGCCTTAAAAAGTCGAATTTGCCAGATGGAAAAAGAATCTCAAAAGCTCACTGAGGAGAATCATTGCTTCAGAATTAGATTGGAGCAAATGGAAGCTAATGACTTTATGAGAAATCAAGATGCTGTTAAACAGATCCAAACAAATGAAAGAATAGAAGGCAATGTGAAATATCTCATGGGAAAAACCACTGACCTGGAAAATAGATCCAGGAGAGATAATTTAAAAATTATTGGACTGCCTGAGAGCCATGACCAAAGTAAGAGCCTGGAAAGCATCCTCCAGGAAGTTCTCAAAGAAAACTGCCCTGATGTTTTAGAACCAGAGGGCAAAATAGAGGTTGAAAGAATCCACCGATCACCTCCTGAAAAAGATCCCAAAAAGACAACTCCTAGGAATATTATAGCCAGGTTCCGGAATTCCCAGATTAAGGAGAGAATATTACAAGGAGCCAGGAAGAAACAATTTGAATATTGTGGAAACACAATCAGGATAACCCAGGATCTGGCAGCTTCTACACTGAGTGATCGAAGGGCCTGGAATATGATATTCCGGAGGTCAAGGGAGCTGGGATTAAAACCAAGAGTCACCTACCCAGCAAAACTGAGTATCATGTTTCAGGGGAAAATATGGTCATTCAGTGGAATACAGGACTTTCAAGCATTCTTGTTGAAAAAACCAGAGTTGAATAGAAAATTTGACATTCAGATACAAGAAGCAAGAGTAGCATGAGAAGGTAAACAGGGAAAAGAAATCATAAGGAACTTATCAAAGTTGAACTATTTTTTTTTTTGAAGCAATCGGGGTTGAGTGGCTTGCTCGGGGTTGCATGGCCAGTTGTTGTTTCTGGGTGTGGTGCTGAGTGTCTGGGCCCGGATTTGATCCGGGTCGTCCCAGCACTGGAGCCGGAGCTCTTGCTCGCTGAGCCACCTGGCCAAAGTTGAACTATTAACATTCCTACATGGAAAAACAATAATTGTAACCTATGAAACTTTTCTCAGTAGTTGAAGGGTTTAGAAATACATATATATATATATATATATATATATATATGTCTTTATATGAGGGTATGCGGGCACATGAATACATATGTGAATGTGTGTATATACGTTTACAGGTATACATAGATAGAGGGCACGGGACCAATTTAACAAGAAGGGATGATACTTAAAAGGTGAAATTAAGAGGTGAGAGGAATATAATGAGAGGAGATGGGGAGAGACAGAGTGGGGCAAACTATCTCATACAGAAGAGGCAAGGGAAAATGGTTACAATGGAGGGGAAGAATAGGAAGGCAAAAGGGAATAGGTCAACCTTATTCCTATTGAATATGGCTTGAGAAGGGAGGGAAATACACACCAAATAGGGGATCTCACCCTCCAGGAGAATAGGGGGGTAAGGGGATGTGAGGGGGGATGATGGAAGGGAGGGCAGGCTGGGGGGGAGGGAAGTTGGAAGCACCCACTTTTGAAAAGGGACAGGATCAAAGTAGAGAAAAGAACAAGTGTGAGGTGGGATAGGAGGGAGGGAAATATAGTCAGTGTTTTACAATACATCTACTATGTTATTGTTTTGCATTAGCCACACATGTACAACCTATACTGAACTGCTTGTCCCCCCCAGTGGGGGTGGGTGGCAGCGGGGGGGAAGGGAATGAATCTGTAATTGAAAGTTTAAATAAAATATTCAAATATATATATATATTTTTTTTTTAAAAAAGAAAAAAAAATTAAAAAAAATAAAGAAATACAAATTAAAGCAAAAAAAAAAATTACCAGGAGGAGCAGCTATGTAGTACAGTGAATAGAACACAAGCCCTGGAGTCAGGAGGACCTGAGGTCAAATGTGACCTCAGACACTTAACACACTTACTAGCTGTGTGACCTTGGGCAAGTCACTTAACCCCAATTACCTTATCTTCCCTCCTCCAAAAAAGAAAAAAAAAATTATATCAAGGACAACTGAGCTGACATCCTAGAAACAGTGGGCAAAATACTCATTGAAACATCCACCAATCACTTCCTGAAAGAAATCCCAAAATGAAACCTCCAAGGAATTTTGAAGTCAAGGTTTACATTTATTGATATTATATATTAGCAATTGATAGTCCTTAATCCTGTAAAAATTACATGTCATGTAAATTCATTGTAAAATAAAACCACACTGAATTGTAAATAAAATTAAATATTTCATTTATTTTGAAAAGTATATTTTGAATATATGCCCTCCTCAGCTGGTATTAAAAATTTTTACAAATATATCAGTGTGTGTGGCAATGGGCAAGTCACTTGGACTGTCTAAGCCTCATTTTCTTCATCTGTAAAAAGAGGATTTCTTAACTAAGTGTTCTCTGAGAGCTCTTATAGTTCTGAATCTATGATTCTATGATCCTACTTTGATGGGTGAAAAAATGTCAGACAAAACAAGAATGGGAAAAACATCATAGAATATTCAAACCTAAGAAACATGTCTAATACTCTCCCCAAAGAGGAGGGAAATTTTATGTATAGTGAAGAAGCAATGACTACTTATCTTCCAAAGAATGATGTGGATTTAGATATGGTGTTAGATAAAATATCATGAGGTATGGTGAAATGGCAATTACAGTTTTCTAGCCAAACATGGGATGAATCTAAGGAATGGTAAGAATGCTGTTCATTTCTTTTTTTTTTTATTGGAGTCTAGAAAATCTAATCAAAAGAGCTTGAAAGTTAACAGAAAATAATATAGAGCTACATACCAAATAAGTGTTAAGAAAAATAGCAATAGACACATCTGATAGTTCATTATTGTTGTTTAGTTGTTTCATTTGTTTCTAACTCTTCGTGCCCTCATTTTGAGTTTTCTTGGCAAAGACACTGGAGTGGTTGATCATTTCCTTCTCCAGCTCATTTTAAAAAGGAAGAAACACAGGCAAACAAAGTTAAGGTTCTTGCCCAGTGCTACACAGCTAGTACGTTTTTGAAGCTAGATTTGAACTTAGGAAAATGAGTTTTTCTGACTTCAGTCCTGGCACTCTATTCATTGTTCTATCTAGCTGCCCATCCAATAATTCACAGAAGATTGATTAGTGAAGAGAGCTAGAATTAAGATTCCTGGCCCCAGATATCTCTGAGAAGATTTTCAGTACAGCAACCCCTCCCAAATTGGTACCAAAAGGGTTGAAAGTTGGATTTCCAGAAGAGTGAATATAAGAATACATATTTTAATATATTTTGTGGATCTGCATTCCTAAAATTATATATCATGAGTTCCCACCAGGAAGCTTCCCTTTAACAATATGCAGTAAACTAGATGAAATATTTCATCCCAATATGAAAGCATTAGTTATTTAAAAAGTAATGTATATTAATTTATTTTCCTTCAGAGGGCAACAGTAGAAAGAATGATAGAAGGCTGTTTTTCTCATTTGTCAAATAAATTAATTGAATTAGATGATACCCAAGTTCCATTTCTCCTCTAATCATCTAAACTACTTAATAACATAGAGAAGAAAATTTCAATTCACTATTGAGGGGCAGGAATCAAACTACTTAATGACTTGAGCATTTTATGACTGCAGTTCTTTCATATCTTTCATAAGAAACACAAGTTCCAGATAACTTTCAGTCTTCAGAGTTTAAATGACTATCTTTTAATATATTTTACAGCAGGATTACAATCTTCAAACAAGGGTAGGCTGAAAAATAACTTTGAAGGACATGTTCATATCTGAGATACTATACTTCAAGAAATTCTGTTAGTATTCATTTTCTCTTAATGCTAGTGCAGTTATTTCAGTTTTGTCTGAGTCTTCATGACCCAATTTGGGGGTTTCTTGGCAATGGAACTGAAGATGTTTGCCATTTTCTTCTTCAGTTCGTTTTACAGATAAGGATGTGAGGCAAACAGGATTAAGTGATTTGCCCTGGATTACATACTTAGTAATTGTCTCTGGACAGATTTGAATTCAGGAAGATGAGTCTTCATAATTCCAAGCCCAGTGCTCTATCTGCTCCAACTTCTAGCTACCTAAACTTAATTCTAGTGCCTTCTATCTAAGATTAACAACAATTTAAACCATCTGCATCTTTATTTTTATACATACCTTTTGTGTATAGGTGTTTGTTTGTATATTATCTTCACCATTAGATTGAGTTTCTTTATACCTGCAAGTTTTTTCATTCTTCCTTCCTTGGTATCCCTAGTGTATAGAACAGTATCTAGTATAAGGTAGGTATTTAATAAATACTTGTGGGCTAACTGAGAATAGAGAGAATGGAGGATAGGGATGTATATGAAGTAAATTTCCTAAATGTACACTTAGTAAATGAACAAGTGACAATTTTGGCTAATGTTTACTAAAATCATTATTTATGAAGGATTGGGTGAAAGGGCTAAGTGATGTAGCCTTTAAGAAATATTACTAAAGAAGAAGACTTTTTTCCCTCTTTTTATCTGGGAAATGCACATAGAGATAATCTGGGTTAGATATGTATATGTGTTTAATTACTTGAGTGAAATTTTTGTCAGGTAGAAAAATATCAGTTATTATAGTGTAATAGCTCTTAGAAAAGACAATAATTGCAAGATAGTTAAAGGTGAATGGACTTCAGATTAAGGAAAGAAATGGATTCACCAGACTTCAAAGACTTCCAATTTTTTGACAATGGGAAAGTAATTTAATGTAAAATTTGAAGTGGAGATGGTTGTTTGACTTCTTACTTGACTTGTTTAACTTTCTTGATTAGTGATACTGGGCAAATCATTTAACTTCTTTGAAAACTTACTATACTCATGATGAAAAGGAGACAATTATGCCTGTGCCTCTTACCTTACAAATTTATTGGGGGGGGGGAGAGGACAAGATGCTCTGTAAATAGTAAATAGCTATAACTTAGGAACTATTATGATTTAAAAAATATTTATTTTTAGTTTACAACATTAAGTTCCACAATCCCTTGAGTTTCTATTTTTCTCCCCCTCCTTCCCCTCCTACCTTATGCCCATGATGGCATGCAACTGTATATAGGATCTACAAATACCTTCACATTAAACATTAGTCAAGTTGTAAAGAAGGATTCTGACCAATGGAGTGAACAACGAGAAAGAAGGAACAAAACAAAACAAAACAAAAGAGGAAGAGCAAGTGATTTGCTCCAATCTGAATTCGGACTCTGTAGTTCTTTCTCTAGATGTGTATATTCCTATCCATCATGAGTCTTTTGGAGATGTCTTATTACTTTGCATTGCTGAAAGGAGCCCAGTCTATCAATGTTAGTCATCACACATATGATGTATCTGTAATTGTGTACACATTTCTCCTGGGTCAGCTCTTCTTTAGGTAAATATGAAATCCTTCTGCTCCTCATTTCTTACGGCACAATAGTATTCCATTACATTCATATATCACAACTTGTATAGCCATTCCCCAATTGATGGGCATCCCCTTGATTTCCAATTCTTTGCCACCATAAAAAGAGCTGCTATAAATATTTTTTTTTCCTCATGGGTCTTCCTCTCACTTTTATTATCCCTTTGTGATACTACCGTAGTAGTATTGCTGTGTCAAAGAATATGAAATTATTCATAGCCCTTTGGAAATAGTTCCAGATTGCTCTCCAGAAGGTTGTATCAGTTCAACCTCCACCAACAATGCATTAGTATTCCAATTTTTCCACATCCTTTCCAGAATTTATCATTTTACTGTTTTGTCATCTTAGCCAATCTCACCAGTGAGATGTGCTACCTCAGAGTTGTTTTGATTTCCATTTCTCTAATAAGCAGTGA
The DNA here is from genome assembly GCF_028583685.1 of Petaurus breviceps papuanus. Classification (NCBI taxonomy): domain Eukaryota; kingdom Metazoa; phylum Chordata; class Mammalia; order Diprotodontia; family Petauridae; genus Petaurus; species Petaurus breviceps. The sequence continues at coordinate 9,447,537 of NW_027186315.1, forward strand.
GTTAGAGCATTTTTTTCAAATGCTTATATATGTCTTTAATTTCTTCCTCTGAAAACTGTCTGCTCATATCCTTTGACTATCAATTGAGGAATGACTTGTATTCTTGTAGATTTGCCTCAGTTCTCTGTATAGTTTAGAAATGAAGCCTTTATCAGAGACATAGGTTGTAAAAATTCTTTCACAACTTCCCACTTCCCTCTTATTCTTGGTTACATTCATACAGAAACATTTCAATTTAATGTAATCAAAATTATCCATTTTGTATTTCATAATGCTCTCTAACTCTTTTTTGGTCATGAAGTCTTTTCTTCTCCATATATCTGAGAGATAAACTATTTCTTGGTTCTCTAGATTGCATACAGTATCAGTTTTTATACCTAGATGGTGAACCCATACTTGATTTTGGTATATGATGTAAGATATTGGTCTATGCCCAGTTTCTGACATACTATATTCCAGTTTTCCCAGCAGTATTTGACAGATAGTGAGTTCTTATCCCAGAAGCTGGGGTTTGGAGGTTTATCAAACAGTAGATTACTATAGTCATTAACTGCTGGATCTCATATACCTAATCTATTCCACTGATCCACTACTCTACTCCTAAGCCACCAAGTAATTTTGATGACTGTTGCTTTATAATACACATTAAAATCTAGTATGGATAGGCCACCTTCCCTAGTATTTCTTTTCATTAATTCCCTTGAAACAAATTCATTCTTCCAAATGAATTTTATTACTTTCTTTTCCAGCTTTATAAAATCATTTTTTTGGTAGATCGATTGGTATGGCACTAAGTATGTAAATTAACTTAGGTAAAATTGTCATTTTTATTATATTACCTCGACCTAGCCACAAGCAAATGATGTTTTTCCAATTATTTAGATCTGACTTTATTTCTGTGAAAAGTGTTTTGTAATTGTGTTCATATAGGTCCTGAGTTTGTTTTGGCAGGTAGATTTCCAAATATTTTATAATGTCTACAGTAACTTTAAATGGAATTTCTTTTTCTATCTCTTGCTGTTGGATTTCATTATATACATAAGACATGTATAGGATATGGTGAGGACTTATGTGGGTTTATTTTATATCCTGCAACTTTGCCAAATTTGTTTACTATCTCAAGTACTTTTTTTACTTGGTTCTCTAGGATTCTCTAAGTATATCATCATATCATCTGCAAAGAGTGATAGCTTAGTCTCTTTTTTGCCTAATTTGATCCCTTCAATTTCTTTTTCTTCTCTTATTGCTACTGCTAACATTTCTAGTACCAAATTGAATAAGAAGGGTGATAGTGGACACCCTTGTTTCACCCCTGTTCTTATTGGAAATGCTTCTATCTTATCTCTATTACATTTAATACTTGCTGATGGTTTTAGATAGATGCTACTTATTATTTTAATGAAGACTGCATTTATTCCTATACTTTCTCATATTTTTAATAGGAATGGGTGTTGTATTTTGTCAAAAGCTTTTTCTGCATCTATTGAGATAATCATATGGTTTCTACTAGTTTTGTTGTTGATATGATCAATTATACTGATAGTTTTCCTAATATTGAACTATCCTTGTGTTCCTGGAATAAATCCTACCTGATGAAAGTGTATTATTCTTTTCATAAGTTACTGTAGTGTTTTGCTAATATTTTATTTACATTTTTTTCATCAATATTCAAAAGGGAAATTGGTCTATAATTTTCTTTCTCCATTTTTTCCCTTTCTGATTTAGGTATAAGTAACATATTTGTGTCATTAAAAAATTTTGGTAGCACTTCTCCATTTTTACCAAATAGTTTGTAAAGTAGATTAATCAATTTTTTTTCTTTAAATGTTTGATAGAATTCACTAGCAAATTCATCTGGCCCTGGAGTTTATTTTTTTCCCCTAGGGAGTTCATTGATGGCTTGGGGAACTATTATTATTAATATGAATGAATGATCATTTGTTAATACGGTGCACAAAACACTGTGTTGTAGGCATAAATAGAAATGAAGAGAATACCCCTTTGTTATAGAGCCTACATTCTAATGGGAGAGATCATACATATAGGAAATTTTGGGTACAAATTAGATCAAAAGATAATATGGTCCTTAGAGTATAGCAAGAAATCAGATGACAAAGCATAGTTTTTCATGTTATTTTTTCCCACTTACTAGTATTTTGATTTTTCCCAACTACATGTAAAAATAGTTTTCAAAATTCACTTTTATAAAATTTAGAGGTCCAAATTTTTTGTCCCTCCCTTCCTCTCCTCTGTACTCTCTACAACAGCAAGTAATCTGATATAGCTAAGAACGACAATCATATTAAACATATTTACACACAAGTCATTTTATGAAAAGGGGAAAAACCACAAGAAAGAAAAAAAAAACAAAGAAAATAGTATACTTTAACCTGCATTCAGACTCCATACTTTTTTCTCTGAATGTGGATAGTGTTTTCCATCATGAGTCTTTTGGAATTGTTCTAGATCATTGTGTTGCTAAGAAGAGGCAAGTCTATCGTTGTTAATGATCCCACATTGTTTCTGATATTGTGTAAAATATTCTCCTGGTTCAGCTTTTTTTTGTGAAATCTGCCTGCTCAACATTTCTTGTAGCATAATAGTATACCATTTATATAGCACAACTATTTTAAATCATTCCCAAATTGATGGTCATACCAAGAAATTCCAATTCTTTGCCATCACAAAAAGAGCTACTATAAATATTTTTTTGAACATGTGGTTCCTTTCCAGTTTTTTAATGATCTCTATGGGACATAGACCTAGTAATGGCATTGCTGAATCAAAGGGTCTGAACAGTTTCATTGCCTTTTGGGAACAGTTTCAAATGAATCTCCAGAACAGCTGGATGAGTTCACAACTCCATTAACAATGCATTAGTGTTCCATTTTTCCAAATCTTCTCCAACATTTAGCATTTTCCTTTTTGGTCATGTTTGCCAATCTGATAAATATGAAGTGGTGCCTCAGAGTTGTTTTAATTTCAATTTCTCTAATCAATAATGACTTAGAGTATGTTTTATATAACTATATATAGTTTTAATTTCTTCCTCCAAAACCTGCTATTCATATCCTTTGACTATTTATCAATTAGGGAATGATTTGTATTCTTGTAAATTTGACTCAGTTCACTATATATTTTATTTTATTTTTTAAGCAATTGGGGTTAAGTAACTTGCTCAAGGTTACACAGCCAGTTATTTTTGGGTGTGGTGCTAAGTATCTGAGCCCAGATTAGATTCCCCAGGTCATCCCAACACTAGGGCTGGTGCTCTTACTCACTGTGCTACCTGGCTGCCCCAATTCACTACATATTTTAGAAACGAGGCCTTTATCAGAGATATTGAAAGTAAAAAAAAATGTTTCCCAGTTTTCTCCTCCTTTTCTAAACTTTGTTGCATTGGCTTTGTGCAAAACATTTTAAATTTAATTAATTTATATTTTTAAAAATATTTACTAATGGTTACTTAATTTTAAGTTAATTTAATATAAAATTAAAATTATCCATTTTGCATTTCATAATGTTCTTTATCTCTTTTTTGGTTACAGATGCTTCCCTTCTCCATAGATCTGACAGGTAAACAAGACCTTGCTGTCATACTTTATTTAAGGTATCACCCTTTGTTGTTCTATGCCTAATTTCTGCCATACTGTTTTCCAGTTTTTCTAGCAGTTTTTGTCAAATACGGAGTTCTTATCTCACAAGTTGGAGTCTTTGGATTTATCAAACAGTAGATTGCTACAGTCATTGACTACATTGTTTTGTGTACCTAAACATATTTCACTGGTCCACCACTCTATTTCTTAGTCAATACCAAATAGTTGTTGTTGTTGTTGTTGTTTTTAAGCAATCTGGGTTAAGTAACTTGCTCAAGGTTACATGGCCAGTTATTTCTGGGTGTGGTGCTAAGTGTTGGAGGCGGGATTTGACCCCAGGTCATCCCGACACTGGAGCAGGTGTTCTTACTTGCTGAGCCACCTGGCCACCCCTAAGCAACTGGAATTAAGTAACTTGCTCAAGGTTACATGGCCAGGTGTTTCTGGGTAGGTGCTAAGTGTCAGAGCCTGGATTCGATCCCCAGGTCATCCCGACACTGGAGCCGGTGTTCTTACTCACTGTTCTACCTGGCCGCCTCCAATACCAAATAGTTTTGATGACTGCTACTTTATAATATACTTTGAGATCTGGTATGGCTAGAAAAACTTCCTTTGCATTTTTTTTCAGCATTAATTCCCTTGATATTTTGGACATTTTGTTCTTCCAGATGAATTTTGTTATAACTTTTATCTAGGTCTTTCAATTTTTTTTTTGGAAGCTCAATTGAATAAATAAATTTATTTACATGGAATTGACATTTTTATCATATTATCTTGGCCTATCCATGAGCAACTAATATTTTTCTATAGTGAACTCTTTATTTATTCAGCAGAAAATTAAAGCAAAATATTAATAGAAACCAAAGTGCAGCATTCACAATGCTATGAAATAACAACTCATCACTAAAGTGGCCACAAAGTTTTAACCAAAGTGGCCACATAGTTTGTTTGTTTTTTCAAATGCTTTATTAACTTCTGATTTACATCATTCATTTCCACCAGATTTTGAGTTACACATTTTCTCCCCATTTTCCCCCTACCCACTGCCCCAAAATAGTAATCTCAGAGGATATCCCCTCCTCCAATCTGCTCTTTCCCATATTTTCTCCCATACCCCTTTCTACTTTTCCAGTGGATCTCTATGCCCCAGTGACCATATATCTTATTTCCCAATTACATGTAAAATAATATTAATAATATATGTATATATATACACATATATATCTATGTATTTGATTTTAATGCTTTGAATTCCAGATTCATTCCCTTCCTCCCTAGTTTGCCACCCTTACTGGGAAGATAAGCAGTTCAGTATAAGTTGTACATGTGTGGCTAATGCAAAACAATAACATAGTAGATATATTGTAAAAGACTAACTATATTTCCCTCTCTCCTATCTCATCTCCCACTTTTTCTATTCTCTACTTTGATACCGTACCTTTTCAAAAGTGGATGCTTCCAACTTCCCTCCCCCCACAGCCTGCCCTCCCTTCCATCATCCCCCATCTCATCCCCTTCCCTCCCTACTATCCTGGAGGGTGAGATACTCTATTTAGTGTGTATTTCATTCCCTCCTCAAGCCAAATTCAATGGGAATAAGGTTGACCCATTCCCTCTTGTCTTCCTATTCTTCACCTCCATTGTAACCATTTTCCCTTACATCTTCTATATGAGATAGTTTATCCCATTCTGTCTCTCCTTATCTCCTCTCATTATATTCCTTCCTCACCTCTTAATTTCACCTAAGTATCATCCCTTCCTGTTAAATTGGTCCTGTGCCCTCTATCTATGCATACCTGTAAACATATACACACACATTCACATATGTATTCATATGTCAATATACACTCATATATATATATATTCCCTTCAACTACTAAGAAAAGTTTCATCAGTTACACTTATTGTTTTTTCATGTAGGAATGTTAATAGTTCAAATTTGATAAGTTCCTTATGATTTCTTTTCCCTGTTTACCTTCTCATGTTTCTCTTGCTTCTTGTGTCTGAATGTCAAATTTTCTATTCAACTCTGTTTTTTTTTCAGCAAGAATGCTTGAAAGTCCTCTATTCCACTGAATAACAATATTTTCCCTTGAAACATGATACTCAGTTTTGCTGGGTCGGTGACTCTTGGTTTTAATCCCAGCTCCTTTGACCTCTGGAATATCATATTACAAACCCTTTGATCCCTCAGTGTAGAAGCTGCCATATTCTGGCTTATCCTGATTGTGTTTCCACAATATTCAAAGTGTTTCTTCCTGGCTACTTGTAATATTCTCTCCTTAATCTGATAATTCTGGAACCTGGCTATAATATTCCTAGGAGTTGTCTTTTTGGGATCTTTTTTAGGAGGTGATCAGTGGATTCTTTCAACCTCTATTTTGCCCCTGGTTCTAAAACATGAGGGCAGTTTTCTTTGAGAACTACCTAGAGGATGATTTCTAGGTTCTTATTTTGATCATGGCTTTCAGGTAGTTCAATAATTTTTAAATTCTCTTTCCTGGATCTATTTTCCAGGTCAGTGGTTTTTCCCATGAGATATTTCACATTGCCCTCTATTCTTTCATTTGTTTGGATCTGTTTAGCAGAATCTTTATTTCTCATAAAATCATTAGCTTCCATTTGCTCCAATCTAATTCTGAAGGAAAGATCCTCCTCAGTGATCTTTTGAGATTCTTTTTCCATCTGGCAAATTCAGCCTTTTTAAGGCATTCTTCTCCTCATTACCTTTTTGAGCCTCTTTTGCCATTTGAGTTAGTCTATTTTTTAAGGCGTGACTCTCATCAGTCAGGTTGTTGACTCTTATTTCGTAATTTTCTTGCATCATTCTCGTTACTCTTCCCAATTTTTTCTCCACTTCTCTTATCTGCTTCTTAAGGTCCTCTATGGCCTATAACCAGCTCATATTTTCCTTTGAAACTTTTGGTGCAGGTGTTCTGACTTTACTGTCTTCCCCCTGTTCCATGCTTTGCTCTTTTTGTCCCCCAAATAGGAGTCTAATGTTGGAATTTTCTGTCTGCTTTGTTTCCTTTGCCTGGTCATGTAGCCCCTCAGTCACTTGACCCCAGGGCTTTTTGCCACAGTAGGACTCTGCCAACAGACAGAGAAGCTTTCATCCCAAATGCTGGGGTTTTCTCAGCTGCCAGAGATATTAGATGGGTGCCTTCTCTGAGGTCTCCATACACTCTGGTAAGCTGGACATACACCCCAGGACCTCCACCCTAGACTGCAATCCAGATCCAAGAAGGTTAAAGCAAGAGTGATTACCCCTCAGACTGGTGCTTAGTCCCCCTATACTCTGTAGGTGGTACTGGCTGGCTGTGCCTGGCATCTCAACAGCTTCTCACCCTGGGGGCAAAAGCCACATACTCCCACTTACTTGGTCCCAAATTCCAGAGTGCACTGACCTCTCACTTTGTCCTTTGCATCTATGTATTAATAAATCTGGAAACGGCCACAGCTGCTGCTGATCTGGGGTACTCTGGCCAGATGCTGGTCAGGCCCACCCTGGGGATAAAGCCTTGGATTGGGGTTGGGCTAGGCTCCCAGAGCACTCTGCTGCCCACTTTCTGCCAGCCTGCCGGCTGTCCTCAGTGGGAGGTTAGCTTATCTGTGTCATTTTTGGGTTCTGCAGCTCCAAAGTTTGTTTAGAGTTCCCTTTTACATGTATTGGGGAAGGTGGAAGCTGGAGCCCAGTGGAAATACCTCTTCTACTCCGCCACCTTGACCGTGGCCTCGTAGTTTTAAACAAAAGATATCATTCATTAAGGAATCATCCTTTAGGAGCAAGCCTCCTTAAGGGACACAAAGTACAAAGGTCAAAGTTATCCACCTCTAGGCCACAATAAATCACGATCTTCTCAATCAGCATCAAGTACCCAAAGAGTTGTCTTTTTCATCTTGATTTGAGGCTGCCTCCCAAATTCCATGATTCCTCTTCCATAAGTCCAGATCCTAGCTGAATCTACACAACTGTCACCTGCGTTCAAAAGTAGGCAGTTCTCAGATCCCCATTCAGGTCCTCATCCAGTTCTTGTTCATTACTGAAGCTCACCATGACAGTTCCACCTCAAATCTTTTGTGGTTTCTGTTTCTGGGAAGACAAAGCTTAACAGAGCCAAAACAACATTCATAAACATTGCTGGCATCATCATCAATTCACTATCTGCCTGCGAAATCAACAGACACCCACATACAAGTTCTGAGAACTGAATACAAATCAATATCACAGTCCCAGTACCCCTGAATCCCTCCTCCAGGACTTCTGCTAACAGAAAACAAGAAAATCTCTTTCTAGAATAGCTCTTTCAGAGCTTCCAGTAAGGTCCCAAAGTTTCTGTACAAAGTGTCACAAAGAAAAATCAACACAAACAGAACAGACAAACACAGTTCCTAGACACCACAAAGATCCTCTTCTCAATTCTGCCACCACAAGTGCTCTCTTCTCAGTTCTGCTTTTTCCTAGCTTCGGCTTTTCCTTATATAAGGTCATTAAGCTCCTCCCTGTTCCACCCCTTCCTGTTGCATAAGCAACAGGGGTTCATAAGTTGTGGGGTTCAGAAATTTTGGGGTTCACAAGTTCTGTTTCTTAACAAAGACTTGATATAACCATGGGCAAGGTTTAAAGAAACTTGAGCTGAAACAAGCTGCTAAATAATTCAATAGCTGAAACAAGTTACTAAGTACTTCTTTGCTTACCATTACAGTAAGTTATGTTTTTGTAAATATTCATCCATTTCACTTTAATTTTCAGATTTATTGGTATATATTTGCACAAAATAATTCCTAATTCTTTCTTTAATTGGCTTTTCATTGGTGGTGAATTCACCCTTTTCATTGTTGCTACTGGTAATTTGGTTTCCTTATGTCTTTTTTGGAATAATATTAACTAAAGGTTTATCTGTTTTATTGTGTGTTTTTTCTGAAACCAACTTTTAGTTTTTTCTTTTAATTCTATAGTGTTTTTCAATTTTCTTAATCTCTTCTTTGGTTTTTAGAATTTCTAATTTGATTTTTAATTGGAGATATTTAATTTGTTCCTTTTCTAACTTTTTTAGTTGCATGTCCATATAATTATCTGTCTATTTCATTCCTGTAAGCATCTAGAGATAAAGAAATTTCCACTAAGAAGTGCTTTGGCTGTATCCTATAAGTTTTGGTTTGTTGTCTCATTATTGTCATTCCCTTGGATGAAATTATTGATTGTTTCCATGAATTATTGTTTGGCCCATTCATTCTTCAGCATTAGATTATTTCCCAATTAATTTTTAGTTTCTCTTTCCATGGGATTTTATCTCACACACACACACGTGTGTGTGTGTGTGTGTGTGTGTGTGTGTGTGTGTGTGTAATCACCAAGATATGAAAAGGATGCATAAAAATATTTATGCCCTTCTTCATTGGATTATGAAGTTTTTATGCCCAATACATGGTGAATTTTGCATAGGTGTTCTGTACCACTAAGAAAGAGATATATTCTTTTCTATATCCATCCCATTTCCCCCAGAGTTCTATCATATTTAACTTTTCAAAAATTATATTCACCTCTTGAAATTTTTTTCTTTTTTATTTCATGGTTAGATTTATCTAGTTTTGAGAACAGGAGGTTGACATTCCCCACTAGAATAGTTTAATGTCTCTCCTTTTAACTACCAAATTCTCCCCTAAGAAATATACCACTTCGTGCATATATGTTTTGTATTGATATTTCTTCATTATCTGTGGTGCCTTTTAGCAAGATACAGTTTCCCTCCTTATCCGTTTCAATTAGATTGATTTTTTGCTTTTGCTTTTTCTGTGATCAGAATTGGTATTCTTTTTTTTTACTTCAGCTTAAACATAATATATTCTGCTGCAACATTTTACTTTTATTCTATGTGTATGTCTCTGCTTCAAATGTGTCTCTTGTATAAAACATACCTTAGGATTATGGTTTTTAATTCACTTTGCTATCTTTTTCTATTTTATAGGAAAATTCATCCTATTCACCTTCACAGTTCTGGTAACTACTTGTGTCTTTCTTTCCATCCTATCACCCTTACCCTCTTTATAGTTTTCACTCTCCTTTCACCCTTTCTGTCCTCATCAGTGTTTTTTTTTCCTGTCCACTGCCTCCTTCATTCTGGTCTCCCTTCTATCAGCCCTGCTCCCTTTACTTTCTTTTCTCTTCTATATCTTCTGCCGCTCCTTTCTATTGACTCTCCTACTATTTTCTTTCCTCTTTCTCCTCCAATTTCTCTATAGGTAAGCTACGTTTCTATGACCAACTGAGTATGTATGCTATTCACTCTGTGAGTGAAATTCAATAAGAGTAAGGTTCAAACAATGGTCACCCCCACACCTTTCTTTCTTTGGTAATAGGCCTTTTGCTCCTCTTCATGCGATGTAATTTATCCAATTCTGCCTCCCCCTTTCCTCTTCTCCCAGTACAATATTTTTTTTTACCCTTTAATTATTTTTTCCATCATTTCATCAAAGTCAATTTATACCTACATCCTATGTCTATGTATAATTCATCTAACTGCAGTAATAATGATACAGTTCTCAAGAGTTAAAGTATCATCTTTTGATAAAGGGATGAAAACAGTTTTAAACTTACTCAATAACAGTTTTCTTTCTTGTTTGCCTTTTTATTTTTCTCTTGAGTATTGTATTTGAATGTTCAATTTTCTTTAAATTCTGGTCTTTTCATGATGAAATTCTGAATGTCCCATATTTCACTGGATATCCCTCTTTTCCCCTGAAAAAGTTTGCTCAGCTTTGCTGGTTAGTTGACTCTTAGTTGTATTCCAAGGTCCTTGCCTTCCAGAATATCATATTCCAAGTCCTCTGATCCTTTAAGGTAGATGCAGCTAAATCCTATGCAATACTTTTTATAGCTTCATGATATTTAAATTATTCCTTTCTGACCACTTGCAATATTTTCTCTTTCACCCGATAGTTACAGAATTTGGCTACAATATTCCTTGGAGTTTTCATTTTGGGATCTCTTTCAGGAAGGGCTCAGTGGATTCTTTCAATGACTATTTTACCCTCTATTCTAGGATGTAAGGGTAGTTCTCCTTGGTGATTTTCTGAAAGATGCTATCCAGGCTCCTTTTTTTCCTTTTTTTTATCATGGCTTTCAGGTATACCAATAATTCTTAAATTATCTCTCCTGGATCAGTTTTCCAGGTTAGTTGTTTTTTCCAATTAGGTATTTTACATTTTATTCTATTTTTTTCATTCTTTGATATTGTTTCAATGATTCTTGATGCCCCATAAAGCCATTAGCTTCCATTTGCTGAATTCTAATTTTTAAGGAATTATTTTCTTCACCCTTTTTTGTCCTTCCTTTTCCAAGCTCTTAACTATCTCTTACCTCTCATTTCTTTTCCCAGTTTTTTTATCTCTCTTACTTGATTTTTGAAATCCTTTTGGAGCTCTTCCAAGAAGGCTTTTGGGGTTTGAGATCAATTCATATTACCCTTTGAGGTTTTGGACGTAGATATATTGACAATGTCGTCTTCTTCTGAATTTGTGTTTTGATCTTCCCTGTGTAATAGTAATGGAATTTAATGATCTCTCTATATTGGCCTAGTTTTTGGGTTAAGTCTTGAAACCCAGAGGTTGTGAATCCCACTTGTGGGATGGACTTGTTGGTGTGAAAAGATAGGGCTGAACTAGGAGGAGCTGGTGCCATGGATTTCAAAAGGCAAAGCAGAGAGAGGCAGAAGAATTTGGAGGTAGAGAGAGAGAGAGAGAGAGAGAGAGAGAGAGAGAGAGAGAGAGAGAATTGCAGAAGGCCAGTTCAAGCTGCCCAGAACTTTTGAGAGCTGCCACCCAGAGCTGCCAAGGACTGAGGAGATATGGCTGTGATGCTGGTATTTTGTTTGTCTGTTTTTATGTTGTTTTGTCAGGTTCATCCACTGATAAAGGGAAGGGCTGTTGTTGCAGAGGTCCTGGAACCTTGCTATTGGTTCAGGGGTCCAGAGACTGTTCTTTGGACAGAGAGGTAATCATGTCCACTGGTGAAAGACAGTGCTGTTCTTGCAGAGGTCCTGGAACCTTGCTGTTGGTTCAGAAGCCCTGAAGAAGGATTTTCTTGTTGTATGTTTACAGAAATCCTGGAAGAGGGTCTTACTGATGTTTCCAGGGGTCCTAAGACTGTTCTGCAGACAGAGAATGAATTAATGAGGTCACTGGCCATGCATCTTTTGGCCTAGTAAAGCTTTGTATCCCTAGGAACAGAGATTGCTGAGAACTTGCTTTGGGTCAAGATGAAGGAAAGACCTCTCTTTGGGTATTAAATGCTGTGATGATATTTTAACCTTGTTGTAGCTCAGTGGTAGATGGCCTTTGTGCTCTCTACTGCCTCTTTTGAGAAGGTGCTTGGAATTAACTGATGATAATTGTAATTCAGCTGTGATCCAGGGGTGGGAAACTTTTGACTTTTTTTGTGTTCTGTGACTGACCAAATGAATGTACTTTGTTTATGATTGGAAAGAGGGAAGAGGGACTTTGTGATTGACTAAATGAATGTACTGTCCAAGGGTGGAATAGTACTTGAAAATTATTGAATTACACTTGGTAAATGCTGTATTTTGATTTTCTCTGTTCTTAATTTGTCACTGAATAAAATGGAAAGCTGCAATGCTGGTATTCTGAACCTTGGAAGTTACCTTTGCTTGGCATTACCCCCTGTCATCATATCAATTTTCTATGGTCAATATTAGTTTTTGCTTCTTATTTTGGCCTATTTCATGGTTTTTCAAGTACAGCTGTGCTCTGGGGCACAGGAGGCACTGTCCCAAGCTTTTTGCACTCAAGGTCAAGGGTCTTGTCACTGATACTTTGCACTGGGGTCTCAGGTACACGAATCTTGCTCATTGTGTTGGGGTGGGTTGCCCTAGTTGTGTCTATTGTCTCCTGGTCTCTGGGGCTGGCAACTTGCCTCCTACATTGGCATTGGATGCCTTACAGCTGGCCTGCTGTGCCATTGACCTACTGAGTCAGAACTAAGGGGCCCTAGTTGCTGATCTGTGCTGTGGTTAAAAACCTGAGCTTCAATGAGCACTGTCTATGTCAGGCTGCACACCCTTTTTACCCAAGTGAAATAGACCTTTTCTGAAGTTCTCTTAAATTTCTTGAGCCAGAAAATTGTTTCACTCTGTCTTTCTGTAGGTTTTGTTGCTACTAAATCTCTTTAGAGGTTTGGCTCAATATTGTTTCCAGGGGAAACTGGAGAGAGCTCGGGCAACTTCCTGGCTTCTCTGTTCCATCTTGGCTCTACTTCCTCCATGTTATTTCTGGCACTAAAATCATATCAGTTTCCAATGTTTCTCCATTTGACAGCAGCAAGTTTTTAGTAGCTTTGACTTTTGAATAAGTGATGACCTTAGCATCCACAAAGCAATTATCAGATTGCATATCCTTTGCATTCCAGAAATATGGTTATAAAGCCTACTATGGTAGCAAAATTGTTGGGAGGGCATTACTATTCTATGCACTTTGGGGGATTTTTTTCCATCAATGGTGATGATGTAGAAGACCATACTTGAGCTGAGTCTCAAAGAAATTGGACATTTCTATGATTTGGAGATGAAGAAAGAATGTATTCTAACCATGGAAAAAAGGCATTGTAAAGGTGAAAAGGAGGTGGAATATGTAGTGCACTATGTGAAGAAAATATACAAAGCTAATTTAGCTGGACCAAAAGGTGAAGTGAGGAGAACAATGCAAAATGATGCTGCCAAGACAGGCTAGTTCCAATCTAATGGCATCAGAACATAGCTCTTTGTTTCCAAAATGCATTTGTTTGAGGTTTTATCCTTTCACATCAGCTAAGTTGCAAATGATAGTATCATACTAAAATAGCCCAAAGTGATAGAAATATAAAAATTGATAGTGTCAAGAAAATGGCTTGTTTATTCTTTTTCCTTTTGTAAATTTGTATGGTGTTATTATATAACATTATTGAAGTGTGGTTATCACTATTCACAATGTATTAAAATTATTTCAGGTTAACCAAACCAAATAATCCACACCCAGTTTGCCTAGGCCAAATTAATTCATTGAGGAGCTCAACTGCACAGCTGGATTTGGAGTCTGGAATAATTGAGTTCAAATTCAGACTGAGATACTTACTAGCTATGTGACTCTGGATAAGTCATGTAATCTTGTATGTCCCAGTAGTGGCAAATGACTTCAGTATCTTTACTAAGAAAACTTGAAATGGGATCATAAAGGGTTCTACATAACTTAAATGTTTGAACAACTGCAACAAGAAGAAAACTCATATAGTTGCATTTTCTTTTTTTTATATTTTACAATGTAGGAAGTTTATTGAATTACCAAAATAGAACACATTACACTAATTTTCATGAATATTTGGTTGCTACATACATACTCTGACATAATATGCTCTTAGAGTTGCTTCACTTTTGAGTTAGCTAAATACTAGAAGGACTTTCAAAAAATATAAAATTCTTTATCAGCATTCACCTTTCCATGCTTATTGCAGAAAATCATTATTATAATTAAATTGCATCAATAAATTGAGTGTATTTTATTCACTTTATTATATGTGTTATTTGGTATTCTGAGACATTTTCACCTTTTCAAAGCTGTGCTGAGAAATAGGAGGATGTGTTTCTGCCAATAACTTCAAAAAAATTATGGAATACTTCACGAATTTGCATGTCATCTTTGCACAGGGGCCATACTAATCTTCTCTGTATCATTCCAATTTGAGTATATGTGCTTCCAAAGGGAGCATTATAGTTGTTTTTTCAATGCTTGTTTTTGGTGATTCTGAGAGTATAAAGATGAGAAGGAACTACTTTTTAAAAGGTAACTAGAAAAATAATCTTTTTTATATATAATTAGGTGAGGGAAAGGGAATGTGGATTGACATTAATGGTCACTAAGCCACAGCAATGGTACTCTTTAAAGATCAGAAACTTGTAGTATTGGACCCTAAATGAGCATTTCCTTGGGGATCTAGAGAAGAAAATGAAAACCTGACCAATAATTCTCTGGGTCCTAAGATCTACTAAGGTGAAATCCACTTTGGAATTGATGTAAAGATATATTTGTAAACAATTAGCTCTCTGAGTAGAATGTGTAAAGGTGTTTCTGAAATACCAATATTTATAGAAGACGTCATGAGATTAGTAGTTAAATTTCTATATACTACTTGCTAATTCATATTCTAGCAAAATCATTATTATGCAGCTTTATGAAACATTTTCTACTATGTAATATGCTTTCCTCACAACTTTGTGTACTAGAGAGTGCAAGACACATTATCGACATTTTGCAGGTGAGAGAATTGAGGTATTATCATTCATGTCCAAAAATTTTATGGAATTTTGTGTGGGACTTACCTTCAGATGCACACAAATCATTATAATTTTAATGTATAATAGCCACACATGATTAAGACATCTATCTTGCCTAATATCTTTTGGAAACTACTAAAAATTTTTTATGGAATATGAGATAGTAAAAAAATTTCAACAGGGCCAGAGGGTTAAACTGTAATCTAGCAAGTCTAAGGATATTCCTAAAATCTAATTTCAATAATGCTATTTGTTAACATCCATGGAGGAGAAATTTTTTTATTGCTCCCAAAATGTTGTTCATTTATTTTTGTTTCATGTTAAGAACACTAATGCAGTTTCCAGGCAACCAATATTTTGTCTCCTTCTGACAGAGCTGAACTTCCCAATGAACTCACTTTATTATTTTCTAAAACAAAGCTTTAAATTGGCCCAGGAAAATTCTAGAGAATCAAATTCTCTTGGGACTGAAGTACATCTCCTATTACTGCAAAATTCCTGTAATTGGAAAACAGTCACTTGAACAAAGGGGATGTGAGAAATAACCAGCTTTCACAAGTGTGCTATAAATTCAATGAGCTGGTGAAAGGAGGCAATAGAGAGCTCTGTTATTGAATGGAATGATTACAACTCATTTAAACAAAAAATAGTACCAGTAAGGTTAATAAAATTTCATTCTTCAATTCTTAAAGATCTTAGCTGTAGAATAAACTTTAGTAGAGCTGATGGCAGCAGCAGGAAATAGATGTGAGGGGGATAGAATTTCAAGAAATCTGACCTACAGTGCCTTATTCATATAAATTATTGATATATCTCTACTGGGATGACTCTACTTGAAGACTAGCACTAGAGAACAATCAATATCTTCCTGAACTCTTCCCTCAATGATTCACATACTTACTTTTGACATGCCAACCCCCCATCAAAGTGATTCTGAACTCTACTGTTGACAGTATTCAAATCTCATTCTCTATCCTCTAATGATTAATCACCTCATTTCCTCTGCCTCAACACAACCCTTCCTCCTACCCTCCCACTTTAAACCCAACTGGTACTTCTACTGTGCTCGCTGGAAGGTCTGTTAGTTGGGCAATAAAGCTATTTTCATGGTTTTTTTTAAGCAATCAGGGTTAAGTAACTTGCTCAAGGTTACATGGCCAGTTATTTCTGGGTGTAGTGCTAAGTATCGGAGCCCGGATTCAATCCCCAGCTCATCCCAACACTGGAGCTGGTGCTCTTACTCGCTATGCTACCTGGCCACCCCGAGCTAATTTCATGTTAAAGCCTTTCCACTATAGATCCTTTAATTTTCTTGGGCTCACATGGACCTAACATAGCTTCCCTGGAAATCCTTTCCTTCACTGGTTGCACTATCATGTATACCCACTTCTGACTTACTAGTACTAGCAGGAGAGTTGGAATATTCCTTCTATGCTAATTTCCATTCCCAGGCTCTCCTTATCAGAAACTTCATCTACAATGAAAGTGAAGTCTAGAAAGTTTAAACAAATTCTCATTATGGTAGTTATAACTAGAATTTATATAGAACGTTAAGATCAATACGGACATTCACATGCATTATTTCATTTGTTACTAAAAAAGTCCAGCAAAGTGCTCATAATTATAATCTTTATTTTACAAATATTGATAGAGAAGATGATAAAAATGGTACCTGCCTAGGGTCATGCAGCTAGTGAGCATCAGAGGTAGGATTTAATCTCAAGTTGTCCTGACAGTGTGACTTGCCAGGACTTTAAGTAGTATAGCAACTAAATGACTTGAGTAGCAATTGGAAGGGCTGATATTTTAATCTAGGCTTCTGTGCTCAATTCTGGTACATTTTCTACTACCTTACTATATCAAAAAGAATGGGAAGTCTTCCTGGGACAATTTAAGAAGATGAAAAGAAAAGTTCCAGGACATGGTTTGGTCCCTGTGAAGAGTAAACACCTTCAGGAAAAGGTCTGCTCAAATAACAAGTGGCAAGCCCTAGGGTTAGTTCCTTTGAGAAGCTTCCTTAGCCCCAGTTAAAGGAACTTTTACCTCTGGGTAGTGAGGGGAATTGGCTGTTTGGACCTGGGAAGATCAAGGAAACCTCTGCTGACAAGGAACTCCAGACCCATCTGTGCTGTGAAGAGCAGTGTGGTGGTGAATTGCACATGCCCAGTGAGTGCAGAAGCAATGGGCAGAAAGCCTCTGTGGGCACTTACAGGAGGTTGCAGGTTTCATTTTGGTTCCAAGCCAGAGGGAAGAACTGAAGATTTGAGGCGAGAGCCATTATCCCCCATTCCCTAGGCCTAGCAGTGATTAAAAAAATTTAAGCTAGTACCACTAAATATACACAAAGGAGAAAAAATTCAACCATAGCAACTATTATGAGAATAGAGAAGACCTGGGATTCATCTTCAGAGGAGGATATTGAAGGAAAGAAACCCCCCAGAGAGTAACATTGAATGGTCACCTGCCCCAAAAGAATTCATAGAAGATCTTTGAAAAGAAGTTAAAAATCAAATGACAGAGATGGAGGAAAAAAAAAATAAGAATTATAATTTAAAAAAGGAGGTTATGAAAGCAAAGTCAACCAATTAGAAAAGGAAGTACATAATCTTAAGGAAGAAAAGGATGTCTTGAAAATTAGAAATGGGCAAGGTAACATCAGCTAAATTATAAGAGATCAAGAGATAATTAAACAAAACATGAATGATGAAAAAAAAATAGAAAAAAGAAAGTGAGACAATTTATAGGAAATCAACAGATTTGGGGAATAGACCAAGAAGAGAAAACATAAAAATAATCAGACTAAGTGAAAGTTATGATAAAAAATTGATACAATAACACAAGAAATAATTAAAGAAAATTATCCTGAAGCATTAGGACAGGGGTGGGAGAGAATTAGAAATAGAAAATCAATCCATCGATCATCACTTAAAAGAGATCTTATGAGGAAAATTCATAGGAATATCATGGTCAAATTCTTAAATCAACAGTTCAAGGATAAAATTTTAAAAGAAACAAAAATGAAACAATTTAAATATGATGTTGCCAATTAGGATCACACAAGGCCTAACAACTGGGACATTAAAGAACCACAGGTCTTGGAACATTATATAATGAAGAGCAAAAGATCTGGGGCTTCCCCAAAAATATCATACCCACAAAGTTCAGCATAATCCTGAACAAAAAAGAAATGGATATTTGATCAACTCTCAGACTTTCAAGACTGTTAAAAGACAAAAACAATTGAAGATAACAGAAGATTTGACATGAAGAGCCAAGTGAAATATAAGTAACATAGCAAAGACTGATTACAAGGGGTTCAAGAAAGGCATACCATTTATTTTTATATATGTACAATGTTAAATATATGTCTAAGATTCTTATTAATAATTGAGTAGCTTATACGAAAGATTGGGGAAAGCCTGAGTATGATATGAATTTTAAAAGTAAAACAATTTAGTAAGAGCTAAAAAGAATCATTATCTTAAACAAAAGAGGAGCAAGAGGAAGAATTGATACAGAAGAATTAGATGGGGGAAGAAGGATGGTTGTTTTGGTAACCTACTTTAATTTGGAATTAGTTTAAGAAGGCACAATACATATATATTTAGAAGAGTATAAAAGTCTTCTAAATTCAAAAGAAACAAAATGGTTGGAGATTGGGAGTGGGGAAAGGACAAGTGAGGAATCTTTAGAGGGGAGAGTGAGTGAATAGGTAAAAATGGGCTATAGAAGGGTACTTAGATTGATGGGAATGGGAGGATAAGGGAGGGATCCCTGGAGGGGGGTAGACAAGTAATAGGAGGATAAGGTGGCAGGTAGAAGTAAAGCAAAGTATGCAGGAGGGATAGGAAATGAAAGTAATGCACAAACATATAAACAAATATCGGAAGTAGAATTTGGGAAAATATACGTATACATGTATACACACAGATATATGTGTATATGTATATTGCATGTGTATGTGTATGTATGTGTATTTATCTATCACTATAGAAAAACATATTCAAACTTAATTGGAACCTGGGAGGTAGGGGGAGAAGAACAAAGTAAAAAAGTGCGCAACAGAGAACAAAAGACAACTTACAAGGAAGCAAAGAAAAGATGGACAATTCTCAACCCAAAGTTTATTATTTATCATACTGGCTTTCTTGAAATGAAAATTTATTATTACATATTTTAAATCCTCTCTTATGTTCTACTATGCATGTGACATGCTTTTTTCTTCTTTCTTTGTATTTAAGTTCCACTATTTAAGTTTATGATGTTTTTGTTTCTTTTTTCTATTCTGATTTTGTGTTCTGGCTCTTGAGACTAAAATAAAATTAAAAAAAAGATATGTAGACCTCTTGTATTTTTCTTTTTGATTGACATGCATCTATTGGCAAATAATCCAACTTGAAACTATAATAACTATACAGCTTGGTCATTTTCTTTACCATCAGGTTTCCATCTTATTTTTGGTAGGTCTACAACAGATTTATAATCACATTCTTCTTCTTGGAGATTTTAAGATATGTACTGATGCTCACATTTTGATTTAATTATTTAGGAGTAAGACAGGGATTTATGAGAGATTCACATTTGAATATCTTTATCTATTTATCTATAATCTATATCTATATATCAAGAAGAAGCATTTTTCTTTATTAATATACTGGAATCATGGTTAATCATTCCATTTATCAGAGATACCAAGTCTTTGAGTTTTTTCTTTAGTTTTTCTTCTTAAAGTTGTTTTCTATAGAGTGTTACAATGTGTCTATTTAATGTGCTTAGTATGAGCTTATGCTGTCCTTTACAACTTTCTTTGAAACTATTTCATTATTTGTTATAACATTTAATTGTCTTCACATATGAACATTCACTTAGCTGTTATTCAATAAATGGGTATTTCTTTTAGTTTTCAGTTCTTTGCTGTTACAAATAGGGCTGCTAGAAATGTTTTTTTAAATCATATGGCTCTTTTTTTCTTTCTTTAATCTTTTTGCAGTATATATAGGGTTAGGAATGGCATAACTGGCAAAAGGTTATGCTTTTCAGATTAGTAATTTGGGGCCAGAGTTCCAAATTACTTTCCAGAACGCCTGTACCAAATCACACTAATATGACCCCATTTCCCATAGCCATTCAAAAAAATCTTTTTTTTTTCCATTTCTTTCAACTTGGCCAATATGACTGGTGTGAGGTGTAATCTCAGATTTAGTTTAACATGCAATTTTCTAATTATTAACAATTTGGAACATTTTGCATATGATTGTTAAAAACTTGGATTGTTTTTTCTTTGAAAATTGTCTTCATGTGTTACTTAGCAAAGTACTTGACAAAATATTTAACACTAGGTATGTAGACAAGACGTATATATGTGTAACAAATAGTAGATAGTTTGGGAACTGGTTCAATGTCCACAACCAAAGTAGAGAGAATTATGGTTGTCAACTTGACAGAATCTTTAGTGAATAAATCCAGTTACCTGTTTTTTCCCCTATCCTATTCAAAATTTTCATTAGTAACATAAGAGGTATACTCATAAAATTTACATAGAACAGATTGGGCAGAGGACATAAAACATACTCAGTGACTGAAGTGTGATTTTTAAAAGATTTTAACAGTTTTGAACAATGGGAAAAATGAAAGAAGTTAATATTTCATATAAAAAATGAACCACAAAATGTGTTCAATAAACCAATTGTACAAGTAGATGAAAAAGGCATACTTAACTGTTAGTATAGAACATATTTAAGTCTTTTGGAGTATTTAAGTCAACATAAGAAAAGCAAATGTAAACATACAAGTTGTTAAAAGAAACCTGTTTAGAATGAGGAAGGTGATATTCTTGTTTTACTATGAACATGGTACGACCAGACCAGGATTATAGTATTAATGATAAAAATGAACTTCTCCAGAGGGTAATGACTAGGGAAATGACAGTTCCAGGTACTAACATACAACAACAACAACAACAACAGTATGGTGAGGTGATGAAGTTGTGACAATGGTTTATTTAAGCAATGGAGATGATGAAGGAAAAAAAGTTATAGAAAAAAAGTAGTAACAAATAAAGGAACTTAAAAGTTCAAAATTAGGAATCAGTGAAAAAATAGCAAGAATACTTACAGAGTTATTAGGAGAACTAGGATATTGGTGTTTCTGAAGTGAAAGGATGAAAGAATAATATACAATAAGAAATCACTAACAGTGTAAAATGATCCAAAAAGTTCATGAAGGATGAGTGAATAAAGTTCTGTGTTAAGTATATCTTTATCACCATTGTCTATCCCCATGTTTTGTATTTTAGGAGTGCTTATGAGTTGAATTTAATTTGGGCAATGATTACTATCATAGATGGAGTTTTTCAATAAAATCATAATTAAACCATCTTCTGATGAGTTTGGGATGCGTATGCCAAAAGGTTTTAACAGTTTAAAAATTAGTGGGGTTTTTTTGCCCTCCATAGTGTAATTCATATTTAAAATGTGTTCATTTATTAAAAAAACAAGAAAAAACTCTTTTCTGGAGATTTTGTATAAATTTTAATAAATACCAAAGTATTCCTTTATTTAAGAATTTTTCACCTGAGGAAAAAAAAATTATCAAATTTAATTTTTTTGGAGGGGGGAAGGTAGGGCAATTGGGGTTAAGTGACTTGCCCAAGGTCACACAGCTTGTTTTTGTATTAAGGGTCTGAAGCTGGATTTGAATTCAGGTCCTCCTGACTCCAGGGCTGGTGCTCTATTCACTGCACCTCCTCGCTGCCCCAAATTTGTTTTAAGTTGTTGTCATTGCTGTTGTTTAAATCTGGTAAAATCATAGTGAGAGAAAGAAACAAAATAATGCATAAAAGATGGGACTTATAAGAAAGTTTGAAGGAATAAATATATAAATGGAAAACCAATGACAGCATGAAAAAAATATTCAGATCTTGTTTTCCAAAGACTTTTAGAGTGCTTTTCAAATCAGTTACCCATTTTTTCAAATGTTCAGCTTAAGGTATATACACAGTAAAAAATATTTTCATGATTCCAGTGTATTTTTAATTGTTAAGACAAGTTGTACCTACAAAAACAACCCAACATACATTTGTCACTGTTTTCTCATGTTTATTGTCTCTAACCCAGGTTGTTAAATGTATTTATAAACCAATTAAAAGGACATTTGGTCATTATAAAAATGGGAGGCTTTGCAAAATATCTCCCTAAAAGCAGCAATTTTATTCTCAATATCAGTCAGTAGGTGGTGCTGCAGGAGAGACCTGGAAATTAGAAAACACACTGCATTTCTCATTAGTAAACCCAACAGTAGATTCACATCCCATTATGAAGTTAGTTCCACCTCTTTAATGTTCTATTACACAATAAAAATTACTACCAAAATTTATTTTTGGCTATTTTTATGTATTAAAAAATATTACAATTAATTCAAGTTTCATGGTGGTAAACTTCAAAATCTCTTTTGTCCTGTAATGATTAATTCCACAGACCTGTTTCTTAGAATTTCATTCAGAAGATTTTATCTTTATTTTCAAGAATGTATATTCTACAAATTCCCCTTTTTTATATTGCTTTATACATTATCTTTAGAAGATGAGATGCATGGGGCAGCCAGGTAGCACAGAGAGTAAGAGCACCGGCTCCAGTGTTGGGATGACCTGGGATCGAATCCGGGCACAGACATTTAGCACCCACCCACAAACACCTGGGCATGCAACCTTGAGAAAGTTACTTAACCCCAATTGTTTAGGGGCAGCCAGGTGGCTCAGCAAGTAAAGAGCACCAGCTCCAGTGTCGGGATGACGTGGGGATCAAATCTGGGCTCAGATACTTAGCACCACACCCAGAAATAACTGGCCATTTAACCTTGAGCAAGTTACTTAACCCCAATTGCTTAAAAAAAAAAGATGAGATGCAATGAAAGTAGGAAATGAGAATGGAGAGAATAAAGTTAAAGGAAGTTCTTAAGTCATAAACATAATTAATTTTAAATATTTTTTCTTACTCAAATTATTTTTAATATTTTAATTATTGAGTCTAATTATATGATGATCATATTGTTCCCTAAAATCATCTTATTTATTTGTGATTAACTGAAAGTTGAAAACTACATCCAAATAAGAAGTACTAATTATATATAGAGTTTTTAAAGTGAAATTTTCAAGTGTTCTTCACATGCAAACCAAAAATCTCAAAAAGAAAATAAAAGCAAAATAATTTTTAAAAATAGCAATAGTTGAATGTGACTGTGTTTTTTTGAGGGACGAGTATTATCCCATGTAAACTTAACTGCACTGCTTGATTTTCTGTAGTGATAGGATCAGGATTCTCTCTCCCCACCCCAACCCCAACCCCTATACCCAACAAAAGGAATTAATTTTCTCTAAAAGGCAACAAATCTATCCCTAGCATGTAATCAGCTTCTGACTCCCTTGTTCCAGGTTCCTGGTACCTAAGGGCATAAATATTCTGCCCTTTCAAAATCAGGTCTTCTCTGACTGGATGGCTGTTTTGAGACCTTTAGAATCACATGCAGATGCCTACCTATATATAAATGGAGGGTAGGTCCATCTATAGAAGAAAAGTGCTACTAGATCCTTATTGTATATAATTCCTATGATGTACTAAAGCAAATATTGTAACTCATTTTGTCCCAGATCTAATCCAAATTAATGGAATTTTAGTATTAAATATATCCCAAACATTAGACATGTTTGGTAAGTAGGACTACATGAGATGACTTCATGACATGTCATGGATGTGTCAGGGATCCTTCAGGGAAAGGTTACTGCTAATTGAGTGCTTGATCAGATGGCAAGACATTGAATGGCACCCAAGTGCAAAAGGTCTTCTGATTGTGTATGGAGAGTCATGGTTATGGGAAAAGGAGCAACTCCATATTCATACAAAACAGTTACCTCAGTGGGTACTGGAGGAAGATGCCTGTGAATATAAAGAAGGTGCAAAGTCCAGCATTTCTTGTTTCTTCTTATATACTGTACTGCCAGCAAAATAAGGCTAAAAAGAAATTGGTCCAGCAAATTCAAAAACTAGAGATTGGCCTCCTAGTTTTTGAAAACCAATAACTCACATCCAGTGACTATCTGGTCCCCAGGACTTTGAAAGAATCTCTCTGAAGAAGGTGACAACTGACTGCCCAGAGCTACGAATCTCTCATGTGGAGTCTGGTCCACTGATTCAACTTCTTGCTGAGATCAGAGCCTTGAGACATATGAATGAGAGTGTAAATGAAGAAGGGACTTAGGAATTCTAAGTGGTTAAAAAAAAACCCAGAATTACTACATTACTGTTTCAAGAAGTAGGGTGATTTGTCTGGGTAATGGGAGGATAGGCTTTCTGCTAAGAAGAAAGGGTGGTTTCAGGAAAAGTTCAAACAGAAATCTGAATGAGACACTGGATCAAAAGCTCCTGAGGGTATGATCTAATGGAACCAATAGTGAAATTTCCAGTTGAATTTTATGGGCTTGGAGAGGTCCCTCAGAATTTGCATTCATGGAGTCAGTTAAATTTATTAGAACCTACAGACTGGCGCATCATTTGTCCCTTTTTATGTAGATGAAATGTGGGGTTATTTGCATGTAATATGGGGATAATATTCCTAGAATAAATGTGTTTGATATCCTGTATTTATGGTTTACCTCATCCTATACTCTATGATTAGCTTGACACAGGGGCAATTATATTCTGCCCCACCAAAAGTGGACACTCCCTACTTTCCTAAATGCCATCACCATGTACCTCTACTTTAGAATTGGCCGTACCCTTGCTTATAGCCAGGAAATTCATACTTAATTATAGGCTGAGAAAGGACAACCCTAGATATCCTAGTCTCACTGGGGCTTTGGTCTTGGTCACTGAGGGATAACTTCAGTAACTGAATGCATTGTTCTTATGATTTCTACCATGAAGTGAGGGAGAACTCCCCACTTCATTTGGGTTGTAGGGGAAGAATGGGAGAAGCATAAAGCTTCTCTGAGCATGGTCCACCCATTGTCACAAACTCCCAACCACCTGACTAAGCTTGGACTTGGGCTTCTGATTTTGTCCTTGTGGGATGGATTTAAAAACATCTTCTAAGGTCCAAACTATTTTCTACCACTTTTCTTGGGTCTCATTTGGGATAGGAACTCTCAACCTGTGCTGATATAGTGGTTGAAGGATTATGATACCTGTATTCTGCCTGAATATCTTAGAGATGAAACACTACATCTGGGGACCTGCCTACTATCACAATTGAAATTTAACAAAAGTGTAAACTAAGGCAAATCTCAGGGCAAGAAAATGTTTATTAACAGGGGCAGCTTTGCCTCCATTTATGCCAAAGACCCTGAACAAAAATACAGTTCTGGGTAGTACAGAACAAAGAAGAGATTTGGGTAGATGGCATCATGAGAAGGACAAAATGATTGAGACACAGGGGCCAACATGATTGGTTGGATGCTTGGTAAGGGGAGCTGAAAATGACCCCCCCCTTTTCTCTCTTGATACTAAGTACCTATTATTTGAGTTCAGGTACAAGGTCAAAAGATAATAGACATACACTTTTTGGACAGCAAACCAGACATCCTTAAAGAATAGCTTGGTGGTGTAAAGATATAAGGCCTGACTCTCATCAGGTTCCAAGACAAAGAACCATGACAAGCATTCACAGAACAAAAAGCAGTTACAGAAGGAAACCAATTAATTGTAAGCAGAATCAATTAAAAAAAGATGCAGAATTGATCTTAGTCTTTTTAACACTTATTGAGACAAACCTGAGACCAAGCAGCAGTTAAAGTGTCAAGAATCACTCTATTAAATCTGACCTGCACCCATTCAAAGCAATTTGAAGCCCCACTAACCTTACTTGAAAGTCTCAAGAAGACTCTACATTGGACAACAAACAAATACATAAGTACCTTTTTTTCTTACTGTTATTCTAAATGACCTTTGATTAGTCAGCATATCTCACATGACTCCATGACTTTTGTATTATAGTTTTCAATCAATTTATATGGACAGCTCCTGCAAAATATATTTATATGAATTACCAATACACTTAGGGCAGCCTTGTTAGGCCAGTATTAATACCAACCTAATCTAAGTGGTTTCCAATTGGCAAAATGACATTCTACCATCTCAAGGCAAGAGATTTGTCTTTGTGAATCAATGACTATATCCTTATGCACATTAAGGTCCAGATAAAATGTTTTATCTCCCAGCAGCCATATCTGTGATAAATAAATAACACCCTAGGAAGGGAAAGGGTCTCTATCAGTAATTTCTAGGATCTAGATGACTGATAGATGACTAAAAAGTAAGAATGAATTTCTTTTGGACATATTTCCAGTTGCCTCTGACTCTTCCTTATTCCTTCACCATCACAGAGTTATTTTGGCCTCAAGATTCTTGTGCCTTCAGAAGATTCCATAGAGCCTGTAGAAATAGCTCAAGTCCTTTTCAATTGGTAGATTTTCTTTCCACTATGAAGGTTGACAACTCTTTTCCAGAGAAAGTTTGGGGGATCAAGTGTTGGTTTTATTGAAAACTGCCTTGCTTTTAAACATCAGTGAGGGAAGGGGAATGTGATACTCTCTGTAATTGTAGTAAAAAAAAATACCTCAATTTACTTAGAAGAAAAGGTTTACCCTAGCTAATTTTGAAGTAATTCTGAATAGAGAAGGAGAGGCCTTATTTAGCCCCTATGGGAGGTGAGAAAGTACTTTCACAATGTAATTTATGGTTACATGTGATAAGTTTATTAGAGATGTATAAAACAAAAGTTGTTACCAACTCACAGAAATAGATCCTGGAGAGTTTTGTAGTATACTCTATAAGGATGGTAATTATGGAAATATAGAATAGTGTTCTTAAAGGAGGCAGTATTTAAGTGAATTTTGAAATTTAGGTAGTTAAATACATGTGGGATGGGGGCTGAGAATTGTATGTCTGACTAGATACATTGTCAAAAAATGCACTCAGAGACATCATATGATAATCCACAGACCTGTTTGTTAAATCTCTTTAGGTTCATGGTAACTATGTGACCCAATGGATAGAGGATAGGACTGGAGTAAAAATTACCTAACTTTGAATCTGTCTGACCCTAAACAAGTCACTTAAACAATGTCTATCTAAGCTTCCCCATCTTTAAAATGAGAATGATAGTACCTACCTATGAGGTGTTTTGGGAATATCAAATAAGAATTTTTAAGTGTTTTGTAAACTTAAAAATGCTTATACAAATGTTAATTATTGTTGTTGTTAGTTATTCTCTGAAATATCTTACTTAAATATTTAAAATTTTTTCCCTTTCATGGTAAATGACAAGCCCCTATTTTTTTCCCCTTGAGCTGACTTTCCCCCTCAATCTCACATTCCCAAACTGACTGGCTAAGGAGAATTCACTGATAATGCTCATGAGATTTATTATCAGTATGAACTAGCATAGACAATGCAAATAGATATTAAAAATGCATTGGGTACAGAAATAGGGATTCTACTCAGGGTTGTTTCCCTTTTTTCCTCAATATTCTTTCAGCAAAACTAAGTATTGAAATAAAAGGATTGAGATTTAACCTCTCATTTCCACTGGATGGAGATTTTCACCTCAGTATTCTCTAGAGAACTGCATTTGTGGGAAAAGGGAGATAGAGTTGATATAAAAATCTTGACTACATTCTTTCTAACAAACTGCTGCTAGTTTGTTTTGATCCAGCTCTAAAATCAAGCTATTTACTCTCTTTCAATATATCTCTAGCCCATTGTCTGTTAGATCATTTCCTAACCTCCTTCACCAACAGAATTCAATTTTGTTTTTCTTTCCCTTTTTTTCATTAAAGGGGTGCCATCTATTCCATATTCACTCCTGCAAAAGGTAGAAGTATGAAAAATATTTCAATTCATAGTCTTTTTCCCCTCTGTCTTGCTGCATGGTTCATCAGATTTGGTGAGAAAATACTTGCATGATCAATGCAACTCTGAGACTGCTGTGCCCTATAGTAGAGTTTGAGCCTGTATTCCTACATTATATCTTGAAAATTTCTTGGGCGATAGGTACAGGAAGAAAGGTATAGTAAGATTATTTTGAGTAAAAATTAAATAGTCTCAGAAGGAGAGGTAAATTTATATGAACAACATAGAATGAGTAACGATACTGAGCAAAGAAGCAGAAAAACACAGGACAATTGTAAATAGTGGGTCAATTCAGTAGGAGTATAGAATACATAATGGAGAAACTCCAAGACAAAAAAGGCATGTTGGTGTTAAATTGTTGAATGCCTTGAATGCCAACTGGAAAGAAGTTTGAATTTCATTCGGTAAACCATAAGGAGCCACTGAATATTTCAGAACAGAATCATAATATAACCAAGTTTAGATTATTTTAAGAAAGACTTTTTACTAGAATAGGGACAGTTGTTTCGAAAAGTAAGGAAGAAGTAAGCCAGGTAGTTTACTTAATCCCACGTAGAATAATGAATTAAGAAAATGAAAAAAAAATCAAGAGAGAAAATAATGTGTTAGAATTGAGAAACACTGATTTTAAGGTGCTGAGGGCACATGTAGGTGGTAATGTCCTTACACTGTTGGAAATATGATTTTTTTGACCATGGGTTTTAGGTAGCCCAATAATTTTTTAAATTATCTCTCCTCGATCTATTTTCTATGAGATATTTCATATTGCCTTCTACTTTTTCATTTGTTTGGATCTGTTTAATAGTATCTTGATTTCTTATAAAGTCACTAGCTTCCATTTGCTCTAATCTAATTCTGAAGGAATGATTCTCTTCAGTGAGCTTTTGAGATTGTTTTTCCATCTGGCAAATTTAGCTTTTAAAGGCATTCTTCTCCTCATTGGCTTTTTGGGCCCTTTATTCCATTTGCATTATTCTATATTTTCAGGTGTTATTTTCTTCAGCCAAGTTGTTGACTCTCATTTCATATTTTTCTTGCATAATTCACATTTCTCTCCCCAATTTTTCCTCCACTATTGTTATTTGGTTTTCAAAATCCTTCTTAAGCTACTCTATGGCCTGTAAGCAGCTCATTCTTTTGATGGAAGCTTTTGGTGCAGGAGTTCTGACTTTGCTGTCTTCCTCCTGTTCCATGTCCTGATCCTTTTTGTCCCCTGAAAAGGAATCCAAATTTGAACCACTGTGTTTGCCTTGCTTCCCTCGCTTGCTCATGTTGCCACTGAATTACTTGACTTTTGAGCTTTTTGCCACAGTAGAGCTCTGCTACCAGAGGGGAGAGCTTTGTCGCAAGCACTGGGGTTTTCTCAGCTGCTGGAGCTATTAGATGGCCATCCTCTCTGAAGCCTCCAAGTGCTCTGGCACACAGGTCATGCACCGCAGGACCTCCACCCCAGACAGTGATACAGATCCAAGTAGATTAAAGCAAGAACAATTACCCCTCAGACTGAATGCTTGTTACACCTATTATATGCAGGCCTGGAGCTATGAAGCAACCACGTGGCAGCAGCTTAGATGGCCATCACTTCTCAGCTGCTTCTCACCTCAAGGGCAAAGGCGAGATCGCACTCCTGAACTCCCAGGTCCTAAAGTCCACACTGCACTGACCTCCCACTTTGTCCTTAGTATCTATGGGTTGATAATTCTGGAAACTGCCACAGCTGCTGGTGATCTGAAGTCCCTCCAGCCAGTGATTGGTTGTGGCCACCCTGAGGCTAAAAGCTCTGGCTCCCAACACCGCTGTGCTGGATGCTTCCTGCTGGCCTGCTGGATTGTCTTGAGCAGGAGGTTAGCTTCTCTGTGTCATTTTGTGGGTTCTATAGCTCTGAAGTTTATTTAGAGTCATATTTTACATGAGTGGGAGACCCAAGGAAGTCCTGTTTCTACTCTGCCATCTTGACTCCATCCCCTGGAACAATATTCTAAAGAATTACCTTAACTGATGCTAAGGTAAAAGTATCAGACTTAAGAAAACAATAGAAATAATTCAAACTTTTCAGTAAAGTGGGAACTTTTCTAAGTGTGAGTGTGGGAGTCCAGTTAGGGGTGAGATGGAGAGAAAAGAAAAAAAAATCCCTCTTTGGTGGAATAAGATAAGTACTCAATAGAGATTAAGTACAAGAATTGCTGAGTAACAGCAAAGGGACAGCTAAGTTATAGCTATGGTTAACTGCACCATAAATTTCTAGTGAGTGAAATCAGATCTATTTTGTTTCTTTTTAACAATGTTCAGTATCCCTTGAGTAGGAAGAGACAAATTGAATAACTGAACAGTCAGTGTTACCTAGAGAAGATGATTTATAGGTTAGGAATAGAGTATGAGGTTTGTGAGGTTGAGAGTTTAAGATAATGAATAGTGAAAATTAAAATGTCTAGCCATGGGATCAAGGATCAGTATGCAGGGAAAGAAAGTCATAGTGGTGGAGATGGACAGGGAAAATAGATAGAACCAGGCAGAAAAAAAAACAGATAAAATATTTACTGTAAATAAAAGCATAAAATGTGGCCTGGGGAAGGGGGGGAGTAAGATGGCGGAGTAGAAGCATGACCTCTGAGTGGCTCCGGCTTTCACCTTCCCGAATCAATGTAAAAAGGGGACTCTGAACAAACTTTGGAGCTGCAGAACCCACAAAATGACACAGAGAAGCTAACTGTCTACTGAGGACAGCCCAGCAGGCTGGCAGGAATAGGCCAGCACAGCCCTTTGGGAGCCGAGGCTGTGAGCCAGAGGTTTTAGCCCCAGGGCAGGCCTGACCAGCTGCTGGAGGTTGGGATTCCAGATCAGCAGCAGCTGTGGGATTTCCAGAATTATCAACACATAGATGTGAAGGACAAAGTGAGAGGTCAGTGCAGTCTGGACTTTGGGACCCAATAAGTGGGAGTGCATGGCCTTTGGTCCTGGGGTGAGAAGCCACTGAGATGCCCGGCACAGCCAGCCAGTGCCACATGGAAGCTTCTGCTCCTGGCCTGCGGAGTGTAGGGGGACCAAGAAACCAGTCTGAGGGGTAATCACTCCTGCTTTAACCTACTTGGATCTGGATTGCAGTCTAGGGTGGAGGTCCTGGTGTATGTGTCCAGCTTGTCAGAGAGTATGGAGGACTCAGAGAGGGCACCCATCTAATACCTCCAGCAGCTGAGAAAACCCCAGCAGTTGGGATGAAAGCTCCCCTGTCTGGTGGCAGAGTCCTACTGTGGCAAAAAGCCCAGGGGTCAAGGGACCGAGGGGCAACATGACCAGGCAAAGGAAAGAAAGCAGACAGAAGATTCCAACATTATATTCCTATTTTGGGGACAAAAAGGAGCAAAGCATGGAACAGGAGGAAGACAGTGAAGTCAGAACTCCTGCACCAAAAGTTTCAAAGGAAAATATGAGCTGGTTACAGGCCATAGAGGACCTTAAGAAGCAGATAAGAGAAGTGGAGGAAAAATTGGGAAAAGAAATGAGAACAATGCAAGAAAATTATTAAATGAGAGTCAACAGCCTGACTGAGGAAAGTCACACCTTAAAAAATAGACTAATTCTACTCACCAAAGAGGCTCAAAAAGGCAATGAGGAGAAGAATGCCTTAAAAAGCCGAATTTGCCAGATGGAAAAAGAATCTCAAAAGCTCAATGAGGAGAATCATTGCTTCAGAATTAGATTGGAGCAAATGGAAGCTAATTATTTTATGAGAAATAAAGATGCTGCTAAACAGATCCAAACAAATGAAAAAATAGAGGGCAATGTGAAATATCTCATGGGAAAAACCACTGACCTGGAAAATAGATCCAGGAAAGAGAATTTAAAAATTATTGGACTACCTGAAAGCCATGATCAAAGTAAGAACCTAGAAATTATCCTCCAGGAAGTTCTCAAAGAAAACTGACCTGATGTTTTAGAACCAGAGGGCAAAATAGAGGTTGAAAGAATCCACCAATCACCTCCTGAAAAAGATCCCAAAAAGACAACTCCTAGGAATATTATAGCCAGGTTCCAGAATTCCCAGATCAAGATGAGAATATTACAAGGAGCCAGGAAGAAACAATTTGAATATTGTGGAAACACAATCAGGATAACCCAGGATCTGGCAGCTTCTACACTGAGGGATCAAAGGGCTTGGAATATGACATTCCAGAGGTCAAAGGAGCTGGGATTAAAACCAAGAATCACCTACCCAGCAAAACTGAGTATCATGTTTCAGGGGAAAATATGGTCATTCAGTGGAATAGAGGACTTTCAAGCATTTTTGATGAAAAAACCAGAGTTGGGTAGAAAATCTGACATTGAGATACAAGAAGCAAGAGAAGCATGAGAAGGTAAACAGGGAAAAGAAATCATAAGGAACTTATCAAAGTTGAACAATTAACATTTCTACATGGAAAAACAATAATTGTAACTGATGGAACATTTTTCAGTATGAAAATAGTTGAAGGGAATAGAAATATATATATATATATATATATGAAGGTATATGGGCATATGAATACATATGTGAATGTGTGTATATATGTTTACAGGTATTCATAGATAGAGGGCACAGGACCAATTTAACAGGGAGGGATGATACTTTAAAGGTGAAATTAAGAGGTGAGAGAAGAATATAATGAGAGGGGATGGGGAGAGACAGAATGGGGTAAACTATCTCATAAAGAAGGGCAAGGGAAAATGGTTACAATTGAGGGGAAGAATAGGAAGGTAAAAGAGAATGTGTCAACCTTATTCTCACTGATTTTGTCTTTGGGAGGGAATGAAATACACACTAAATAGGGTATCTCACCTTATAGGAGAGTAGGGGGGAAGGGGATGAGAAGGGGGATGATTGAAGGGAGGGCAGGCTGGGGGGGAGAGAATTTGGGAGCACCCACTTTTGAAAAGGGACCCGATCAAAGTAGAGAATAGAAAAAGTGGGAGGTGGGATGGGGGGCAGGGAAATAAATCAATCTTTTACGATACATCTACTATATTATTGTTTTGCATTAGCTAAACATGTACAACCTATACTGAATTGCTTATCTTCCCAATAAGGGTGTGTGACAAGGGAAGAAGGAAATGAATCTTTATTTCAAAATTTTAAAATAAAATGTTTAAATATACATATATATATGTAATTGTTATTATTAATACCATTTTACATGTAATTGGGATATAAGATATACAGGCACTGGGGCATAGACATCCACCATGCCCTACTGGAAAAGTCGAAAGGGGTATGGGAGAACATATGGGAGGGAGCAGATTGGAGGAGGCAATATCCTGTGGGACTGCTATTTTGGGGCAATGGGTAGGGGAAAAACGGGGAGAAAATTTGTAGCTCAAAATCTGACAGAAATGAATGATGTAAATCATAAGTTAATAAATTATTTGAAAAAAAAAGCATAAAAGGTAGAAAGATGAGACCAGAGAGTAAGCTTTTAAAGTTCTAAGAAATGGAGATTGGTCAATTCTGAGTCACAATGAGGTCTTGGGGGGGATTATGCCAGCATGGTGGAAGGAACACAAACCTAAAAATAGTAAAGGTATGACAGATGTTAGAAAATTGATTAAAATGCTTATCTCCAAAGATAATGACAATGAATAAATTTTAAAGAAAGTCTAACAAAGACGTTGCAAGAGGAGGTACTTCTGGATTATCTCTATTTTGTTATATTTAGATTTATTTATTACACAGTAGTCTAGTGATCGGTCCTATATAAGTCATTTAAAATGTAGAAAATGCTACCTAAGAGTACATTTTGTTTTCCTGTATAGCAGAGAACATGTCATTTATATATCTAATATGGCAAATATTATCAATTAAATTACACTGATATGGCAATGTGGCATATGGAGGATATGTAGACAGCCATAATTAACAGCAAGTCATGGTTGAAGACAAACTTTAATTTAAAATTCTAATTTTTTAAGTTATATTAAAATTCAGGTGTTTACTGAAGGTAATTATAAGTCTGAAGTGTTTATTCATTGGTTTTTCTTTTAAAAAATATACCTGAAATAATAATTGTCTGTATCATATAACAAATAAAATGAAAGTTGATATTTTAAACACTAGCACAGAACTAAGTAATGCTCCCTCCATCCTGGAAATATTTGAAATTAAAAAAAGGTCGCTATTACAGAGAATAGTGTCACTTTATTTTCTTATTGGGAGGGGTACCCAAAAGACAGTTTATGATGAATCTTATTATCCTCTGTCTTTTTATTCATTCTTTGGACAACTCTTTAATATTTGGCTTCTACCCTGACACTCTACTGCAACTTTCAATGCCATTGACAACTGCCTGATAAGCACATATAAAAGTACCCTCCTTTTCCACTCATTTCCTCTAGACTTCCTACATTAGTGACAACCTCTTCCATGCACTATTGTTTCTTCATTCTATCCCTACATTTCTAGTGATCCTTGTAAGCCTAATACCACTGAACAGAAAAAGAAAAGAATCTTATAAAGGTATTAATTGCTACCAACAAATTTCATGAGAGATGAATGCTCAGATAGAGTTACAGATCTAGAGTTGGTAATGACTTTGGAAATCCTCATTTTAAAGATGAAGAAACTATGACCCAGTGAAATTAAGTGACTTGGCCAAGGTAATACTTGTAATAAATGACAAAGCTGCGATTTAAAGTCAAATCCACTGAATTCATAATTAGGGTTCTATACAATTAGGGATAGAAAACTAAAATAAATATCCTTTTAATAAGTGAATGTATGAATGAAGAAAAGGTTGTCTAGCCTGGTACTCTTTTTGTATTTGAGAAAGTTGACACATAGGACAGCTGTCACTGACTTGCAGAGCCACCACATTGTTTAGTTTTAAATATTTCCAGAAATATAGATTTGTTGGTAACATATAATAATATCACAACCCTTAGTATGCTAAGGCCAATTTCATAGAACTAAGTACATTAAGATTCTATGGGCATATTAATAATGAAGCCAGTATACAAAATAGAAAGTCCAAAATGGAATGTATGTAGGTATATAGGCTTCTTCCAAACTGAAAAAAATTTGTGAAGTACTAGGAACTAGAGATCTTTTACTTTGTTCTTTATTCCTAATTAGATGACCATATGTAGAATTCATTTAATTCCCAAGATCTTTGCATTAAAGTCATATTACACATTAAATACTGTAATTCGCTTTTAGTTATCATTTCTGATGAAATGCATTTTGCAAGGGGAAGTTAACTCTTTAGTAGTTGTCTATTAAAATTTTAACAAAGTACAATTTTTTTCAATAAGGATTATTTATAAAATAGACAACTAAGCCTTTTAATACTTTTAACCAGTGAATATACAAAAATATTATTAAAAGGTCTAGTTTTATAAAGAACATTTTAAGGTGAATTTAATTGAAATTGTCTTTGGAGTGATTTTAAATATACCTGGGATCAATACTAAGTGAAAACTGAAAAACAATAAAACAATGAAAAAACCTAAGGCACTACTTTTTAACCCCCCAAATTATTGTATCTTCTACTAAGTAGTGGAAGATACTCAAACTGTCATCTTTTCAAACTTTGCTGAATCCAATGAAAATTTCACTAGGGATCAGAATCACTAAATGTTTTCTCTCTGAAAATATTGTCTAGACACTTGGAACATAATTGGTGACTTTGTGGACCCAGATGTAACCTAGATCTGTTAACATAAATTCACTTGAGCAGTAGATCATCTTAATGATGGCACCAAATTGAGTCAGTGTCAGCCCTAAGTGAATCATGTGAATTCTTCACTGAGACTGAATGACTGTGGTCTTGTTAAGAATGCTAATACAATTCAACACAATTTTCAGTCTCTCAAGCTCCTAGGTGTAACACCTGTTTTGTTCCTTGATTTTGTGGAGTATCAGGCTCTCTATTTTGCTGGTTCCCTTTTTGAAGAAATTCTATCTATTCCCCCCTCTATTTTTAGTCGAATATGGTGGAATTAAATGGTGGTTAGTTTTATTTCTTGTTTTCCAAACCATTAAAGTCTCTACATTTGATTTAAGATGCCAGGCTGAAGGAGACAGTTATGAATACACAGAGAGAAAGAGAGACATGAAAGGAGGGAGGGAGGGAAAGAGAGTGATGTCCTAGCATTAGGTATTACTTTCTATTCTATGTGTTTAATTTCTAAAAATATTTGGTGATAATTACAACATTCTAAAGTGCCTATTTTTCCTTTTTAATTATGTTACAATTGCCATGAGGAGATAATAATCAACTGGTCATTTAATCATCCTCTTTATCCAGTTTTCCCTTCTGGGTTTTCATTCATTGTATTTATATTTTAAGAATTTCAAAATGATAAGAAATTATGAGAGTGTCCACAAGTTACTGACTAGTAAAACAAAATATGATATATGAATATAATGTTATTTTATTGTTCTCTCAGAAGTAATGGACAGAATACTTTCAAAGAAATTTGGAGTGCTTGCATGAACTGATACAGGGAAGAATGAGAAAACGAAATATGATAATTTTAAACAATGAGAAAAATGCATATAGAAAAAATGATTTTGTGTAAATCAAAACAGCTCTTAGGTACTACATCACACCTATCAGACTGGCTAACATGATAAAGCAGGAAAATCATATATGCTTGAGAAGAAGTGGGAAAATTGGAACACTAATGCATTGTTGGTAGAGTTGTGAACTGATCCAACCATTTTGGAGAGCAATTTGGAACTACACCCAAAGGGTTAAAATGTGCATACCCTTGGACCCAGTAATGCCACTTCTAGGGCTGTATACCAAAGAGAGCACACAAATGGGAAAAGGACCCACACATACAAAAATATTTGTAAGAGCTCTTTTTGTGGTGGCAAAGAATTAGAAATTGAGGGGGTACCCATCAATTGGGGAATGGTTGAACAAGTTGTGGTATAAGAACATAATGGAACACTATTGTGCTATAGGAAATGATGAGCAGGTAGACTTCAGAAAAACCTGGAAAGACGTATATGAACTGATACTGAGTGAGGGCAACAGAACCAGGAGAACATCAAACACAGTTGCAGCCACATTGTGTGATAACTTTGATAGACTTGGCTCTTCTCAGCAATGCAAGGTTCTAAGAAAACTCTGAAAGGGCTCATGATTGAAAATGTTATCCCCATCCAAAGAAAGAATTATGGAGTCTGAATGAAGATTGAAGCATCCTATTTGTTCTCTCTCTTTTTTGCTTTGTTTTGTTTCTTCTTTCTCATGGTTGTTTCCATTGGTTATAATTCTTTTTTGCAACATGACTAATGTAAAAATCAGCTTAATATGAATGTATATGTAGAACCTGTATCAGATTGCAGATCCCATGGGGAAGGTAAGGAGGGGGGGAAATGTGGAATTCAAAAGCTTATGGAACTGAATTTTGTAAACTAAAAATAAAAAAAAATAAAAAACCACAATTTTGAAAGAACTTGTTATTCAGATAAATGCAGTTTCTAATAATATTTCAAGAGGTGTAGCTATCTACTGAGAAAGGTGATAAATCACAAAACATAGAAGACATACTTTTAGGACAATGCCAATGAAAGACTTTGTTACAAGGGTTTTGATCTTATTCCTTTATTTTTCCCCCAGTGGAATGTGGGAAGGGATAGGAATAGTGGAAGAATGGACATGAGAGAAGGTGAGGGGATGTTATTTAAGCATCTTTTTTTTTAATTTAGAGAAGAAAAGAAGGAAGGGTCCAAAATGAATAATAGATATATAAGATGACTTTTAGTCACATATTTAAATCCTTATATATTTAAAATAAAAGCTTGCAATACATGAGTGATATGCAGTTTCATTTACCATTCTCTTATGCTATGACTATAAAACTACTTATTTTATTTGTTCAGAAGTATTAAATGTATACACAATAGTGGAAATTACAGTCTCTAATTTATTTCTTTCTCTTTTAAAGCTCCTTGAAAAAGCCTTTACATCCAGTGCCTCAACTTCTCTATCTCAGAAATTTTCTATGATCTAGTGTAAGTATTTATCATTAAATAAAAACCACTCTCTACAAAGTTCCCATTGATCTTTTAATTGCAAAATCAATAGGTATTTTTTATCTAATTTTTTTAAATGAGAAAAAACATTTAATATTTTTTAAGCCCAAGTCTTCCTAGCTCATCCAGACTGGAGTCATTCATGGACATTATACTGCTGCTAAACTGCAAAGAAGATGTAAAGTGCTCTACTTCTAACCTGGGCTAATTTGCTCTTCCTTAGGTAATCTGGTGGCCCTAGCTGTGTTACTTTTTTTAACCTATGAACTGTGTAAAGAGTTAGGTAGTACACTTCTCACATATATCTTGGGAATAAATAAGTCAGAAGAAAGAAATCAGATCTAAAAGGTCCACATACTGGGATGATAGAAATGTAATAGGACATAAATATAACAGGAACAAATGCAAGATAATACTTAATCTTTTTTTAAAAAAATCTATAGATACAGGATAGGGGTGACATAGTAAGACAACTTATTAGAAGGACATGGGAGTTGTAGTGAACTGTTGATGTATCAACAACAACAAAATATACAAAAATTGACATTCATTTAAAATTATATTTATAGAAATTCAGTATACAGAACAAGTGGGTCCTTGTCAAAATATACCTGGGGTAATGTGATCGGTTTTAAGTGCTGTGGTTTAGCAAAGGCATTGCTAATTTGGAGAGCATCCAGAAGAAGGTAAACAAGGTAATGAAGGGCTTATTTTTCCCCCATAGAAATATCAGTGGTAGGAGCCAGGCATTTTTCATTTGGCTGTCTGAATATTTGATGAATTTTCAGGTAGAAGAGGAATTTAAATTTTTCTTGGTTCCAGGGTGTAATCCTATGTTCAATAGATAACACTAACAAGGAAAGAGAGTTTGGTTCAATATAGTGAAAAAAAAAATACTTGCAATTAGTATTGTCCAAAAGTGTAACTGGATAAATAACGTCCGGCAATGTTGTAGAGGATCCATGCCTCAATTACCTTTGAATTATATGGGTCAAGAGGTTTTTAACAACTCTGTGATTCAAGAATTGTCCATTCCTCCCCCTTTCCATC
Organism: Petaurus breviceps papuanus; assembly: GCF_028583685.1. NCBI lineage: Eukaryota > Metazoa > Chordata > Mammalia > Diprotodontia > Petauridae > Petaurus > Petaurus breviceps. Next base: position 9,486,421 of record NW_027186315.1, read on the forward strand.
TTTCAAAGGATATATACACAATAACAGTGTCTTCAGTGGGAATCTGGTGAATATAAATATCATCATGGTTCTAAATCACTGATTGCTCAGTAAATCAGCTGTAAGAAATATCCATACATATAGGGAGATAGAACTGTATCATATATGTGAAAGAGACAGAGAGACAGAGAGAGAGAGAGAGAGAGAGAGAGAGAGAGAGAGAGAGAGAGAGAGAGAGATTGAGAACATATGCTGTATATAGCAGAGGATAGATGTGGAAACCCATTGCCTATATCAATGATTCTTAAGCAAAAGTCATTACATTTTATGATAATTTTGGAGAAGGATCACATTTAATTCCATGGGCACTATATTATTCAAATATGAACTAGTTAGAATTACATTGAGTTGAATGAATACCCCTTTATGTTGGTCAGATATGGGCCCCCTACTCCCAGTTTGTAGTAAAACCATATTACTTTGAATTTCTTATAAAAATTAGACTTAGAAATTTGGGGAGGGTTAACTTACTTTTACTAAACATCATATTTTAATTAAGTTTATAACAAAGGTCAACTACTTTGTTTAAGGCATTATTACTTCCATAGACATATTTATATACATTAGACAATCTGACACACACACAAAAATGTAGTAGTTATCATCTACAATGAGTAGATGCCTGTCCACATTCTAGTACTTAGTATTGTATGCTGCACCTACAGGCATATTTGATTTGAAATTTTACAATTAGCTATTGCCTCAAGTGAAATTGTCTTTGGAAGGAAATTCAAAATTTTGTGGTTAATGAGACTATGGCTTCTTCCCTCATGAATTTTTATTGATTATTTCTGTATTGGTTAAAATAGAAGCCCTTTTTATTTTAAGCCATTCCTTGCACTTGCTATTGATTTTACAGAACATCAAAATGTATAAAAACACTCATTAAAATTTATTTTTAAGGTTTCTTATACAGCAAAGAAGTCACTGTCATTTGAAGAAAGTTAAGGCTAACAGTATAATGAGACACATGTAAATGTGGCTTCATAGAAAGCAAGTCATAACATGAGAAAACAAGTATTTGGTTTAAAATACTGTTTGACTCATTAGAAATTTTAAAAATGTATTCAGTCTCTTTGCCCCTCACTTTCTATGTTGAAAACTAGAAACAAACTCTGTCAGATTCTATCAATATGGAAAATCTTTAAACATAATTCCAGAGATAGACATGAATCTTCTGCCCAAGACAGACTATTGAAGCACAGAAAGGCTCAGCAAATGCAGCTTGATGACATGAAAAGAGTGTTAGATTTTTAAATGTGTTTGATTTCAACTATGGTTGCCACATTTTGAGAGATAAATAAGAGACTACTGAAACAGTATTGACTAGAACAGAGAAGTTCCTGAAAATGAGGGTGTAGGATAACAGAACAAACTAGGAATATAGCCTAGGGGAAAAAAAGGTTTATTTTTTCCTGTCATGAGTAAGGAAAGTACAACTATCTTCAAATATCTCAAAGGCTATCAAGTGCAAGAAGAAAGAGCAGGAAGTCTCTTTTCCTTCAGAATATAGAAATAGACCCAAGAGGTAGATGTTATAGGGAAGTAATAAAGAAGAATTTTTTTCTCAATAAAAAGGCCATCTATAGAGTTATTCAATAGTACAAAAGGCTTCCTCACAAAGTAGATTTTTTTTTCTTTTTCACCAGAAGTTGAAGCAAGTTTTAAAATTATCTGTCAAGAATATTTTAGAAAGGCTTTTTTTTTATAAAAAGAGGGAAGCTGAATTAGGAGACCTTAAGCTTCCTCAGACATTAAGATGCTATGATTATGTTAGTACCAAAATTACACTGAAATAGTAGCCCTGAAGCCTGTATAGATGGGCAATATGGGGATAGTGATCACTTCTCTAAGAGAAGTATAAATCCAGAACAGAAGAGAAAGAATAATTTAAAAGAGGTATTACTTTTCTCTGAACTTAAAACAATAACAACAACAATATAAATTTCATAGCAATGGTTATTTAATAATTTATTTGGGAACTTTTACATAAAATTTTTTTTCTCATATATGACCTATTTTGTTAAATTATAAACGAGCACACATTTTAGGGAGATGAAAAGAAATTTTAGAGGCATTTTAAAGAGAGCACTTAAAATATTGAAAGGGTTAGAACTGAGGTCAGAAACCATGTTTTCTCTAAGAGCCTTCAGTTGTATTAAATAAAGCTTTTAGATTGTCTTAGATGACCTAGGTAAATGAGAAAGGAGAAAATGAGAAAAAGTTTGCACATGTCACAGAGAGACAAAGAATTTAGCTAAGAAAAATGCATGAGAAAAAGGGTCTATTTGGTAGGCTATTTCTAGGTGCCACAGAATTTGGAGTTGAATAAATCATTCAAAAACATATTGTGGCAGCATAAATCAATCCGACTACTGTCCACAAAAAAATAATGCGTATGTATAATATATATGATATATAATATTATATAAACTAAATGAGACTAGCTTGAAGTATTCTAATTCATGAGGAAGCAGCTTGGTACAGTGGAAAGAATATTAAATGGGAGCCAAAAACTTGAGCTCTAGGTTCAGATTTGACACATTGAAAAACTGCAAACATTTAATTCCTTCCATTTTTCATCTGAGAAGATGGTGGAATGAAGTGAACAATCTTAAAAAAAAAAATCCTATGTGTTCATAATTTTTTATTCAAATTCAAATGCAATAGCATAAAAATACAGTCTTTAGTTCCCCCCACCAAAAAAAAAAAACCAACTAGTTCTCTTTGTATTTATAATCCTAAATTTCCAAATAGCGGGAGATAGATTTGCTTTTTCCACAATCCTTAATTTCATTTAAAAAAAGATTCCTGTGTTAGGAGTCATATTTCAAGTTTTTCTTCCAACACTAAAATATATTCAGGCTTGGCCACTTTACCATGCTGGTTCTTATTTTTGCTTATCAGTAAAATTATAGGATTCAGTTAGAAGATCTTTAAGTCACCTTCCAACTCAAGATTTTATGATCTTCAGTTATGAATTATTTCTAAGTTATTTTGTAATGATCAACTTATTGCTAAATATGATTGTTGTCAAAAAGTCATATAAAAAAACCACAATGCCCTAGAATAAATGAACAGCAACACCAAGTACAACCACAAACACAAGCAGCACGATAACCACAAGCATAGAAAATGAAACAGGGTAGCATGGCCAATAGAAGACTCATCTTAGACTCATGATAACTTGGGTTCAGGTCCTATCTCTATCACATAATACCCATGTGATCACATGTCATTCACTTCAACTCACAGAACCTTTTAAGACAGTTAAATAATATAACGGTTGCAAATCTACAGCAATGGAGGGGATGTCCACACCAGAAACTCCCCATATAGATGACCTAATGCTTCCATCCCTGAATTTTCCCCCCCAAGAATCAAATTATATTCAATATGCAAGCCTACTATGATTTTTTGATTTCCGTGTGATTGTGATAAATTAAAATTCTATGAATTTAGTCATTAAATTTCTCTTTTAAATTATCCAACCACTGCCTTTCTACCTCATTTAGTAATGAATTTGACAATATGGGGCACCCAAAACATAACTTATCCTATTCTTTCTTAAAAATCCACACAGTATTTGTTTCAATAAAATACCATCTTTCCCCCCTGCAATTAGAAAAAAAACTCACAAAAATAAATATAGTATCAGAAAAATAAATTTTACATGGTAATCAAAATTTTATCACTTAATATATACAACCATATAATGTTAGGTTTCTTATGATATTTACACCATACAAACATTCATATATACATACATAATATTTTCCCAAGTGACATATATTCATGAATTTATGATCATAATGAGATTCAAATAAACATCTAAAGGACTTATATGAGAAATATATCTTATGGGTAAGGAAAACTAAATGATGTAATCATAGAAATGTTGACACTTTTCAAAAAATAAAGCAATATATTTTGTATTTTCATAAAATATTTTAGGCAATAATATGGTATGAATTAGTAACTAATAAAAGCTAATGTGATCTTAGTATGCATTGAAAAGGTATATGATGGTTATTTGTGTGTGTATCACGTGTATGCACATATATATATCTACAACTCTGTATTTATAGACATATGTATATACACAGATACACATAGATATACACACATATATAGGTATGCATGTACATACATACATATATACATACGTGCATACATAATACACTATCCTAGTCAGATAACATCTAAATTGTTTATTTCACTTCTGGCAACTATTTTTGAGAAAGGGCATTGTTAGTACCTAGCTAGAAGTATGTATATGTGGGGGTCATATATACAAATTGTTAAAAGTATGTGTCATATTCTTGATCACTCTTGTATAGCCTGTTCATGTTCATATTCAGAAATTAGGAGGAGAGGAGGTAATTTGGAAATCTTTAGTTTATGAACACAGAAATCTAGCAAAGTTAAACAAAACCTAATAAACATGCAATTTTGCTTAAGAAAAAGAAAAAAATAATGATAAAATTAATATCAATGATCCATTTGAGTATTTATGGAAATAACACTACTATGTAATATCTTAACTACTTAGAACAACTGCCTTATTTCTGAGAAAAGAACTCCTTCAGAGTTTTCTGTGGTCTTTAAATTTTTAAAATCGCTTTCTCTCCTGATTTTTTATGTGCCAGAAGTAGTGAAATAACTTGATTAAAGATATGATGTGAATGATGAACTGTGTTGTCCCTTGTTACTAATCTAAGTCTATTACTTGCATTTCAATTGCTTCTAGTTTAATTGTATAGCTAAAACTCATATCCCTTGCAGTGAATAATTTTTCAGACTCACATAGATTTTCCATATGAATAGATCCCACTTCTTAAACGTGAGTCAATGTGATGTCAAATTAAGTTGTAAAATTGAATGTTTTTATGAATTGTTATTTGGTTTTATTTATATATCTGTGAGTGTAAATGCAAATATAAATATTAAATGGAAAGTTGTCCTTTATTTACAAAGATTAAAATAGTTGAAATTGAGACTATTTTAAAATTATTCATATCCCATCATTTTCTAATTACTGTATGTGAATTTAATCTCTCTTTACCCTATAGGGATAGAATATTGCAAAATGAAATAGCCTATAGCAATTTTCATTATATGGAAAAATAGATGTATACTCTCACTAGATTGATTTCAGCTATTAGAGAAGACAATCAGGCAGTGAGACAAATGGAAAAGAATTTGTATATGTCCTGAATTATCCAACACTTTGTTCATGATTCTGACGTTGCTGCCATGACCATCCTGGAATGGTTCTAAAATCATTCTTCTGCTAAGATTGCAGAAAGGTAAGTGGTGCAGAACTTCAGAGATATTAATGTAGGTAATCAAACTCATGGGAAAAATTGCTTAACATTTTTAATTTAGTTTTGTGGGAATAAGATCTAAAAGAGAAATTACTCCAACCTCATCATTTTATGGATGATGTAACTGTGTTCTCATAGGCTTTAAGTAACTTCCAAATTCTCAGAAGCAGTAAAGATTTGAGGTGACATTTTACTTAGGTCCTCTAATTGTCAATCCAGGAATTTCTCCTCTATATACTTTGTCAACATTGTAGATAGTTTCTTATTGTCTAGGCAAGGATGGTGATATAATTATTGTTTATATTTGTATATGAACCATTATGTCTCTGGTTCCATTATATTTACTATGAGGTGTACTTTGATTTAATGGGATGATGCATTTGTTCTTCTACTTCCAAGGTGGTTAAAGACTTATTCACACTTATATTTTCACTGATTGATTTATTGATTTAGTGGAGAATTATTGGCCTTTGGTGTTTAATTGAGAAGGTTGAAACCCCTCCTGTTAGATTAAAAAAAATTTCTTTTAAGTTTAGAGAATTGGTCTTTCACAGGCTAATCACAGAAAAGGAACAGAATAATAGATAAATGTAAAATGTGAGATTGATAAGTATCTCTTTAGAAGGTATAAATCAGTCTCTAGAGTGAATGAAAAAGGACCAGTAGGATCTGTTAAACGCTGATAGGCTACCCTTCCAGATAACCAGGAAAACTCAGTTCCCTAAATTTGGGAGACAGACTAAGAGATGAACACAATTTATGAGATGATTACAACATGTGGGAAGCAGATATAGAGGCAACTACTACAAAGACAGGAGCCAGGCCTTTGGGATATTGGCTACGTAGACTAATTGGGAAAAGTTATGTCAGTACTGAAACTATGTAGCTAGAATATTCCCACATTATAGTTCCCTAGATAGTAAAATTAATTTCTCTTTTCTTCTTTTCTACTTCATGATAGACTGAAATCTTTTCTTTTTGAGGCAATAATGATGTATTTATAATCTTTTTGGTAAATGTTGATTTTTTATTTATAAATATCCAACCATTCACATTTTTCTAGTTGTGGTATACTTATTGTGAATGCAATTTTGAGCAGACAACTGAGGTGGAAAACTGCTCCAAGAAGAGAGTGAGATAGAATTAAAACTGAGAAAAGTTGAAAATGTCTAGTGACTCAAAGTATATAAAAAGATGAAAATAATTAGAGAGTATCTGTTCCTAATTTCCAGCACAAATATGTAGAATATGGGAGAGGGAAGCCATCTGGGCAATGAGACAGTAGTAGGGTGAAGAGCAAATAGAAGTGGTTGAACAGCTCTGATTATCACACCATCCCCTTACTATTGCTACACAAAACCTATCTCATTTGATCTTCATAAAAACCCTTTGAAGTGGATGTACATATCATTATCTCTAGCCAATAAGAGAAATTATGCTAAAATAAGCTAAATGATATATTCTGTTTATGGATGACAAGTATCAGAAATTGGAATGCAACACTTTTTTAAAAATTTCTACTCAGGTGTACATTTGTCTAAACTACATTTTCTTTCATTAGATCCCATAGTGAAAACAGATTAAATATGCACAAACCTAGTTTTGTAAATTAAACTGAGAAAGTACTATTACTAGGCACTGTGCCATCTTAAGTTGTTATGTTACTGTTGGTAGAAGATACACAGATGGAGATGTGACAGATACCACTTAGTCTTTAGTTCTAGCTATACTGTTTCAATAAAGATTTGTCAACCAATTACAAAAAGCTATAGTATACATTTTTTCTGCATACAGCCTTGAGATGTGTTGTGCTATTAGAAATTAGTATGTTGTAAACTTCAAACATATATATTCATATATTAACAGTTATGGGGGTGGCTAGGTGGCTCAGTGAGTAAATCACTGGCCCTGGAGTCAGGAGGATCCAAGTTCGGTTCCAGCCTCAGACACTGAACACCCACACACAAAAACTAGCCGTGTAACCTTGGGCAAGTTACTTAACCCCAATTGCCCTCCAAAAAAAAATTAAAAAAAAACAAATCATGAAATATATCACAAAAGTAACATACATGAGAGACCTTATCTTTACAACTATGTTCTAAACCACTGCAGAAAAGATGAGAGCTACCTTAGATAATCTTTTGATTTACATTTCACTTTTTCCTATATGCTATCTTGTAGTTAGGTGCTGTATTGCTATAACCATTTCATGTTTTAACAAATAATCATTTGATTTTACAAAAAGAACAATTGAACATCTTAAAAGACTATAAGTTGGAATCAATGCAAATGTTCATATATAGCGTAGGACAGAGCATATTTAACTGAAATACAAACTAGATAAATCTTTTTTCTTTCTATCTATCTATCTATCTATCTATCTATCTGTCTGTCTGTCTGTCTGTCTATCTATTATATTTTTCACAAAAAAAGACCTTTTAAAAGCAGGATCCACGTGGCATAAGCAAAGACACTGACAGCGAATATGCTATTGTGGTTGAATCTAGAACTTGCAGTCAAGAAAATTTGGATTCATATCTGGGATCAGATGGTTATTAATTCTATGATTATGGACTAGTTTATAACCTCTTTTATTATTCTTCATGTGTAAAAAAAGGGGGGTTAGCATATAGCTATCATATTGAGGATCAAATGAAGATTGATATTTTCTCCATCCACAACTCTACTTGGTCTCAACTCCATAAACATGATGTTCATCCCAGGATAAGTTGCTCATAGGAAATCTCCTTATCATGCTTTTTAGGTAAGCCTTTGACACACTTAAGACCTTCTGGGACTATTAATACCCTTACTTTGGTGACTAGAATGGTAGTGGTATACACAGGAAAAAAAAAGAGGAATATATAGAGAAGGGATAAATCTTTGGGTAAACACAATGAATTCCATTTTGGAAATGCTGTTTTTGAGAATTGTGGGTGGATATCATGGGAATATTCATTTAGAGTCAAAGTGAACATAGACTTAATAAGGAAATGTGTTTTACATGATTCACATGTATAACTGTGATAGTAATGGCAATTAAAGATTGCCCTGTATTGGCTTGGTTTTCAAATTGATTGTGTTAAAACCAAGAGCTTGTTAATCCCACCTGTGGGATAGACTTGTTGATGTGAAAAGAAAGTCCTGAACTGGGAGGAGCTGGTGACGTAGATTTGGAGAGACAAGAGAGAGGCAGAAGAACTTTTTGGAAGCAGCACCTCGTGGAGGCAGAGAGAGAGACTGAGAAGGATTGCTGGGGGACACTTTGAATCGCCCTGGACTTTTGAGACCTGCCCCCGGAGCTGCCAAGGACTGAGGAGACATGGCTGTTTTGCTGGTACTTTGTCTGTCTGTTTTGATGTTGTTTTGCCAGATTTGTCCACTGGTGAAAGACAGTCCTGTTATTGAAGAAGCCTGGAACCTGGCTTTTGGTTAAGAAGCCCTGAGACTGTCCTGCAGACAGAGAGTGAACACTGTCCACTGGTGAAGGACAGTGCTGTTGTTGCAGGGGTCTGGAGACTGTCCTGCAGACAGAGTGAATACTGTCCACTGGTGAAGGACGGTGCTGTTGTTGCAGGGGTCTGGGAACCTTTCTGTTGGTTCAGAAGCCCTGAAGAAGGATTTCTTGCAGGATAAGAAAATCCTTCTTCAGGACTTCTGAAGCAACAGAAAGGTTCTTGCAGGATAAGAAAATCCTTCTTCAGGGCTTCTGAACCAACAGAAAGGTTCTTGCAGGATAAGAAAATCCTTCTTCAGGGCTTCTGAACCAACAGAAAGGTTCCCAGACCCCTGCAACAACAGCACCATCCTTCACCAGTGGACAGTATTCACTCTCTGTCTGCAGGACAGTCTCCAGACCCCTGCAACAACAGCACTGTCCTTCACCAGTGGACAGTGTTCACTCTCTGTCTGCAGGACAGTCTCAGGGCTTCTTAACCAAAAGCCAGGTTCCCGGACTTCTTCAACAACAGGACTGTCTTTCACCAGTGGACAAATCTGGCAAAACAACATCAAAACAGACAAAGTACCAGCAAAACATCCATGTCTCCTCAGTACTTGGCAACTCCGGGGGCAGGTCTCAAAAGTCCAGGGCGATTCAAAGCGGCCACCAGCAATCCTTCTCAGTCTCTCTCTCTGCCTCCATGAGGTGCTGCTTCCAAAAAGTTCTTCTGCCTCTCTCTTGTCTCTCCAAATCTACATCACCAGCTCCTCCCTGTTCAGGACTTTCTTTTCACATCAACAAGTCCATCCCACAGGTGGGATTAACAAGCTCTGGGTTTTAACACAATCAATTTGAAAACCAAGCCAATACAGGGCAATCTTTAATTGCCATTACTATCACAATAACCTACATCAAATTGCTTGCCCTTTCAGCTTGGAGAGAGGGGAGATAGGAAAATAATTTGGAACCCAATTTAAAAAAAAATGTTGAAAACTCTTTTTACATGTAATTGGGAAAAATGAAATATTATTTATAAAAGAAAGGGAACATGGAAGCCATCAAATTCAACTTTTTAATTTTACAAATGAGAAAACTGAGAACAAGGTCATATAGCTACTAATTGCCTAGGCTGGGATTTATGGTATCCTGAGTCCAACTCTTGTTTCCTCAGCACTACTCAAGTTAGGTAAATTGGGGTTGAAAGTTGGGAGAGGTTTTTAGAGATGGATTGTTAGATAACAATAGTCCACAACCAATGAAAAGGGAGTATTAATATATTATTTACATAGTATTTTATGTAACATGCAATAAACAAAGCTTTTTGAGTCAAAAAAACTGAAGCATGATTTTAATATTCTGTGGAAGAAACTGGAAACATCATACTCAAACTCATAAATAGCTGGTAGCTAAATGAATATTTCAAATTTTAATTCAGATGCCCCCAAGTAACTATTTTACAAAGAGTCCTTTGAAAAATTCAAAGTAAATAAACATCTCTGGCTAAGAGACAGTGTTTCCTCTCCTGTGAAATAAAGATCACATGGTCAGTGCACTGAAGATGTGAGCTCTTTATTTTTTTTCTTAGTCCCTATATGACAATGTTTGTCTTTTTAACATGTTGTGTTTAATTAACACTCTCTGTAGTCATGGAGATTTCAAACACCTGCATTGTTCATCACAGTCATGTCTTATAGCCTGGAAGGAGCATGCCATGATCTCTAATTTATTTTGAATTGCATCTCTGTTTCCCATACTGTAGTCTGTTCCTCTTGCTCTTTTTATCTCTTTCAGTTCAAAAATATTTCAAATCTGAGCTCTTAATATCATTCCCTAAAGATTTCCTGGTTGAAAATTTATTTGACCAGTTTTAACCTATGATTATCTGTGATCAAATTCAAGGGTGATTTAGTCACTTTTCATTTTTTTTCAATATAAATACATAAATCTTTAAATAGCTTGATGTTAATATTTTGGTGTTTAATATGGTGTTTCAAAAATGCAAAGCATACTCTGTATTGCTTAGATATGGATATAGAGAGTCCTGCATATCCTCCATGGGAATAATTTCAGTGTAGTTGTAAAGGGTAATACATCAAAGTGTGGAGACCTGGGTTAATATCCTGCTTTAGATATGTCTAAGCAGATATGTCAGAACTTACAATTATCTTAACTCCTCAAAGTGGTAGCTTCTTTCTGGGAAATTGCCTTTCCTACCGCAAAGGATTTTTGAGAAGGAAGTGGCTTGTTTTCATTAAAGAGCTACACAACAGTATATTGTTGTTATTAATTATCCTTAGAAGTGGTGATTTGGTAAGAGGAGTAGTATGGATACAGTCATGGAATCAGGAAAACAAGTTCAAATTCTCACTCTGATTGTGAATTTATTGTATAACTTACTATTTTACCAAAGTTATTTATTATATCAATTTCTTTGATTAGTCTCTAGGGTTTTTTATATAAAGAATTATGTTGTCAACAAATAAAAATGTATCTTCTGAACTGATGGTGATTCATTAATTGATTTCTATTATCACTCCTACTATTTTAGAGATTAAAATATAACGTCTTGTAATGCCAAGCAAAGGCAACTTCCCAAGGTTCAAAATACCAGCATAGGTGCTCTCCATTTTATTCAGTTAAAAATTAAGAACAGAGAAGATCAAAATATGACATCATTCAAAATACAGCATTTACTAAGAGTGATTTAATCAAGTACTACCCCACCCCTGGACATTACATTCATTTAATCAATCACAAAGCCCCTGTTCTAAATACTACTCCACCCCTAGGCTGTACATTCAATTTAGTCCATCACAAAGCCCCTCTTCTCAAATGGAGATTAGTTTCCAATCATAAGTAAAGTACATTCATTTGTTCAATCACAGAACACAAAAAGGTCAAAAGTTCCCCACCCTTGGATCACAATTGAATCTATCCCAGAGTTACAACAAGCTTAAGCACAGCACTTAATACCCAAATGGAGGTCTTTTCTTCATCTTGACAGGAGGTTCTCAGCAATCGTTGTTCCTGGGGGGACAAAGCTTGGCAAGGCCACAAGATACATTGCCAGTCTCTTCATTAATTCATTCTATGTCTGCAGAACAGTCCTAGGACCCCTGAAAACATTAGCAAAACCCTCTTCCAGGATTTCTGTAAACATACAACAAGAAAATTCTTCTTCGGGGCTTCTGAACCAACAGCAAGGTTCCCAGACCTCTGCAACAACAGCACTGTTCTTCACCAGTGGACAGAATTCACTCTCTGTCTGCAGAACAGTCTCAGTAGCTCTGAAACAACAACAAGGCTCCTCTTCTGCAACAACAGGACTGTCTTTCACCAGTGGACAAATCTGGTGAAACAACATCAAAACAGACAAAGGACCAGCATAACAGCCATGTCTCCTCAGTCCTTGGCAGCTCTGGGTGGCAGCTCTCAAAAGTCCTGGGCAATTCAAAGTGGCCCTCAGCAATCCTCTCCATCTCTCTCTGCCTCCAAAAAGTTCTTTTGCCTCTCTCTTTCCTTGTGTCTCTGTAAATTTACGTCACCAGCTCCTCCCAGTTCAGCCCTCTCTTTTCATGTCAATAAGTCCATCCTACAAGTGGGATACACAGGCTCTGAGTTTTAACACAATCAATTTGAAAACCAAACCAAAACAGGGGGATTTTTATATTCTATTGCTATCACACCTCTTCATCTTACATATATGATACATTCTTAACAGATAACACAAACAATCTATGATCCAAGGTATAGTGAAAGTGCTAAGGTTCACTGAAAATCTACCAAAAGTCTAAAGTTAATTCTCCATAAGGAATCAAATAATATATTTTGCTGGAGTCCATCACCTGTCTAGATGTTGAAATCATTCTTCTCCTTCAAGGCCAAGTTTATAAACCACCTCCTCCATGAATTCTCTTTACTTTTATAAAAATTATATCTATAAGCTAATATATGGCATATTATTCTGTTTGATGTGCCATATTCGAATTTGCTAGAGGGGATACATCTTTGACTTCATTGGTAGATGTAATTTCCATACAAAGAAACTCCCATTACCAAGTCACGTCAATATTTTCTCTAAATTTGCCCAGTATATTGAGAGGCTAAGTTATTTGCCCAGAGTCAGATAGTTAGTATATGTCAGAGGTGGGAATTGAATTCAGGTATTCTTATCTCTAAAACAAGCTATTTTTAACTATTCCTCTCATTTTGAACCTACCAAACTGCAAATTATTTAATAGTTATTTATGTACATGCCAGTCCCTGTATTTGACTATAAGATCTTTGAGAGTAAATATTATATGGTTCTCCAGTGCATAACAATTCCTTCAACATATTGGGTTGTTTAATAAACAAACATCTACTGGATACAATTGGAATGCACTTTAAATATTCTTTGATTTTGATTTCTATTTCACATACAATTCACAATTATATCTAATAATACAAAGTCCTTCTCACACAAAATATGTCCCCTGAAGGCAAAACAGAATCTTGAAAAAAAAAAGCATATACCAGCCAAAAGAAAATATAAATACAATATGTGTTCCCATATACAATATAATGTAACCCAAGGTGGGTATGAATTCTTTCAATCCTTTTTTCATCCATACTAATTTTTTGATACAAGAGATGACACCTTAATTCATTATATTCAGCTCATATATGATAAGGAAGAATTCATGTGAGAAAGACAAAACAGAGAAAATTTTAAAAAAGAGGAAAGCCAGGAAAAAAGTAAGGAAGAAAAGTCCTGGATTATCAGATTTACAAACTGAAACAATGTAGAATATTGACACCAAATCCCAATCTCTTGTCATAAAACTCTTCAAAGACATTAAAAAACATATCAGCCTTAATGTGATATTATGAAGAGGGAGTATTTAGGTTAAACAGGGACAAAATAATTGTTTCATCTTTAATTTCTATAACTCAGTGCTCTATTTCCCAAGAAATTAAATTTGGGTCTTGTTTCCACCTTTGGTTCGCCACAGCCAATTCATAAGGACAATTTCTTCAAAGTCCCTGATAGGTGTATTAACCAATTGTAATGTAATTGCCAAGGAAAGGCAACTTCCCAAGGTTCAAAATACCAGCATAGGTGCTCTCCATTTTATTCAGTGACAAACCAAGAACAGAGAAGGTCAAAACATGACATCATTCAAAATACAGCATTTACTAAGAGTGATTAAATAATCTCCAAGTACTACCCCACCCCAGGACCTTCCAATCATTCAATCAATTACAAAGTCCCAGTTCTAAATACTTCTCCACCCCTTGGCTATACCTTCATTTAGTCCACCACAAAGCCCCTCTTCTCAAATGGAGATAAGTTTCCAAACATAAGTAAAATACATTCATTTGCTCAACCATAGAACACAAAAAGGTCAAAAGTTCCCCACCCCTGGATCACAATTGAATCTACCCCAGAGGCACATCAAGTTTAAGCACAGCACCTAATACCCAAATGGAGGTCTTTTCTTCATCTTGACAGGAGACAAGTTCTCAGCAATCTTAGTCCCTCGGGAGACAAGGCTTAGCAAGGCCACAAGATACATTGCCAGTCCCTCCATTAATTCATCCTCTGTCTGTAGAACAGTCCTAGAACCCCTGAAAACATTAGCAAAACCCTCTCCCAGGATTTCTGTAAACATACAACAAGAAAATCCTTCTTCAGGGCTTCTGAACCAACAGAAAGGTTCCCAGACCCCTGCAACAACAGCACTGTCCTTCACCAGTGGACAGTATTCACTCTCTGTCTGCAGGACAGTCTCAGGGCTTCTTAACCAAAAGCCAGGTTCCAGGACTTCTTCAACAGGACAGTCTTTCACCAGTGGACAAATATGGCAAAACAACATCAAAACAGACAGACAAAGTACCAGCAAAACAGCCATGTCTCCTCAGTCCTTGGCAGCTCAGGGCGGCAGGTCTCAAAAGTCCAGGGCAATTCAAAGCAGCCACCAGCAATTCTCTTAGTCTCTCTCTCTCCAGGAGGTGCTGCTTCCAAAAAAAGTTTTTTCTGCCTCTCACTTGTCTCTCCAAATCTACGTCACTAGCTCCTCCCAGTTCAGGACTTTCTTTTCACATCAACAAGTCCATCCCACAGGTGGGATTAACAAGCTCTGGGTTTTAACACAATCAGTTTGAAAACCAAGCCAATACAGGGGAATCTTTAATTGCCATTACTATCACACCAATGAACATGGTACGGAAAGAGACAGGAAGAAGAGATAGAGAGAATTAGAGAATATTCTCTCTTAGTACCATGCTTTTATTTTTTCACGATTCTCTTCTACCCCTCCCTGATAGCTATTGCTACCAGGAAGTCAATGTACATCTACAACCCCTTCACAGGTCCCATATAATAGACTATATTTATCTGTTCTATTACAGCCAGTTCAATCGCTATGTTTCAGCTCCAGTAAATCCATTAGGGACAAAATCGTGGTTATTTCATGAAGCATAGTTCTAAGTAAACTGCTATCTTGTGGGAAAAATAAGTTCTAATCAAAGCAGAATATTATCCTTTAATTCACTGGTGCTTCCTCAATAATTTAAAAGATGTGTTTGAATAGCCAAAGCAATGTGTTTGAATTTCCAAAGGTGAGCTCAGCTAAGACTTTCCTCATCTGTAGACTACAAAAAAGCTTCATTTTCATGGATAAAATATTATCTTTCATAATACAAGTGATACCAATTAAAACTAACATTTATATAGTTTGTTTTTTTCTCTCACTTGTATTTTCCCTATTTTATAGATTTATAAAGTAAAACAGAATAGTAGGGTCATAAGATCTGGAACTACAAGGGACCACACAATGAACTATTCTAACCAATTCATTTATAGGTGAGAAAAATGAGGCTCAAATTGATTAAATGATCTCAGGACTATCACACACATTTTTAAAGAAGATATATTAGGGGGGCAGCTAGGTGGCACAGTGAGTAAGAGCATCAGCCCCAGAGTCAGGAGGACCCAAGTTCGATTCTGGCCTTAGATACTTAACACCCATACCCCCCCCCCACACACACACACACAACTAGCCGTGTAACCTTGGGCAAGTTACTTAACCCCAATTGCCCTCCAAAAGGCAAAAAAAAAGAGAAGATATATTAGGTTGTAGATAAATATTCAAGTCCAGAACTCCTCATGCCAAGACATATTCTGTGTCTTCATTCAATACTTTACTAAATGATTTTCCTGTCCCCTATTAGGCAATTCATATTTTTTGATATAGTTTTTCTAATAAATGAGGGAAAAAAAGACTGTAAAGGCAGAACTTCTGGTTTTGTATATGGCCCTTGAGCTTTATTTTCTTCATCTGTAAAATGAGGATGTTGGATTAGATGAATTTTACATTTCATTGTAGCTCTAGACCTACAGTCCTTTAGTCCTATGATTCTATATGCTGTGATTTCTGTAAAGAGTTAATATTTCCCAGTCACTCCAACATAATGCATCAGCAAAAACAAAACAAAACAAATAAACAAACAAAAAATACCTTTGGGAAACAAAAAGAATAAATCTAAATTTGAGTTCAATATGATTTATGTTTTGACACCACTGCTTTCTGGTATCTTGCACTGTATTTAAGTCTTTTTGTTCTCTTTTGTTTTCCCACAGAGAAAAGCTGTTGGAGTTGTGGGTTTAAGGTAGTATGAAAAACTGACTCCATGGTGGAATTCCAAAGAGTCTTACACAAGTCCTAATGTGGGTTGGGAGAGAAAGTGTGTTTGATTAAAAGCGTAGCACAGGAAGAGCAGCTTCCTGTGGGAGTGGGAGTCTAGGGTCTATTGTGACACTGTCCAGACCAGGGTTATAAGAAAGAGGGGAGGTATTCACCATGGGAGTAAATAACTGTGCTCCTCCCATCCTAAGGAATCACATAACCCACAAGACCCAGATATTAATGCTTGGTGAAAGGCCTCAGTTGCCCCACACTAATGTAGGCTGTGTCACATTAAAATTATTTTGAGGAAAATTTAATTTATTGTAGTGGAAAGATGACATTATTTTGAGTCTAGAAATATAAGTTCTAAATCTAATTTTATGATTAACTGGTTCTTCTTTGCCAGAACCCTTCATAAAATTAAGATTTAGAACTCAGATTTCTAGACTCAAAATAATGTCATCTTTCCGCTAATATATAATGAGGTAGTCATTACCCATACCTACACTATGTGGCTGTTACTTTTTATAGGAAATTATTCTTAAACTCAGAAACACCTGGTTTTTCTGATTGTAAGGCCAAGTAAGAGCAGCTCTCCAGAGGACTGCTGTTCTGAATAGCTCTAGGTTCTCCTGACATTGTATAGTGAACTCTCTATTTGCTCATCAGTAAACTAAAGTAAAGCATTCACAGAAATCAAAGCACAGTATTCACAATGATATAACACAACAACTTATCACTAAAGTGGCCATCTATTCTTAAACAGAAGATATCATTCAGTAAGTACTTAACTCAATCATTCTTAAGGGGTACAAAGTGCAAAGTTCTCCCACCCCAGGTCAGAGTAAATCATTATCTTGTCAGCCAGCCCTAAATACCCAAGGAAAGTTCCTTTATCTTGCCTTGGGACTAGCTCCCAAATTCCATGGTTCCTCTTCCATGCTCGAAGTTCTTTTCCAAATTCAGCTAACCTTCACCTGGTGGTAGGAAGCTCCCAGGTCCTGTTCCAGTTCGAAGTTCATGGTGACGAGTCCATCTCAAGCCCTTCGAAATCTCTGTTCCTGGGAAGAGAAAACAGAGTAACAACAATATCTACACACATCAAGCTTAGCAGAATTACAACAACAACATTCACATACATTGCCTGCACTATCATATCAATTCACTTTCTGCCTGTGAAATCAACACAAGTCAACAGACAGGGAGCATCTGATAGAGTAACAGAATTCAACTGATAGAGGCCTCCTATCTTACAAAGCAACACAATCAACAGAGAAAATCTTCTGTCTAACAAAGTATCACAAACACAAATCAACACAGACAGAACAGACAAGCAGAGTGCCAGACACCACAAGTTTTCTCCTTCTCAGCTCTTCTCTGTTCCAGTTTGTGCTCCTGATTTTATATGGTGGTTCTCCTTCCTTTTGCATCAGCAAGTTCCTCCCACCTTCAAATCACAGGTGGGGCTCAAAGGCACTTGAAGAACTAAAATAAAGGTGCTAAAATACTTGAATGACTGAATCAAGGCACTAAGTGCTCCTTTGCTTGCCATTACACTGATATAGAGAGTGTGTGAGATGCTGGCCAAGTCACTTCACTCTTGGTGCTTAAGTAACTCTCTAAAAC
This sequence comes from Petaurus breviceps papuanus, assembly GCF_028583685.1. NCBI lineage: Eukaryota > Metazoa > Chordata > Mammalia > Diprotodontia > Petauridae > Petaurus > Petaurus breviceps. The sequence continues at coordinate 9,504,525 of NW_027186315.1, forward strand.
TCCAAGTTACAGAAAATGTGCCAGCCTAGATTAGTAAAGAGAATTTACTTACCCACAGTAGTGTGCCCTCTGCATATTAAATCACAGGTTTAGCCCAGCTTCCTTCTCTCTCTCTCTCTCTCTCTCTCTCTCTCTCTCTCTCTCTCTCATTGGCCTAGGTGAGAGGTTCTTTAACTTTTCTTGTCACACTTTTGTCAGTCTTATGAAGTCTATGAAGGCCTTCTAAGAATAATGTGAAATCCCAACTCACTTTCCCTTACCCCAAGCACCAAATCTTATTTTTTTCTACATTTACAATATATTTCACATCCAACTCCTCTCTACACATTTCAATTAGGCCTATAGTGCCTCTCTCCTAGATAATTTCAGCAGACTCCTAATTGGTCTCCATGCCTTACATTTTTCCTACTCCAGTCCATCTCACACACTACTGCCAAAGTAACATTACTTAATCATTGATTTTGTCATGTGATTTCTTCTTCCCAGTCAACTTCATTAACTTCCTTCTGTCTTCAGGCTGGAGAAAATATAAACTCCTCTGGTTAACTTTGGCTCCAATCTATCTTTTCTATTTTACTAGGGAGTACTCCTTCTGCTATAATTTTTGGTACAGCTAAATTGGCCTTCTCTGTGTTCCTCATACAGGACACTCCATTTCCCAAATCCATGCCTCCAAATTGCCTGACTGGTATGTCCTCCCTTCTTTCTTCCCACCTCACATAATCACTTTTTCCTTTAAGATACAGCACAAACAGGTGCGGCCAGGTGGCTCAGTGAGTAAGAGCACTGGCTCCAGTGTCAGGATGACCTGGGGATCAAATCTGGGCTCAGATACTCAGCGCCACACCCAGAAATAACTGGCAGTGGAACCTTGAGCAAGTTACTTAACACCGATTGCTTTAAAAAAAAAGATACAGCACAAACACTACTTTTTGCTAGAAACCTCTCTACCATTATCGTTCACAAAATATTTTGTATTTAGCTAATTCACATGTATGTGTATAACTTTATATTTATGTTATATATATATATATATATATTCATATTATATGTTCTCAGTTCTTTGTCAGTTAGGACAATTTCATTTTCTATAATTATATCTGTAACACATAGAACAGTTCCTGGTACTTTTTGATTGAGTAATCTTCAGTTAATAATTATTTTAATTCTGTTCTTTGATTCCAGATAACCTCTGTAACACTGACCCATTATTTTACCATTGTGTATTAGCCATCATATGGAAGAATAGGAAAGATTGGAGTAAAATAAGTGCAAGCTCAACACCACAGTGAGAAAAATTAAGAAAATTCTGGGACAAGAAGTGTGATAAAGATTTATAATTCATTTCTGATCTATATCACCCAAACAAGCACTGAACTCCTGCTTTTTGCAATCTAAAGAGAAACATGCTGTCATTTAAGGAATTAATAATCAAACATTTTATATATATATATATATATATATATATATACACATATACATACACACGCACATACATATATAGGCCAAAAGAAGTGACTATAAGTATGAGTAAATGACTTCCTATTCCTGACAGCTCAAATTTTCTTGAGCCAAAAATTTGCTTCAATGGTTCAGGTTCTCTGCTGATCTTTAAATAGAATATGGAGTGGAGTCAGAAATGGACAAAATAAAATATGTCTAATTCCTGCTCTGAACCCTCAACTCTCTTTTGGAGGCCTCTCCTAGCCATTCATGATTAGCTAATGGCATTCATTAAACCTTTCCATGTGTATTAGCAACCACATTAGCACACAGGGTGGGCTGCTACCAGAGGTTCTTTGATCTGCTTTTCTAAAGGAAAGAAAACTTTAAAGGGGTTAATTATCTTACCTTAATTAAGAGACATATAAGTACAGGTAAGTAAGAAGAAGTGAGTATCCATGAAAGAATCTAACAGACAGGGCTACAACTGACTGAACAAAACAATACATCCACCTACTTCCACCACCAGACCTGGGAGAACACCAAGATCTAAGTAGTGGGGGTGGGGGTTGGGAGGGCTCTTAACAAATGGGCTATCCTGTCCAGGGAATCAAAAGGTCATTCTCATGAGTGAACTCCCAAAGTGAAATACCAACTTCTCAGTATATATAGTTTTCAACTAATAGGCTCAGAACCAGAAGGCACCACAGCTATAGCTATAGTTCATGATAGCTGTCACTGTATTTCTTTCCAGTCTTGTCTTGACTCTACTAGTGCCTACTTTTGGATCTCTGCCTTGATGACTACAGCTCTCCCACATCAGTCCCAGAAGATGAAAAGTTCAAAATCAAAGGTTGACTATAATTCTCATGAAAAGAATTCCAAAAAGCATATAGTATGATTGCTTTAACCTTGAGGATTAGATAGATAGACAGATAGGAAGATAGACAGATTATTATACTTCAAGCACTGTGCTAACTGCTGGGGATATAAATATAAGAAAGCAATAAAATTCATGCACTCAAGGAACTTATATTCTATTGGGAAATGACAACACATACTACAGGCATGGTGAAATGGTATGGAAAAGCCCAGGAAGAAATATGGAAGCTTGGTTCCTTACAAGATAAAACAAAATTTGTCCCTTCATAGTTGTGTCCTGGGGATGGCTGATTCAGTGCCATGGAGATGAGGATAGTGAGAAAAAGAAACAAAATAAAAGTAGGTTATGACATTATTGAGTCAGTATCACTAAAAAAGTGAAAGTATAGGCCTTCTTCTGATAATTCTTGTAGTATTAAAATTCTACTCTGGGGGAAAAAACAAACAAACAATTCTACCACTATGGAAACTTAGTGGAAATTAGGCACTACAACGATTTGTATCAGTTTTTAAGACTTCTCTGTTTACCAATAATGTTTTAAATTCTCAGGCACTCTTTTCCTTCTCAGTTGCTCATATCCTAAGAGAACTAGAGATACCAGGAGAAATCACTTCAAAATTTGTTATGTCCAGTGAATAATTATTGATTCTTTAACTTTGTAGTTTTGGTGGTATTATGAAACAACCAAGTTCACATGATTTTAGAGACTTTCTTTTTATGCTTCTTCTTTGGTAAGTCTCCCTAGGATGAGTGCTAAAGATCAGTGATACCTCCTTCATAATCACACTTACACTTTGGATCTTTTGTGGTAAATTTCTTATGGCCTTCATTATTGTGAACTTTTTTTCCCCAGTTCTATAGTTGCTAATAAAAAAAAGACCACTGAAATAAAAAAATTAAGATACAATAGCATCTGTAATATTTTATCTTTTTTTAAAAAACTTTTTGAACTATTAAGTATATATATAGGTTCAACTAGAAAAAAAACATAGAAAATATTTTAAGATGCCACTTTATTAATAGTTCATTGGAAATGTCCTCTGTCCTTCAATTTTAGACATGATGTGACATGTTGAACAATGAGAAAACTGACAGCTGTTGTTAGCCCCCAAATCTTCTCCAAATATAGTATATCTATACTATCATGGAAAGTCTGTGTAAAATAGTGGCTAAAGTGATGAAATTGGAATCAGAAATACTCGGCTTTTAATATTATCCAGGACACTTCCTTAGTACATAACTTTGAGAAAGCCACTTAAATTCAATTTGCTTCTTCATCTATAAATTGGGAATCATAATATCATTTATTTCTATAGGATGAGAGGAAATATTAATAGTAGAAAGAGAGTAGACCTCAGAGCCAAGGAAGCCTGAGTTCAAGGTCCATATCTGGCACAAATAAGTTCACCTTGCAATGCTCCAAGAAACTCTTTAAAAGTGTAAGAGACATGGAAAGAGCAGGCCTTCATGGATAGAAATGTTTTTTTTTCTTTTTCTTATTTGGGAATTCCATATATCCATAAAGTCAGAGCTCCAAACTTGATTGGTATAATTTATATTATGAATTTTTACAAGGGGCATATGAGATAATATATTTAAGGAGTTTTGCAACCCTTAAAATACTGTATCAGTATCCACTATTATCCGTAGTTCAGTCTCACCTTTTATTTGCATGAGAAGAAGCAAAAAGATGAGAACTCATAAAAACTTCCTGACCAATTTAGTTAATTAATTGATGAAGTTGAGGTAGTTAATTGCAAACCCATGATCAATCAAACAAGTATCTATTAAATGTCCATTATGTGTCAGACACTGTCAGAAATAATCATGTCCAAGAATCTAAATTCTGCCAAGAAATTGTCAATAAGTCATAACAGAGATTTGAGAAAGAATGATTAGCCTGAGGTATTAGAAGATCCCTACAACTAAGGATGTTTTTCCCCCAGCAATGGTTTTAAATAACAACACAGATTCTTAACGTTTACCTTTTCACTTCCCACCTTACATAATATAATTTGTGAAGTACAGGCATACCTCATTTTAGTGTGCTTTACTTTATTGTGCTTCACAAACATTCTGTTTTTTTTTATTTAAGGTTTGTGGCAACCTGAAGATGGGCAAGCCTATCAGCACCATATTTCTAGCAGCACGTGCTTACATAATGTCACTGTATCACATTTTGGTAATTCTAGAAATATTTCATATTTTATAATTGTATCATATCTGTTATGGTGTTCTAGGATCAGTGATCTTTGATGCTACTATTGTAATTGTGTTGGGTCACAAGGAACTGTGCCCATATAAGACAGTAAACTTAATTGATAAATATTATGTGTTCTGACTGCTTCACAGACTTGCAATTCTCCCCCTCTCTTCCTCTCATCTTGCCTCCCTGTTCCCTGAGATACAATATTGAAGTTAAGCTAATAATGGTCTCTATGTGTTCCACTGAAAGGAAGAATCAATCAATGCACCATTGTTGTCTTATTTTAAGAAACTTCTATCACTACTCCAACCATCAGCAACCAGCAATATCAGAAGACCCTTCACCAGCAAAAAAAAAAAAAATCTCACCACTTACTGAAGGTTTAGATGATTGCTAGCATTGTTTTTTAGTAATAAGGTATGTTTCTTTTTCTTTTCGTTTCTTTTTCTGTGCTTTTTCAGAGGGGAAAAGGCAGGTCAATTGGGGTTAATTGACTTGCCCAAGGTCACACAGCTAGTAAGTGTTAAGTGTCTGAGGTTGGATTTGAATTCACGTCCTTCTGATTGCAGGGCCAGTGCTCTATTCACTGCACCAGCTAGTTGCCCTAGTAAAATCTTTTTAAATTAAGGTATTGTAATGGTAATAGTGATTTGAAGATCTTCCCTGCCCCTTGCAATGGCAAGCAAACAAGTACTTACCACCTCATTTCAAGTTGAACTTTCTTAATTATATCAAGCCTTTGTTAAAAAACAGAACTTGTGAATCACACAGTGGGAGGAACTTGTTGATGCAACAGGAAGGGGTGGGGCAGGGGAGAGCTAATGATCATATATAAGGAGAGGCCTAGGCTGGAGAGAGCAGAACTAAGAAAGGAGCTCTTGTGGTGGAGGAGACAACTTGTGGTATCACAGTACTCTATGTTTGTTTGTTCTGTCTTTGTTGATTTTTGTTTGTCATACTTAGTACAGAAGCCCTGGGACTTTACTGGAAGCAGTGAAAGTGGATTTTCTGGTTGTTTGTTTACAGAAGTCATAGAGAAGGGTTTTGGAGGTCCTGGGACTTTACTGAAGATTTGTATTGACCTCTTGGACCTTGTTTGTGGGTTTTTGTTGATTTTTATGTTGATGATTTGTGTTGAGTTCTCAGACCTTGTTGATGGGTCTGTGTTAATTTTACAGGCAGATAGTGAATTGATGATGTTGCCAGAAATGTGCATAAATGTTGTTTTGGCTCTGTTAAGCTTTGTCTTTCCAGCAGCGGGAACTGTGAAGGACTTGAGTGGACTAGACACTGTGAGCTTCAATATGGAATGGGAACTGGATGAAAAACTGAACGAGGAGCTTGGCAAGGACCTGAGATCTGTCTGTCTTTGAATCCATGTGACAACTGGATAGATTTGGGCAGGAGCTGGGTCCATGGAAGAGGAAACATGGAATCTGAGAGTCAGCCTCATGTCAAAAGACCTCTCTTTGATTATTTAATGCAAACTAAGAAGATCATGATTTATTGTGGCCTGGGGGTGCCAGGAATTTGTACTCTATCCTGTACCTCTTCAGGATGTTTGAATTAAGGATTTACTAAATGATTGAGTTACTAAATTATTATACTTTGTTTAAAACTATGTGGCCATTTTGGTGAAAAAAAATGTGGTCATTTTAGTGATAAGTTGTTATGTCTTAACATTGTGAATGCTGTACTTTGATTTCTATGGATATTTTGCTCTAATTTACTGCTAAATAAATAGAGAGTTCACTATATTATGTAATCAGAACCTTAAGCTGTTCATAGCAGCAGTCCTCTGGAAAGCTGCTCATGCTTTTCTTTAAAGTTATGTGCTTATTTTAAAAATAAATACTATCACACATTTAATAGACTACATTATAGTCAAAATAAGACTTTTCTATGCACTGGGAAACAAAAAAAAATGTGTGACTCCTATTATTGTGATATTTGCTTTATTGTGGTAATCTAGAACTGAACCCACACTATCTCCAATTATGTCAGTATATTCAGAGTAAACAATCACATTTTCAAACTTCTTGTAACGTTTTCTGTATCAGAATATATTACAGATCTTAAATGGTAACTTAAATGAAATATCACTGTAAGGATGCAACAATCACCCCCTGGCCTCCCAAACAAAACAAAATATGAAGGATATTATTGTTTATTAATCAGTTACCTTTATTTTGCTCGTGACAGAAATATATAGGAAAGGTAGGAGTGTAGGCCAGGATATTTCAAGACAGTGACCTTGTAACCTTCCCTTACTTTTTTTTAAATTCTGGCTAAAATTATTCAAAAGCCAAACTGAAGCAGATCCCATATTTGAAGTAGAGTGCAGTAGATCCTATCAGTGAAGTGGAGCTCAGTTCTCATGCAGCTTTTGGGACATATCTTTGGACCCAAAAATTAATTTTTTGAAGCATAAAATCCTCTAGAAAGGTTTTGTGGTCCTTACCATAATGATTGTTTAAGATACAGATAGATACAAAACAGGAAATTTAGTCTCATTCTGAGAGCATTCTAACTGACTTTAATTTAATAGTCACTTAGCTAAACTCATTGTCTTTCCCCTCAGCCCTCTCTCTCTTCCTAATTTTACTATTTCTCAAAAAGTCCCCCACATTTTCACAGTCATCCATGCTTAAAATCTAGCTATCATCCTTGACTCCTCATTTTCTGTCACTCCAGTATGTCCAATTTGTTACCAAGCCCTGTTGATCCTGCCTTCCTAATATCTTTCACATAGGGCCCTGCTCTCCTCCATTGTTCTTAATTCTCTGGGCCAGTTCATTACCTCATCCTGGACCATTGCTTTAGCTGTTTGATTCGTCTCCTTCCCTTGAATATCTCCCTACTCTAGTTCATTATTCATTCAGTGTCAAACTGATCTTCCTCAAGGTCTCACCATGGTACTCCCTCGAGTACATCAAATACTCAATAAACTCCATTGTCTTATACAATCATCTGCTTAGCACTGAAAGTTCTGAATAGCCTTACTCACTGCTTAATGATGAAAATGGCAATGATAGCCAGCATTTCATTAGAGATCTAATGTTTGCAAAAATGCTTTTCACAAATATCTCATTTTATCTTCACAACTACCCTTGGAATTAGAGTATATTATCATTTCAATTTTACAGTAGAGGTAACTGAAGCAGACAGAGGTTAAGTGACTTTCATAGGTTCACACAGTAAGTGTCAGAGGAAGGATTTTGATTGTAGCTTCCTGGGTTCCAAGCCCTGTTCTCTATTCACTTTGCCACCACCTGTCTTTATTTCTAATATCTAACTTCGAGTCATTGATCCATTGATCCCATAAAACTGGCTTCCTTGCTATTCCTCATACAATGTATACTATCTCCAAACTCAGTGCATTTTCACTTACTATCCCATATGCTTGGAATTCTTTCCTTTATTTCTGTCTCTTACCCTCATTTCTGGGTTCAAGTTTCGTATAAAATCCTACCATGTGAAAGAAGTATTTCCTCATCCACCTTAGCAATAATCACTTCCCTCTGTTGATTAATCCTACTCTATCTTACATAGATATTGTTTGTATATATTTATTTGCTTCTTGTCTCATCCATTATACTGAGAAATCCATAAGAACAGGGACATTGAGTATGTGCATGTGTGTGTATGAGTCTTTGTTTCCCCATTGTTTATTGTAGTTCCTAGAATACAGTAGATGCTTAATAAATGCCTGTTGATTAGCCAACTATGGGTATATGGTGGCCCACAGCCTTTTACTATAACTTTCATATTTTCATGTTTTCATATTTTTGGTCATATGTCTTCTATGCATGTATAATCTACATGTGGAGACTAGAGGTGTGAAAACCTGTTTGAAAATATACCCCAGGGGCGGCCAGGTGGCTCAGTGAGTAAGAGCACCGGTTCCAGTGTTGGGACGACCTGGAGATCGAATCCCGGGCTCAGACACTCAGCACCACACCCAGAAATAACTGGCCGGGTAACCTTGAGCAAGTTACTTAACCCCAATTGCTTTAAAAAAAAAAAAGAAAAAAAGAAAATATACCCCAAGTATAAATGGGATTAATCTTTCTGAGTGATTTTATTTGCCATTTCACCTAACTAAAGTTCTTTTTTTTTGATACTGTACATCCTCTGGCTGTTAAAAGTAAACTTGTAAGTTTTTGATCTATAATTTCAATTAGAGTTTAGTTTACTCATTTCAGTTGCATACAACTCTTTATGACCTCATTCAGGGTTTTCTTGGAAAAGATCCTGGCATGGTATGCCATTTCCTCTTCAAGTTCATTGTGCAACTGATGACACTGAGGCAAACAGAGTAAAGTGACTTGCCCAAGGTCACATAGTTAATGTGAGGCCACATTTGAACACAGGTATTCCTGAATCCAGGTCCAACACTGTGCCACCTACCTGCCATTTTGACAATAATTTTGGACTGAGATACAAAGTGTTTCAAATGCAGAACAGCTTTCCTGCTTATGAGAAAAAGTAACACAGTTATGGTCAGACAAATAATTCCTTAATAGTACATCCTATGTGTCTAAAATTCCATACAGCCTTTTGAAAAAAATCATCATTCACCCATTCAGCAACAACAACAAAACATATTGAGTGTTTGAGTGTCAAAACATATTGAGTGTTTAGTATATTGAGTGTATATACATATATATACACACATACACACACATATATATATACATACACACACACATATATATGTGTGTGTGTTTGTGTGTATGTGTGTGTGTGTGTGTGTGTGTGTGTGTGTGTGTGTGTGTGTATCACTGGGCCAGGTCTAGAGGAGTACATGAATTGGGAAAATTAATAGAATATAGTTCCTAACCTGAAAGCTCTTATTCTTTGTGTGCATATTTGGGGAAGATGACATATATACAAATAGGTATAATAGAATAAAGCTTAGTTCATAGTAGCTATGAAGTACTATGAGTTAGTGAAATATCTTCATATTAGAAGAATGAAGTATATTGAGGGCTTATATCAAAGTATATGGTTAGGGTCCCATAGATTATCCTGTATGATTCCTGTGAAAGACCTATATTTTGGGTTTCTTTGTGTGTTTATTTTTTGGCACAGGTTAGTAAACATCAAAATTTCAAATATCTTTTTACATATCTACATTTCTATGTATCACTTTATGATATGAAAATTATTCTCTTGAGGGCAATGCTCTTTGTTTTAGATTATTTGTTTGTTTTAGTATCCTTAGTACCTGACACCATATATGGTACATAGTAAGTTATTTCTTTATTGAATTAAATAGAAATGGATGTGAGCTAGATAAACCATTTTTCAGCATAGGTCCACTCAAGTCCCATTAGACAGGCTCTATTTTAGTGCTTGTTTATTTTTTCTTTCTATTTTTTTTTTAAGAAAACCATGTGAAGCAGCTTGGAATTAGGAAATGAGTAATGGCCATTCAAGAAAGATGTGAGTCTCAATCTTACTTTAAGTACTTACTAGCTATCTATCTTACTTAATATCTTATCTTAGTACCACTTAACCTCTCTCAGTCTTCATTTCTTCACTTGTGAAGTGGAAAAGATAAAAGTAGTGTTTATTTTCTTATGTCATTAAGGGAATCCAATGTACCACAATGGAAATACATTTGGCAAGGCATATATATGAAGAGCCACATGTCAAAGTCATATGTGGAGGGAATACGTATGGGGTCTGTGGATATGGCTAGAAAATTAATATGATGGGGTAGCCAGGTAGCACAGCGAGTAAGAGTACTGGCCCCAGTGTCGGGATGACCTGGGGAATTGAATCTGGGCTCAGACACTTAGCATCCACCCAGAAACACCTGGCCGTGTAACCTTGAGCAAGTTACTTAATCCCAATTGCTTAAAAAAAATAATAATAATGTGAGTAACATTTGAGAGTTCCTTACGTTTAATGGTGATGTCACCATGCTACTCTCATGGTCTCTTCTGGGTATTCTGGGCTTCATCTTTTCAAAGCCACTTTCTGATTATCTCAACTCCAATTTGTGACAATGTATTGACTAAAATGGCTCTTTCTGATGATGGATGATGGACAGGTCGTTAGTCACAGTAAGAGGCTATGGATGACCATACACCCATAGCCCGCTAATCAACAGGCATTTATTAAAGCATCTTAAGAAGCAATGGGGAAACAAAGACTCACAAACATATGCACATACACACACAGAAAATCAGTGTAAGTCCCTTTTCTTATGGATTGTTCAGTATAATGAATATGACAACAGGCAAGCAAATACATATAAACAATATATATTTAAGATAGACTAGAATTAATCAACAGAGAGAAGGAATCATTATTAAGGTGGATTAGGAAAGGCTTCTTGCAGATGGTGGTACATTTTGATAATCTACTGTGCCTACCCAAAGTAATTTGGAAAACTTAAATTGCAGTATAAATGTCTGTTATCATTTTACTTTGGTGCGTGTGACTTCCAGTTTTACTTGTATTCCATTTTCTTCACAAGAAAAGTGATTCTTTCCATTATCAATAAACGAGCACAAGAAAAGCAAGTCTTTAGTTTTTTTTTTTTTAATTTCCAAATTGCCTTTAAATGGAGTCCTTTGTATACCAAAGAGACACAACACATATTCATTTACTGACAAAGTCACTATCAGGAAACTGAAGTAGACAGTATAGTAAAACAATCAGAAATTGTACAAAAATGCAAAAATCCTGGTTTGTGTCCTTAAACTAAAGAATCACACATGTTGGCAACTATAATTTTTTTTTAAAGCATGATGTCCGTTCATACCCAAATACATCGCCATCTTCATATAGTAATTTCTTACAATGATGACTTAATTCTGGTGCATTGCCAAAACCAGAAGTAACAGCTTGAGATCTATTTTTATTAATTTTTTTGTAGACTATTAGAACATTAACCATAGAAATGAAATATCAGGCAAAAAAGGAACTAGAAGAGGAGATTGTGTTATTGTCTATGCTCTGATTTGTATGCCTAACACAATTGTGTTAAAAAGATATTATTAACCCTCCTACTAAAATATGCAAGTACAGTGTGGTAATGATGAAAACCAAAAAATATAATTTTAAATGTCATGAGATTAATTTAATCCACAACTCATAAACAGGGTGTACTTTTTCTTAGTGTCTGTATTGAGTAATTAAATTTTACAGCCTTTTACTCCTCAGCATCTGTTTCATATTTTTTACACAGTAGTTAAGCTATCAATTTTTTGGCAGGATAATAACCCTGTTGAGTCAATAGCTACTATTGGTGGTGACACTTGATTCAGCATCCAGCTCCTTATTTGCTTGTTGATTTGTTTCTATAACTTTAGCTTTTCCCATCCAGTTCTATTCTTGGCAAATAGACAGTATTTATAACATGGACATGGCAAATTGGGAAGTAACATGCATTAGTGGATACCAGATTGACATTGTAAATAGGAATAATACCTTGAGTCAAGATCTAACGCTGGCATATCCAGATTGTGGGACTGTGGGCAAGTCTTTTAACCTCTTAATGTCCTAAGCAACTTTCCAAGATGATAAGTCACATGAAAATTTCCAATCTTCATTGGTAAAGGTTTTTTTTTTTCAAAACCCAGAACTATTTACCAGTCCATATCAGAGTCCCACCAGCTTCAAAAATGCCATAAATTGTTGAGGGCTAGGATGTTTTGGTCAAAGGATTTCTTATATATGAATATAGAACATCTTAGAATATAGAGGAATATAGAACTTCTAAGGGAACTAGTTCTCCAGCTTTACTCCAATATTGAAGGATCTGTTAGTTCACCAATGTTTGTGCTACCTCCTCCAAAGCAGATACCTTCCATAAACCATCATCACATATAAAAAATCCCTCTTTTGGGGTGGCCAGGTAGCACAGCGAGTAAGAGCACCGGCTCCAGTGTTGAGAAGACCTGGAGATCGAATCCCAGGCTCAGACACTTAGCACCCACCCAGAAACACCTGGCTGTGTAACCTTGAGCAAGTTACTTAACCCCAATTGCTTAGGGGCAGCCAGGTGGCTCAGCGAGTAAGAGCACTGGCTCCAGTGTCGGGATGACCTGGATCAAATCCAGGCTCAGATACTCAGCACCACACCCAGAAATAACTGGCCGTGTAACCTTGAGCAAGTTACTTAACCCCGATTGCTTTTGAAAAAAAAAATCCCTCTTTCCACAAATAATCAGTGGATAGAAAATATCCTAGTGTTAAGCATTTCTAAATTATCTCAACCGCTCCTAGGATTTCTCTATATTACCATCACCTGCACCATCATTTACTGATTCTTAATAATTTACCAAAAGAAAACAAATGAAGAAATGCTTGCAGTATTTATGTGATAGTGACAAAATTCAACTTGAAGCCTGAAAAATGTTCCCTAACTTGATTAGTCTTCTTGAATGTGCTAACACTATTATGAACCTTTTCAGGATGTAATCAGTTTTTATTTATATCAAATTGATCAAGCAGCAAACTTCTTAATGTTTTTTTTTACATGTTGAGCATTGAGGATGGCCCTAGGAGTACCAATACAAACCTCAGACAGTCACTACACTCAAGTGGTTTATACTCTACCACTATCCTTTTTAAGTAGTCATAGGCTACGAAAGAGTGAAAAAAGTTCCTCTGATGAAGTACATTGTGTCTTCAATCTTCTATGGGTATAACATCTCTCCTGAGGGAAGGAAGTAAGGGGTATGCTAGGTATTTTCAATCTTCCCATAAGGAATTCCCCCTGCCAAAGGAATCTACTATTTTTGCTGCCACCATATTGCCAGCCTTCTTAAATGAAAGGAGGAGCCAAAGGTCCTCTGACTGTGTTTTGGCCCTTCTCTTCCTAGTTATAGCCTGTCTTCTGATATGGCAAGGTACTGGATTGCAAAAGCAGTGACTTTCATCTGTGTCAACACAAGAAAACTTCTACCTCCTGCTGTCAGCCCAATCTCCCAATGAAGAGGTGGAAAAGACTCTTTATATAGAAATGTCCTTCCTTTTGACCTTATGTCTTACTTCTCTTGCTATTCTTGTCCTTTGATGGAAGAAGAAGGGGAAAGTCAATTGGGAATGGAACTTCTCTCTCCAATCATCTGCTTTACCCCTTTCCTACCCAATCTGTATCCTTTAGAGAGGAGACAAGTCTTCCATGTGCCCATCTGTCCCTGTGCATACCATCCTATAGTGCATACCTCTCCAGCCTTATCTCCAACCACTTCTGGAAAGAGGTGTGGCACTCTTCATTCAGTAATGAATATTCTCCCCCCTAGTCATACACTTTACATCCCAGCAATTCTTAAACCCCCAAGATATCTTTCAAACCCCATTCCCTACTTCTATCACCCAGTTTCAGATTCTCAACCCCTCAACACTCTCACCCCAAAGTTTCAACAAAATACTCCCCAAACCTTCCACTATACCCTATAGAAGGCCTGTTCCATAAGCAACAAATGTACCTTCATCCTTAATTTTCTTCCTCTCCCACTCCTTCTACCTACTAGCTACCTTTCCCCAGATGACACAGATTCCTGGTCACACCTTCCAGTGTGGCCTACACGTTGACTCCTTTCCCTTACCTTACTGGTTGAAGTGAGGGAGTTGGGAATACTCCTTATGCCCAAACACCTCTTCCAGGTTCACCTCCTATTTCCAACACTCACTAATCTGTACTTTGAGGTTCATTTTATTCTATCTACAACCCAATCCAAATCCTGGCAGCTGTTTTCTACACCGCCCCCCCCCCCACATTATTTCCCTTCCTTCCTCAATGAGTTTGGCATATAACTCACCATTCTTCTGTCCTTCCCAAGTCCTTCCACCATAGTAGGTGATTTCAATATAAATAATGACTTTTCCATAAAACACACCTGTCCTCTTTCCCCATCACTGCTATTACATTAGAGGACAACACCATCCTCTCAATCCATCAGAATCCCAAACTAGGAATTATGCTTGACTCATTATCACCTCTCACAAGTCACATCCAATCTGTTGCAAAAGGCTGCCAATTTCACTTTCCCAATATCTCTCTGTCATGCCCCCTTCTTTCTAATGACACTGTGCCACTACTCTACGGCAGGCCCTAGATCTTGGGCAAGTCACTTAATGCCACTTGACTTCAAAATGAAAAAAAAAAGAAAATAATAGCCATTTAATAAATGCTTATTGATTTATTTAAAGCATATATGTAGCATATACATATATTATCTAACATAGCTATATAAAATTTTGATTTTGTATCACTTAAACTTTAATATCTGATGAGAACCCCCTTGAACTCTGACCAAATCTTCCCATTTGATGAAGCATTTGCATGAGGCCATAAGCTTTTCATTGTGGTTCTGCCCAAACCTTTGTTACTAGCTTGGCCCTCTATTATCCACCTACCCACCCTTGTCTGTCATCTCTATGTAGCCTCCAGCAACTGCACTCATTTACTGGAGTTTGACCTCATTAACTCCTCTTGAAGACCTTCCTCAAACTCATTACTTGAATCTGACTTCATCTGACTTTTCCTGAAGACCCTCCAGAAATTCCTCCTCTAGACCACCCCTAGATGCCTCTATTCATCCTCTATCCCTGCAAGAAAGACAAACCTAAAACAAAAGATTTTTTTTTTAAGCAATCAGGGTTAAGTAACTTGCTCAAGGTTACATGGGCAGTTATTTCTGGGTGTGGTGCTAAGTATGAGCCCAGATTTGATCCCCAGGTCTTCCTGACACTTGAACTGGTACTCTTACTCGCTGAGCCACCTGGCCACCCCTAAACAATTGGGGTTAAGTAACTTGCTCAAGGTTAAATGGCCAGGTGTTTCTGGGTGGGTGCTAAGTGTCTGAGCCTGGATTGGAACCCCAGGTCATCCCGACACTGGAGCCGGTGCTCTTACTTGCTGTGCTACCTGGCTGCCCCTAAAGATATTTTTTTAAATAATAAACGGAAGATTAAAAAAAATATCAAACCTATCAATATATTTTTAAAAATTTGATAAAATATGAATTTTTTTCCAAACTTATGGACCTCCCATCTCCAAAAAATAGCTTCTTATATCTCTTCTTAGATATATTTTTTATTTGTAATTTTAAAACTCATTTTAATTTTTCATTTATAGGGGCAGCTAGGTGGTGCAGTGAGTAGAACATCAGCCCCTGAGTCAGGAGGATCTGAGTTTAGTTCCAGTCTCAGACACTTAACACCCACACACAAATACTAGCCGTGTAACCTTGGGCAAGTTACTTAACCCCAATTGCCCTCCAAAAAGCAAAAAAAAAAATTCATTTATACTTTTCACCATTTTGTACATTATTTTACTCTCTCTGATGTGCTGTGAAGGTACTTTCAATTAAAGGTTATCTTAACTAATTATGATTTAGTTGCAAACTAAAGTAGTTTAACATAAAGGCTCTGCCATAGCCCTCAGCAATTCAGAAGGCATTTTCTGTCATTTATTCACATTTGGCTACTGGCATTATCAAAGACACTAAACTGTCTAATATCTCAGCAATTTCTCTATGAAAACATGAATTCTTCAATACTTCAGGGAATCTTGACTTTATCCATATACGATAACCTTTCTGATAGTATGAATCTCAGCTTGTCCACATAATTCTTACTCACTGTGACTTTTGTACATAACTTCTCAGAAAGTGGTGTATATTTATTGACTACAGATCAAAATAAACATTGTATCATGTATTCAGAGACTATCAGTAGTTTCTGGGAGAATCAGAGGGCATTGTGCAGATCCTAAAATCATACCTGTGCTTTAGAGAGTGAGGTATAGATTTTTAATCATTGCAATTTTTTAATCATTGATTTACACTCACTCCATCCTTGCCAAACCATCACAGTTCCATAAGTATAAAAACAGAAAAAAATGAAGAAATCGACTTCTTAACCTGAAACTATACACCTTCTAAATTGACAGAAATTTATTAGAAAGAATCCTAGGTGTACCTGCTACCCAGAAAATTCCTTTGGAACTCCTGAGCATTTGGAACATCCTGAACATCAATTCTTGAACATCCTTAAATATGTTATTTGGCAGTTTGTTTTATGAACATAGTGTGTGTGTGTATGTGTGTGTGTGTGTTTGTGTGTGCCCGTGCAAATGCAGATATACATGGATGCAAGTCCTGGTCTTATGCAACAGTCTATATCTTAGCTAATCATTAATCAACAATAGGTCCCAGGCCAAGCCTTACTTGGTCATTGTTTCAGCCCTGATTGGCTCAGAATGAAAACGAATAGCAGTGTTTCTGTTTTGGCTAGAAACCCAGGGGGTTTTTTCCCTCCCAGATGGATTTTTTTTTAATTTTAATTTTTATTATTTATTTATTTGATGAGGTGAAGATGTCATTCTTTGCCTCACTTCTTATCAAGCCTTAATCACTTAATGAAACCTGTTAAAGACCTTAACTTTGAAAGGTCAAGGTTCACCAATGTATCCTAGGCCATCTCCAGTTTTCCTGATCTACATCTAGCCACTGGTCCCAGATGGCTCTGCAGGAGGAAGTGAGGTTGGTGAGCCTCTCTCATTTAAATCCAATTCACTTGCATGTCATGGTATCACTTCCCTGTTGACATGGTCTACTTTGAGAATGAAGGATAAGCAACCACCACAACATCAACAACAATGGGTAAGCTTGACTTTCCATATGTGATTTAACAGTCCCTGAGGCACAGACAGGATTGATAGTAGAAAGTTCCAAATGTGTAGTACAATACGAATTCTTATTACTTGGGATCCTG
This sequence comes from Petaurus breviceps papuanus, assembly GCF_028583685.1. Taxonomy (NCBI): domain Eukaryota; kingdom Metazoa; phylum Chordata; class Mammalia; order Diprotodontia; family Petauridae; genus Petaurus; species Petaurus breviceps. Next base: position 9,521,801 of record NW_027186315.1, read on the forward strand.
GTGAGAGAATTGATTATTTGTCTCTCCTACTAATAGGCCATTATTAAAATTGGGGAGACCCAAGCTTTTTCCCTGTCCTATTGTTGAGGTTTATACGTGTTTAGGGTTGCTTGGTACCCCCAAAACCCACACATTGGGTCCTGCCAAGTGAATTCAACTCAAGCCCTCTCTCAGCCAAAGTAAAACAAAGTTTATTAAAGATTTGCCATAATGGGCAGACTCTTAAGGAACCTAAGTATTTGTGATGCTTATGTTGACAAGTGGCCAGAACAATTTGACACAGACTGAGTCTGTGCCATATTAATCTCAACCCCTTCATGGAGGCAAGATGAATCTTAAATACTGAAAGTCTGTGGGGGGGGGGTATTTAAGGATAGTATAGAGGAGAGGTTTGGGGAGGGTTTTGAGGAGGACTCTAAGGAGGATCTTTGAAGGAACTGAGGTCAGACTCCAGGAATGGGATTAAGGGTAGGAAATAACTGAAGGCTACCTGGAGATGACAGACAATGGAGGGCTAGGCTAGTTTAAGGTAATAGATTTGAGTATAGTTATTTTGATAGGATCAAGGTGTATGGGCAAGGTAAAATGTTGTTTCTTGAGACTGTTTGTTATAGTAAGTAGGTCTATAGGCCTAAGTTTCCATTTTTCTAGAAATTATGTGATTTTGAAAATTTTAAATTCTTTCTATATAGTTGCCCTATTCTAGTTAGCCACCCCCCCCTTCACCTAGCTTGCCATAAAAGAGTTAAGTTTCTATAGAACTGCAAGAATTGCTGAACAAGACTACTGATAAGAGGGAGACAGGCAGTAACCTTGGGAAGAAGCTTAGACCCTGGTTCTCAGACAAAAACTCATAGATAATACTAAAAATAATGAAGAATGGAAGGAGCTGGAAGCAGCAGGTAGATTTGACCAATTGAGGAATAGACAGTGCCTTGAGACCCTCAAGTCCAGATAAGAATGTATCAAGGGTAGACTGAAAAGGGTCCAGTATTCTAAGGTTGTTACTGCACTTGCGTAATACACTTCATGTATTATGTATATTATCCAACAAGATTAGAGCCTCATTAGTAATAATTATGTTAATGTTTGTAACCCTTGCTTATTTAACCCAGCTTTAGGCTCTGTACGGCGTCCTCCTCTCTCTCGGTGCTGTCCTGGAGACTGGACCACCCGCTTCTCAAGAGATTCTAACAAATCGCTTTATCTTCACTTTGAGAGGTCTCCGAGTAGTGAATTTGGGTTAGGGTCTCCATACCCCATACAAAGGGTAGGAAGTAGCTGGACAATGGAGTGCTAGACTAGGTTAAGAATAATCAAGATCTTATACTGTATACCAAAATAAAGTCTAAATGGAAACAGGATCTAGATATAAAGACTGATATTGTAAGTAATCTGGGAGAGCAAGGAATAGTTTACCTGTCATATTTATGGAGTAGGGAAGAATTTATGTCCAAACATGAGATAGAGAACATTACAAAGTGCAAAATGGTTAACTTTGATTACATTAAACTGAAAAGTTTTTGTCTAAATAAAGTCAATGTAAGCAAGATTAGGAGGCAAGTGGAAAATTGGGAAAGAATGTTTACAACCAGTTTCTCTGATAAAGGCTTCATTTCTAAAATATACAGAGAACTGACTCAAATTTATAAGAATACAAGTCATTCCCCAATTTGTAAGTTGTCAAAGGATATGTATGAACAGGCAGTTTACAGAGGAAGAAATTAAAGATATCTATCAGCATATGAAAAAATGGTTCTAAATCACTATTGATTAGAGAAATGCATATCAAAGCAATTCTGAGGTACCACATCTCTCCTGTCAGATTGGCTAAGATGACAAAACAGGAAAATTATAAATGCTGGAGAGGATATGGAAAATTGGAACACTAATGTATTGTTGGTGTTGTGAACTGACCCAACCATTCTGGAGAACAATTTGGAACTATGCCCAAAGGACTATAAAAATATGCATACACTTTGACCCAGCAAAACCATTTCTAGGACTGTATCCCAAAGAGATCATACAAGTGGGAGGAGGAGCCATTTGTACAAAAAATATTTATAGCAGCTCTTTTCCTGGTGGGCAAAGAATTGGAAAACAAGGGGATGCCCATCAATTGGAGAATGGCTAAACAAGTTGTCATATATGAATGTAATGGAATACTCTTGTGCTATAAGAAATGAGGAGCAGATAGACTTCATAATAACCTGGAGAGACTTCTATAAACTGATGTTGAATGAGGACAGCAGAACCAGGAGATTTTGTACACAATTATAGATACAGCATTTCTGTGAGGACTAACTTTGATAGACTGGGATCCTCTCAGCAATGCAAGTTTAGAAGACAACTCCAAAAGACTCATGATGGAAAGGGATATCCACATCCAGAGAAAGAACTACAGAGTCTGAATGCAGATTGAAACAAACTACTTGCTCTCTCTTTTTTTGTATTTGTTTTGTTCTTTCTTTCTAGTTATTCAATCCATTGGTTATAACTCTTCTTTACAACTTGACTAATGTTCAATGTGAAGGTATTTGTAGAGCCTGTATCATATTGCATGCCATCATAGGGGGAGGGAAGGGAGAAGAGGGAGGAGAAGAAAATTTGAAACTCAAGGAATTGTGGAATTGAATGTTATTAACTAAAAGTAAATGAATGAATGAATGAATGAACGAATGAATGAACAAATAAATAAATAAGAATAACAGAGATCTGGGCCTAGTGATAATGAAAGGCTTATGGCTTCAGGCAAATGTTTCATTGTGTGTAAAGATTCAAGGAGGATCCCATAGCCTAAACCCCATCACTATGACCTTGTCCAAAGCCTAGTTTGTCAAAGACCTGCAGATGGAAGACAGGATTATTTTTAACCTTTTATTTTATTATTGCTACTCCACCCAACTGTATCAGACTCCTAATCTAAAATGAATTCCTGCCCATTGTATTCCACTCAAGGCCAATTCGTATGCAGGAATTTCCTCTGTCTTAGTTTCCCAAGGCTGTGGGTGGTCTGTGTATGGAAGTAGTCCCTTTGTCCAAGAGTAACATGATGTCACTCTCCTAGCCCCTCATTAAAATAGATCCAACTATCATTATTTGTTAGTCAGTCAGAGTTGATTGCAGCTCTCAGGAATACCCTGTCTTCCAAGGGCATATAAACTGTGAATCCACTGCCATTATTCATCCTTGTTCAAAGAGAGATGACCAAATGACCCTTCCTTTTTTTAATAAGATGCAAGTATTATTAATAAAATGATTAATTATTGATAAATCATGTCTCTCAAACTTTTAAAGATCATGCAGCAATACTAAAGACTATATGTTTTATGAATTCATACGGAGTCAAAAAATTTCCTTAATTCAATTGTACCAAAAATCTTTGTATTGCTGATTTATCAACTAGTATCACCACAAGCCTATTGAACACATAACATGGGAAACTCAAGGAAAATTTGGACTTGACAGGTTGGTTACCCCATAAAAGCAACTATCACACTGTAAATTTGCGGAAAACATGGCTTTTGTGGAGATGAACATACTCACCTAAATGATTAGCATATGTCCTTGACTAAAACTTTTCAACTATACCTTTTCAATCTATATGAGGCTTTCATAATGTTTAATTTCATCATCATTTATGACACTCCACAACCTAGTTTAAGGGAGTTTCCATAGCCCAATAACACTATGATTATGGTTTTGAAAATTATTTCTTCATTTAAGCAAGGAGAAAGGGAAGTCAAGTACAGAATTTTTCAAGATTATCCTAATACTAGCCTGTGGCAATAGGTGGCAAAATGTTTGTGGGCAATGTAAAAGAAGTCCCACCAGTGTGATCATATCAGGTGCCCCATTGCACCTAGTGAAATTGATATGGAAGAAAAAGGACCTGAGGACCAATCAGAGAGGCAAAAGAGAAAAAAAACCTAATATTTTTGAAACATGAACAAAATTCATTCAGTAACAAAATAGTTAAAATGATTGCCCTATGTCCTCTTCAGGGAAGGGACAGTTTCAGAGTTAACTAGTCATTTTATTGGTTTGTTTGCTTTCTGTGCTTCTTTATCTTGGAGGAATAACTTTGACTGGGTCTTATCGGATATAATGGGAAGGCAATTTTTCCTTCCTTAAACCTGGAGAAAGAAGGGGATTTTATTAGGATGTTTCTTAGTGTTCAAATCATATAGTTCTTTCTGCATTCTGATCTGGTTTCTTGGAGTGATGACAGAGGAGATAGAAGATTTCTCTCTAATTATATATATATATATATATGTATATATACATATATGTGTGTGTGTGTGTGTGTGTGTGTGTGTGTGTGTGTCTGTGTGTGTATGTATGTATATATAAATTTATTACATTAGAAATTGCCTGCTGCCATGGCTAGGAAAGGACCCAAAGAATGCCCCTCCAGGGCACCCCCTTGGAGGAAGCCCAGCCATTTGAGCAGTGTTGGAAACCTGCTTTCAATGCCCCAAGGAGGGTCACTGATCCAAGGAGTGTTCCTCCAGTGTGTACCCCCAGAGCAAGTCCCAGGAACCAATATTAGTGATGATGGGGTACAGGCCCTGGGAAACCCCTTGAACTCTGAATCTTCCCACTTGATGAGGCATTTGTCTAATGCCATAAGTCTTTCATTATTGCTAGGCCCAAATATGTTACTCTTAACCTAGTCTGGCCCTCCATTGTTCAGCTACTTCCCACCCTTGATCCTATCAAAATATCTATACCCAAATTTATTACCCTTAAACTAGCCTAGCCTTCCACTGTCTGTCATCTCCAGGTAGTCTTCAGCTATTTCCCACCCTTAGTCCCTATTCCTGGAGTCTTACCTCAGTTCCTTCAAAGATCCTCCTTATAATCCTCCTCAAAACCTCCCCAAACCCCTACTCTAGACCACCCCTAGATACCTCCTACAGTCTTTCTGCATATAAGATCCATCTTGCCCATGAAAGGGTTGAGATTAATCTGGCACAGACTCAGTCTATGTCAGATTCTTCTGGCTAGCTTGTCCAATAGAAGAATCACAAATACTTAGACTCTTTAAGATTCTACCCATTATGGCAAATCTTTAATAAACTTTGTTTTACTTTGGCTAAGAGAAGGCTTGAGTTGAATTCATTTGGCAGGATCCAGCATCTTGGTCTTTTGGGGTCTTGAGTACCCCTAAACCCTCAAAATTCAACATTTATGGTTCCCTCACCAGGAAACACTGCTAATCCCAAGTTCTTTTCCAGTCAGGAGTGAAAGATATGTAAGCCTCCCTCTCTCCCTATCCCCTTTTCTCCATCTCCAAGTACATTGGAGGTGCTTTTCAGGCCTGACCTCTCAGGTTCCATTAGGTCAGAACACTAGAAGGCTGTATTGTACTCAGCCTGACACTCTCAGGTTCTTGTTTGAGTGGTTGTATTGGAGACCATCAACCTGGGCACAACCCCTGAAGCATGGAGGACAAGAACAGATGCCCTATCCGGAAGGTTAAACCCAATTCTTTCAATTCTCTAGGCCCTAGGGAATTGGGAAAACTTTAAGTACTTTTTGTGTTGTTGTTTTTTTTTTGTCTTATCTTGTTTTGTTTGTTTTTCAAAACTTACTCCCAGATCTTCCTTTATTACTGGAAGTACCTTCCAGTCCCTATGCCTATAATGGGTCAATCCTTTTTAATTTCCAAAAGTTCGCCTTTGGGTTGTCTTTTACAACATTGAGAAAAATTTAGTTTCTCTAAAGTACTTAAAAAGAAAAAGCTGGTGTTTTTTTGCATCTCTTTTGGCCCCTGTATCACCTAGAGAGCCATAAAGTATGGCCCATTTTGGGGATTTTAAAACATAATACTCTCTTGCAGTTTAAATTATACTGTTACAGGAAGGAAAATGAATAGAAGTTTCCTACATGATGGCCTTGGTCCAGCTCTCTTAAGAAAGATTGTAAGATGCTCATAGCTAAAACCATCCCCAAAAAGGAGAATGGGGGTCAATTAAATGACTCCCTTCTTATAGTCCCCAGGGCTTTGGTCCTAGTCCATCGCCCCTTGGCAACTCCTACTCAGGCTCCAGTCATGGGTGTTGACAAGCAGCTACTCAACCCCATACTGCTGCTCCCCAACCTGTTTCCCATACCCACCCTCTCTTGGTCACCAGCAGCATGATCTCCCCTAGATTCAAAACTAAGTTGCTGCTGATAGAAAATGAAGAGTTACCAGGAAAGTTCTGAGCCTTTTCTAAAGTAAAGTTTTGGGAGGAAGTTAGTGCTCCACAATCCAGCTATCCAAACATAGGGGAAAGGTAACTGAGGAAGATGATTAGATGAATTGCAACCCCCCCAAAAACAAACCAAACAAAACTGAGCAAATCTGCATGGTGACAAGATATCAGGTGATTAGATGTCCATGAAGGAAATATGATGCTTTGTGGAATTAAAATCAAACAGAGCCACTGATGGAAAATGAAGAGGCAGGTTCAAAGAGGAGGAACACTAACCCAACAATTCTTTAATGGTGAACCTCCAAATTAAGAAATTAATATAGCAGAGGAATGATGGAATGTAAGTCTAATTCCAATAAATAGCACTTTTTTAATTTCTAAATTTACCCCAGTGGATGCCAAGGAAATAATACCTGATAAGTGCCCCCAAGAGAGCTACTATCCCCAAGACTCTGACCAAACCAAAAGATATCATTCAATCCCAATTCCTTTCTCAATTGAAATATTTGCTAAGATAAAATTCAGACCAATGTTAGCTATTGTAGGATTAATGGAAGATAAAATCTTCCCTGTCCATTAGCAGGCCTATGTGACCACATGTGTTCCTCTTTCCCTTGAAACATGGGCCATGTTTCCAGGTCTAAAGGTACACATGTATTTCAATCACAGATGTCTTGCAGCTTTGAATTTTGGCTCAGTTCACAGTGGTGTCACATCTCATGCTGTCATATAGAGCCCATCGGATGAAAACTATAGATATTCAGGGAGTTTTATATTGCCTTAGTGGAGGAACTTGCCTAGAAGCTTGCTTAGGGGGAAGCTGCTTGTGGGGAGTTTGTTTGTGGGAAAGCTTTCACACTTCTTGGCACTGGGCCATTTACGTACTGAGCCACATGGGTTGTGATGCTTTCTGGCTTTGAGGCTTTTAGTTGAAAACTATAAATACTGCAAGGTTGGTCTTTTAGTTGGGTGCTCATTTATAGGAACAATGTTTCTTTGTGATTTGGCCAGAAGAGACTCTGGGTAGCCATTGTTAAGGAGGCCCCCTGGCTGTGTCTGAATCAAGATGTTGGTGCTCTCTGGTCTGGTGATTTGGTATCTATTACTCTGTTAACAGTTGGAGACCTGTCTATTGGATTCTTTCTTGAATACTCACTTCTTTCTACTTATCTGTCTGTTAATTAAAGTAAAATCATTAACTCCTTTAAAGCTTTCTTTTCTTTAGAAAAGCAGATCAAAGAACCTGTTCTAGCAAATCACAGTGTGTGCTAGTATGGTTGCTAATACAGCTATACAAAGAGAAGTTGTGTAAAAATATTCTAATAAGGACCCATAATCATGGAGCTATTGTGAAAACTTATTTCTATTTAATCATTATAAAGATTGGGCATTTAGACAGAAATATGTCTTGTAAGCATGGTCCTCATGAACTCTTTCCCAATGAACACAAAACATAAACCTGACTAGTGGTGATGATGATGAAAATTAATATTTATATAATGTTTACCCTGCTCTCTATCCATTGTGCCAGTAATAGCACAATGCAGTATCCCAGTGCATCCAAGGCCATCTCTAATTGTCCTGATTTATATCTTGCCACTGGACCCAGATGGCTTCAGAGGAGACAGTGAGGCTGGGGACTTTGTACAGCCTTCCCTCACTTAGATCCAATTAACTTGCACATCATGGCATCACCTCCCTGATATTGTCATGGTCCTTTTTCAAATCAAAAGACAAATAACAGCCCCTGTCAGTAGAAATGGGAGCTTTCTCACTAGGGGCCCAAATGGAACTGGCCAGTTGGGCAATATAGCACTTTTTCTTAAGGATCTCCATAAACCCAAATCACTCTGATTCTTATTGACTGGCCAACAATAGGTCCCAGGCCAAGCCCCACTTCATAATTGTTTAGGTCCTGATTGGCTCAGAGTGAATGCAAATATCAATTATTTCTGTTTTGGCCAGAAACTCTGAGATTCTTCCTCTCCCAGACTTTTTTTTTTGACTAGGTAAAGAACCCATTTCTGTCTCCTTTCTTAATCACTGGCATGGCTTCAGTCAGACAGATAATTGTTAAAGACAATAACTTAATAAGGTCAAAGTCTCCCATTGTCACAGCCATCTGCAGTCATAGTGACACATATTTTACTGCTGGACCAAGATGGTTGTGAAGGAGACAATGAGGCTGGAGACTACTCACAGTCCTCCTTCATTTAAATCCAATTCACTTTCATGTAATGGCATCACCTCCCTGATGTCATGGTCCTCCTCAAGAAAGAAGGAAATCAACAATGTAATCACCTTTATTTTCTCTTAACAATGAGCATAAATATACTTTATTTAACTTCATGAAACAAAGTTATCAACAATGTGTAGTGCCACAAGATAAGTATTTATAATCACATTTTAAAAACTATAATACCACAATAACATTCACATTTCTGGGATTCTCATCAATTCATTTTCTGCCTGTGAAATCAACATAGACCTAATCACAAGGTCTGAAGAATCAAAACAAATCATCAGTATAGTCCCTGGGCCGCTGAAAACATCAGCAAGACCCTCCTCTAGAATTTCTGTAAACGTTTAACAAGAAAATCCTCTCTCAGGGCTTCTGAGCCAGCAGCAAGGTCCCAGGGCTTCTGTAACAAGAGTCCCATCCTCTATCAGCAGACAAATCTGACAAAGTAACATCAAAATAGACTAAGTACCAACACCACAGCCATGCTTCCTCCCAGTTCTACTCTCTTCTTATTTCTCAGTTCTTCTCAATTCTCAGTTCAGTCCTTAGCTCTCATGTATCTTCTCCGTTCTTCTCAGTTCTCAGTTACTTTCTCAGTTCTCTTTTCTCTCTCCAGCAGTCGAGCCCAGCCTCCAGATGCCCATTCCCAAAAGTTCTGTCCTCTCCCAGCTTGGGCTTTTCCTTACATATGGTATTAGTTCCTCTGTGTTCGGCCCCTTCCTGTTACGTCAACAAGTCTATCCCACTATGGGATTCTTAAGTTCTGGGTCTTAATACTTGCCAGAATTATGAACCTGAAAGTAAATGCTAAGTACCTTTTAGCTTGCCAATACAAGGGGCAGGGAAGATCTTCAAACTCCCATTACCATTACACTCTCTGAAGTTGCTGATTCCTTTTGGAACTTAGCTTGCTTCATGAGAGAGGTCAATCTCAATAAATGCCTATACTTAGATTAGAGGTGGTATGATTGCATTCACTGATATGGTTCCACCACAATACATTATGAAACCCTGAGTTTTTGGGTGGGTACAGCCCCCACCACAACAGTTTTTGGTTGGGCAGAATCTGACTCTGACCTCCCCCTGCATGTGGAGCAGAGTCTTTGATTTGGAACCCTTCTAATCCAAAGGCAAGTCAAATTATTCTCCTTCTCTTAACTGAAAGGTTCCCCTAACACCTAGAAAAGCTTGATTGTACCACTTAGGCTTATGTGCCCAAAGACCTCTGGGCAGCAATTTCCCTCCAGACAGAGGACACTTTGGGAATTTTGCAATTTTTTTCTTCATCCTTCATTAGGACATCACTAAGTTGAAAATGGCTGTGGGGAGGGGTGGGATTTCCTTAGGTTTACTGGCATTAAGTCTCAATTCCCATACCAAGGGATTACTAAACTATAATAGCACCTGGTCTTTATATAATCTGGAAGACAAAGAAAAGTTATTACTATCTGTGCTTTCTGTTTTTAGCCGTCTGCACTGTGCCTGTGTAAAATATCTGAGTCTGTTACTTTGTAAGATTCAAAATGCAGCTAGCCAGAAAAGTAAAACTGTATTTGTGACAGAAAGATTGATGGTCTCTTAAGGAAAGATTGTTGGCAAAAAAACAAAACAAAACAAAAACCTCTCTCTCTTCTCCCTTTGACTCCAGCCAAGTTCTGTTGGTGGAGAGACAGATGAAAAAAGGGGAAGGGGAAACTTCTCCCCTAAGACCTATCAAAGAGAAAAGGGGTTACTTCACTGATCAAAGAGAGGTGGGTTTCAAAGCTGCACTTTGGAATAGGACTAGCACTTAACCCTTTCCTGGGTCACAGAAAGAGAACTGTACAATCTCACTGAGAACATAGATCCAGGTAATTGAATTCATTCTGGTTATGGTTTAAGCGAAATGTTGTCTCTCCTAATCAGAATTGATTATACTATTTCGTACTAAGGAAATTGGGAAAATGCATAGATCTGAAAAAAGAGATGCTTCAGAGATGGAGCTTTGAGCTCTCCAATATGAGAAAGAGGGGACTAGGCAACACTGGATCTTTTCCAGAGTCCCACTCATCTTGAATGGCAAGTTCAAAGCTTTTCCTTTTTTTTTTTTTTTTTTGCTTTTTTTGAAGAGGGGAAGGTAGGGAAATTGGGGTTAAGTGACTTGCCCAAGGTTACATGACTAGTTTTGTGTTAAGTGTTTGAGGCCGGATTTGAACTCAGTTCTTCTAACTCCAGGGCCAATGCTCAATTCACTGTGCCACCCTGAAGCTCTCACTTTCAAAGAAGTTTTAAGGAGTAGACACAGAAGTGAAGTCTACTTAAGCAAAATTTAAAAAAGACCCACAAAGATTCTCCTACCTCTGATGGGACTAGGGCTATAGTATCTTCTCCCTGTGGCCCAGCTCTGACCAGACCGGGGCCACAGTGAAAAGTTAGAATGACTAAAATCCTCTTCCCTGTGGTCCCCATTCTTCCCAGGCCAGGGCTACAGTGCCTTCTCCCTGTCATCCTTGCTCTGACTGAGTAAAGGATACAGTGAAAGGTTAGAACCGTTGAGATCTTTCACCCTGTTGTCCTGGTGCTGACTGAGCTAAGGTTGCAGTAAAAAGTTGGAACAGCTGAAAACATTTGAGCAGATTCTGTTATCAAATTAAGGAGAGTGCTAAAGAAATAGGGGATTTGAGGTAACCTCCCCCACCTGGCAAAATGAACAAGGGGGGAAGCACAGCAGTGTAATGCCATGTACAGAAGCTTTCCAGAAGAACTGCTACTGTGAACAGCTTTTTAAAGGTTCTGATTACTCAGTATGGTGATCACTCTATTCTATAACAAAAGCAAAATATCCATGGGAAATCAAGGTACAGCATAATTCAAAATACAGCATTGACCATATTTCAACTTATCACAGAAAATCACAATATAATATTCACAACATAGTCTCAAAGTAAAACAGTAACTCTTAAGTTAATTCAATTAGTCACAAAATAGTCATTCTTAAGTTAATTCAATCAGTCACTTATCAGTAGTATCAAAGTACACATCAAAGTCTTCACTCTTGGGGCAAAGTCTTGATTAACTCAATCAGTCACTAGCTGGTAACAATAGTCAAAGTACTCAAAGTATAATCAGTCACTTATTCAGTAAAGTCTTACTAAGTATCATACACAAAATCCTCCATCTATTAGGTCACTAGTAAACTATAATCCCATAATTACTCAGTACCCAAGGAAAGGTCTTTACTTGGGCCCTGTTCTCAGATTCTCTGGATCCCCTTCCATGGTCCCAGATTCTACCTGGGTTTAATGGCAGACAGCTCCCAGTTCCTTGACCAGACCTCTCTGTGGAGGTCCTGCTCCACACTGGCATTCACAGGGTTTGGTCCATGTCAGCTCCTTCACCATTTCTGCTCCAAGGAATTCAAGGCTCAACCAAGCCACAAACAAAGTCTCAGCATCCTGTTCATGCTTTAGTCACCTGGGTCCCTGGCTCTGGGCTCCTGGGCTCCTGTTCACAAGAAGCTCTACCAAGACAAGTTTTCAGGTCTTAGTTCTCCATTCTTCTGTAGCTGTTCTGCCACCAGATCTCGGGCTCAAGGAAATTCTGACTGTGCCTCTCTGGGGCCCCTCCTATATACAAAGCATTACCTACTTCACTTCCCTCAGCCAACTTCCTTTTACTCAGTAACAAGGGGACAGGAGTTTATACCTTCTGTTCCCCCAATAGAGGCTTGATCAGTTACTAAGTGCTAAGTACCTGCTACTTTTGCCAACAAAAAGAGATCTTCAAATTCAAAATTACATTATCATTACAAGCAGTTACAGAGGGGCTCAACTGGCAATAGCCCTAGGCCCCTGGGTACCCTGAAGCCCATCCCTCTAGGTAAGCAGATGAATCTCTCCTTTAAAACCCCCAAGTCCTTGACCGCACACCACTGGAACCTGGAGTTTCTTCTCCAAGTTCCTTGAAACTGAGCAACCCCTATCAAGAAGTTGGAATGGGAATGTAAATTTTTGAAGATCTTCCCTGCCCCTAGGCTAAAGTACACCTGGAGCCTGGGTTGGGAGGCTTGTTTTTCAGTAGATACTTTTTGATTGGGCAATGAGTCAATAAGGTTGTTACATTCTCTGAGCCAGGAGAAGGCTATATAAACCCTGATTTGAGGCTTTGTTTTGGGGCTCACTTTGAGAAGTGTTCTGTGATTTGATCAGATGAGACTCTGGGAAGCCATTGTTGAGAGCCCCCGGGCTTTGAAAAACCCAGATGTTGATTTGGTATGGATGTAATGGTTGGGCAGTTTGGAAATCTGTCTACTTGATCTGTTTCTGTCTTGATAATTCTATCTGTATACTCTGAAGTTCGGGGTGCTGACCTTTTCCCCCTGAACTAGGTAAATCATACATATTTGACAGATTAAAGTAAGCTTGTTAACCCATTTTGAGTTGCTTTCCTTTAACAAAGCAGATCTAAGAACCTGTGTTGGCAGCCACCCTAGGGACACTGGGGTGCTTGCTGCTACAGAAGTTCATAAGCTTGTCAGGGACCCTCTTCCTTATCCACCAAAACTCCCTCCTCAATGCCCCCCCCACTTTAATTCAGGTACTGAACTCCTGGCACACCCCAGTTATTAGTCCTTCCCACACAAGGAACAGTGCCCTCTTTCTCCTTCCTTCCCAAATTGACTACCCCCACAATCAGCCTCTGCAACTGCAAGCAGAGGAGAAAAGAAGAGGGGAAAACTGCTAACTCATTTAAAACCAATCAGTAGGGTGTGTTCCAGAAAAATCCCTTTTGTATGGGAAAATATTCTGTGTAGATAGAATTATACTAAACTGTGTTGGGGTAAAGATTGACAAGCACCATCACTATTTGTCCTTCATTTTTGAAGTGGACTGATGACATCAGGAGGTTGTTTTGACTTGCAAATGAATTGGATTTAACAGAGTCAGAGCTGTGCAAAGTCATCAACCTCATTCTTTCTTTCAGGGTCATCTGAGTGGCAAGATATAGATCAGGATGACTGGAAAAAATCCTAGATGCAGTGGGAAACTTTGGCCTTTTTAAGCTAAGATCTTTCCCAGGTCTCTTTTGACTGAGGCAACACCCATTCAGTGATATAAAGTTAGGTAAGAAATCAGGCAAAAGATGGTCTAGTTTATCTACTAAAAAAAAAATCATCATTGCCACTCATACTACTGTCATCACCACCATCACCATTATTATTAATACTAGTATTACTACTGCAAATACTAATAATAAAAATGAAGTCTCTACTCAAAAGAAGATTCTTTTATTTTGACTCCTGGGTGAAATACGATCATGATTTCAATTACAATCAGGAAATAACTCATCACTAACCAAACTGGTAATTTTTATTCTCTTCTCCAATATATGATTTGTTTTTAAGTAAACAACTTTTTAAAACACATTCCTTCAGTGTCACAGTAGCTAACACCCTCACATGCCTCTCTATTTGCATCCCTGAAAAAGTTTATTATTCTTCCTTGCATTTAAGTATATGTCTTATTCTACCACCAAATTCATATTCATACAATTATAGAGAAAAAGTAAGAAGTGGACTTTGAAATCATCCTAACTCCTTCATTTTACAGATAAAGAAACTGAGGACCTGAGAAATTTAGCAAATCAACCAGGCCTGTTCAAACATTCAAATGGATCTATTTTTATCAATTTGGAAGTTCCTTCAAATACTGCAAATTTCAACCCATCCATACCTTCCATCTTGTAGACTGCTCTCCATGTTCTATTGTGTGTCTGCATTGGTTTTGGATACTCTTAATATTCCAGAGCCCTTCTTAGCTTTCTCCTGATTTTGAAAGATATGAAAGGTATATTAACAGTCAAGGAACCATTTGTAACCATTGCTGTATGATCAGCCCATCTTCTTTTTCTATCCCTTATTTCCTTAATGCCATTTTTACTACTACTTTTCAAAGTTCCTAATTCATTATATGTTGTAACCTGCACAGAAGCACCATGAGTCCTCTCATTGTCCTCTATTTGCTATTGTGAAAACATTCAAAACATTCTTCAAGGAAAAAAAATATGAAAGAAGGTAGTCTAACTGTACCAGATATCAAACTCTATTATAAAAGTGGCAATTATAAGGGACGGGGGAGGGGCTAGGAGCACCTGCCCTGGAGTCTAGAGGACCTGAGTTCAAATCAGGCCTCAGGCACTTAACACAAAGCTAGTCATGTGATCTTGGGCAAGTCACTTAAGCCCTATTTCCCTGTCTTCTCCCCTCCAAAAAGCAAAAAATAAAATATAAAAGTGGCAATTATCAAAATACCCTGGTACTGGCTAAGAAATAGAGCAGTGGATCAGTGGAATAGATTAGGTGCAAATTACTTCCTAGTAAAATGACCACAGTAGTCTAGTATATGATAAAGCCTATAATCTAAACTTTTGGAACAAAAACTCATTATTTGACAAAAACTGCTGGGAAAACTTGAAAATAGCATGGCAGAAATTAGGTATAGACTAACCTTTCATACAGTATACCAATATAAGGTCCAAATGACTACATGATTCACACAAAATATATAATTTTGATTACATACAATTAATTTCCAAAAATAAAATAAATGCAACCAAATTTATAAGGAAAGCAGAAAACTAGAAAAAATGCAACAAATAACTCTGATAAAAGCCTCATTTCTCAAATATATAGAGAACTGAGTCAAATTAAAAAGAATACATTTCCCAATTGATAAATAATCAAAGGATATGAACAAGCAATTTTCAGACAAAGATATCAAAGCTATTGATAGTCATATGAAAAAAAATGGATTTCTGACCAATAGTTTAAGAAGTACTCAAGGGGGTCACAAGTTGAAAAAGTTTAAGAAGCCCTGCTCTAAAACACTATTGATTAGAGAAAGACAAATCAAAACAACTCTGAGGTACCACCTCACACTTATCATATTGGTAATATGACAAAAAAAGGCAAATGTTAGAGGAGATGTAGGAAAACTGGAACACTAATGCACTGCTGGTGGTGTTGTGAATTGATTCAACCATTTTGGAGAACAATTTGGAACTATGCCTATAGAGCTTAAACTAGGAATAACTTTTAATCCAATAATACCATTGCTAGGTCTATATTCCAAAGACATTCAAAAACAGGTTGAAAGGACCTATTTGTAGCAAGGTATTTACAGCACCTCCTTTTGTTTTGACATAATTGGAAATCTAAGGGATGCCCATCAATTGGGGAATGCCTGAACAATTTTGGTATATGAATGTAGTAGAATACTCTTGTGCTATAAGAAATGATAAGCAGGATTATCTCAGAAAAACCTAGAAAGATTCACATGAACTGATGCTAAGTGAAGTGAGCAGAACCAGGAGAACATTGTACACAGCAAATCAACCTTGTGAGATAGTCAACTTTGATAGACTTGGCTCTTCTCAGCAATAAAATGATCCAGGATAATCCCAAAGGACTAATGATGAAGCTTACCATCTGCCCCCAGAAAAAGGACAGATGTTCTTTAAATATAAACAGAAGCATGCTATTTTTCACTATCTTTATTTCGTTTTTTTTCTTCTATTCAAGTCTTCTTGTGCGAAATCACTAACATGTAAATGTTTTACATAATTGTACATGTATAACCTATATTTGATTGTTTATAGACTCAGAGAGGAGGGAGAATAGGGAGGAAGAAAAGGATAGAATTTGTAACTTAAAACTTTAAATAAAAATGTTTTAAAAATGGGAAAAAGAATTGAACATTGAATTTAATTGAAAATATGTTTTATAGCCTAAAGGCCTCTCTTGACTTTCTCCATAAGAAGAGTGCTTAGGAAAACAAAAGAGCCAACCATCCAACAAACCAAAGAAAAACAAAAAAAGACCTAAGGTTTTCTTAGGGAAATGTATTAAGAGTAACAATCAAACTGGACTCTCATCTAGATAAATCCTTGAGTCCTTACCCTCCTGAAGAGACAGATCGCAATACCATATGAGGGCATTCACTCTCCACTTTTTCATTCAGATTTAAGATATTATTCACAAGAAGGAAGTCCTTTCAATTGTTGAAGGGAATAGCCAAGGTAGTAATTGAGATATAGCTCTTCTAGAATTTTAATACAAAACATATAGTAATCTTTTCATTTTTTAAAAGATTCCAAAAAAATGTTAACAGATCATCAGGGTAAAGAAACATATTGGAAAGTATGAGGGAAATTTTAGATTATCTCTCTGTCTCTATCTCTTTCAGTCTCTCTTCCTCCCTCCCTCTCTTTGATGGGGTATAGGCTCTGGGAATTCCTTGAAATCTCCTTGAATCTTCCCACTTGATAAGACTCCATGAGGGTGCTCAGATTCAGTCTAGCTCAACCTCAGTCCATGTCAGATTGTTCTGGTCCCCTTGTTGATACAAGCATCAGAAATGCTCAGGTCCCTTAAGAGACTCTTTAATAAACTTTGTTTTCTTTGGCTGAAAGAACACTTATATTGAATTCACTTGGCAGGACCCAGTGTGTTAGTATTTTGGGGTCTCTAGCACTCCTAAATATTAAATATTGAGGTTTGGGGTTTAGGGGTGCTTGAGATTGTGGGAGGGATCTAGGGGTGGTCCAGAGGAGGGGTTTGGGGAGGATCTTGATGGGACTGAAGTCAGACTCCAGGAAAGGGATTAAGGGTGGGAAATATCTGAAGGTTATCTGGAAAGAACAGACAAATGGAGGGCTAGGCTAGTTTAAGGGTAATAGATTTGGGTATAGATATTTTGATAGGATCAAGGGTGGGAAGTAGCTGGACAATGGAGAGCTAGGTTAGGTTAAGAGTAACAGAGCTTTGGGCCTAGTGATAATGAAAGGCTTATGGCCTCAGGCAAAAGCCTCATCAGCTGGGAAGATTCAAGGACAATTCAAGGGGGTTCTCAAAGCCTGTACACCATCACTTACAATATGGAAATTGCTTGAACAGCAAATAAATGAAAAATTTCAGACAGTTTGATGCCTAAAACAATATGGTATTAATATTTTTTCTTGAATTATACTCATGCTGAATCTTTGGAGACCATTATATTCTATATTTCAGTCATAATAACACCTCTTACATTAAAAATTGAAGGAACTTTCTCAGAGAAGCTTGACTACATTAAAGCTATTTTCTTATATCCTGGGGGCAGTCTATCTTATTCCTCCTATTTAGTTCTGGAATAAACTTTTCCAGACCAAATCACACTGGTAATGAACAGCAGAACTAAATTTTGAACTCAGTCCTCTGATTTCAGATTCACCTTGCTTCCTGCCACATTATATGGTTCATTTGTAACTTCCTGAAAACATGTTTGTAAAATGATTTAATTAATTCCCTCTGACTCTCAAGGTTAGGAAATAAAAGTTAAAATCTTATGCATCCAGTACTACTGTAGAACAAAATAGATTTAAGCAATTTTGTATATATCTCTCTTCAAAGTAATCACTTTAAAAATTTTCTCTTTTTGAATTGCCAACAGAGGTGCTTTATGAGCTATGAAGAAACAAAAGTCCCATTAATTTTAACCAGTTTTGGGGGAAGAATACATATTAACCAGCTTAATCACCATAGTAGTGACTAGATCTAGATAAATTAAGGCAAAGTCTTTTCAGAAATTAATTTTATATTCAAAAAGTGAAGATTTAAAACTATTTGGGCCATTAAAAACAATTTATCCCAAATTCTGAAAACAATTCTCAACAGGAATTTCAATGTGAGATTTCTAAAATATATTATATTCAAGCCCAGGACAAAAGTTAAAGGTCAATAGACTCTCTTATAAAAACAATGCAAAACAAATCAAAAAAGCCCACAAGAACAGTGTACTTTAACTTTAACATACCTCCTTTTTATCCATTTTGGCTCAATTTAAGAAAGTAAGAGTAAATTAGAATTTTATAGATTTAAGGGAAGTACCAAAGGACTTTTGGAGTCGTCTAATCTAGAAAACTCTTTTTTCACAAGGATATATTCAGTCATCTGATCCAGGATCCTCTTTTACAAAGGAAGAACCTGAGATGTTAATACCTCTCTGTCTCACTCTGTCTCTGTCTCTGTTCAAGATTTAATATATGCTAGTAAATAATTCTTCCTATCAGTTTATATGAGCAAATTGTTCTATAATTTCAATTCTTAGAGAATTGCCTGGGGTGGGAGGGAAGCTCCCTTCATTCTTTTCAGAGTTGTGAGATTGTGGTTGTGAAACTTCACATATACCCCCAATCTTAGTTGATATGTTGATTAGTTGTTTCTTTTTTTCTTGAAGTGATTTTTCATTTATAATTTTGTTATCAGGGGAAATTTTCCCAGTAGGAAAGGACAAGAAATATATTTAAAAACAAAGGTTATGTAAAATGAATGACATCAATAAAATAAAATAAAGATGTTTAACCAATTAATATGAAAAATCACATAGGAAGAAAATATTAGTTATTTATACTTTTTTCATAGCAACCCAATATAAAAAATTATTATAATTTTATAAAGTTTGATCTTGCTTAGCCCACACTGAACATTTCTTTTTATTTACCTTTTTTTACTGCCATTCTTTTTTCTTCCCCTGGTTTTCACCCCCAAAACATCATAGATTTTATGTCAAGCAATACAAGTTGACATAAAAAGGAAATATGATGTCTTATTTATAACTTTCAACAAAATGCCACAGCTGTAACTCAAGGTCTTGATTCTTTAGAAGAATATATGAAATCCTTAATCTGCCTTAAGCAGTTTTATGATGTCAGCAATACAACCACCTCACTGAATCCAAATTACATTCAATCCAAAACCATATTTTATTCCCTGGTTTAAAATCTAATCCCTCCCAAAGAAGCAGTAGAATTTCTGAAATCATATTAAATTCAATTCTACTTCCACAACTGACAAAATATATTTCCTGAACTCTGTTGTTTTATGTCATGCCATGTTCTTTTTCATTTCACTGTACCCCCATGTATTGGTGTGGGATTTCAGCCACCAATGTCAAATCAACCTTCAGAAGGCACATTAAACAAAGGTACCATTCATTGCCTTGCTGGCTGAAATAAAGGTTTGATCACCATGTCATTGAGATTTTTAAAACTAGCATAAATGATCAGTGGCAACCATGTAGTTATATCCAAATTTTTCTAGGTGTAAAATATTCACTATTTAATTAGATCATAATGTAAATTTTTATGGTTATGTGGGGGAGGGTTCAATGAGTCTACAGTAAGTACCAAATTTGTTCACATTTACTCACATCTAATTTATTCTCCTTATAATATTGTATGCTGTAAAATATATACAAAGCCATAACATCAAAGTGTCACCATAATTCTGCTTCAAAGCCCTTTAAAACTATGAACTCAAACATTTATCTCTATACAATGAGTGTGTATTAGTCTCTCTCCTACTTTCATACACATATATTTTATAATAGGGAACTTTTAAAAAATGAATTTACAGTTTGGGTGATTATGTTAGATTGATAATATGTTACTTTTAGGTACGAATAAATTTAGAGAGAAAATGAATGACTTTGCCCAAGCTATGCAAGTGAAGAAGTTGATCTCATAGGGTAATTCTAGACAAAAAGCTGCGGCAAAAAGACTCAATGACATACGACAGCTTAACAATGAACTCTACAGTTACACAGGGACACAAATTGTATGTGCTAAAAGCCATTTTCCCTCTTCACCAGAACATATTTTTCACCAAAAAAAAACCAAAAAAGACGGATACAATGGGATTGCTAAGGTCTGTGGTTATCTCTTGTGTATGAGAATAGTTTGCTTTTGTTTTGTAAGACATCTTTTCATTTTCTTGGCATCCATTTCTCCTTTTAAATGTTTTCTTTGGTTTAAATGTCTTTTGGAAGTAAAGGTTGGGGTAGAGAGTTTTACTTCTCTTATCTTTCTGTTTTAGATAATTAATTCCTTTTGCTTACCTTTCTCTCTTGGTTATTTTCTTGTTATTCAATATTTTTAGTCCTGTCCAAATTTTTGTTATCCCATTTGGAATTTTCTTGGCAAAGGCATTTAAGTAGATTACCACTCCCTTTTTTTTTATCTCACTTTACAGATGAGGAACTGAGGCAAACAGGAGTAAGTGACTTGCCCAGGGTCACACTTCTAGTATCTGAGGCCAGACTTAAACACATTCAGGTGAGTCTTCCTCACTCCAGGCTCTACACTCTAATATGCCATTTACTGCCCTATAGATTTCTCCTAAATCTTGACCTCTTGTGATAGGAGGAATCAATTTTTCAAGTGATAAATCAAATAAATAAGCAAATAAATATTTTAACAATGAAGATATCAGTGATATGTCAGGCACATTGGTACTGAATGTCTACTTCTGAACATGCTCCTAACAGATAACAAATATAATGTTTATTCTTCCTTTATACTGTCTACTACCGATAGTAGACCCTCAAAAACAAAGTTATTTAATTGCTGTAATAAAAAAAAAAGAAACAACAACTAAAACTAAATTTTGTTCAAAGGTAATTCAACTTACATTAGATCAAAATGATTATGGATTTTAAAGGTGATACTACAAACTGATATGGAAAGAGTATTTATTCTCTTCATAAGTACTACTGATTATTCTTCTTATAATTAAAATAAAATGAATTTAACTTCAATCAAACAATGATGCTTTTAAATTATAAAATAAATGAAATTGACTATATTTTTATTATTTTAAAATATTTTTAAAATATCAATACACACAAAATATTCTTCCTCTTAATAATTTGACATTGAATAAAATCAATTTTTTAGGTATTGTTTTTCTCTGTTATGACACTGCACCCCTTTCCCAATATTTTTAAACTGCTATTTTCATGCCAGTGTTTGAGAAAATTTTCCATGGAAAATCAAGCCTCAGGGTGGGATTAATAAAAATTTGACAGAAATCCTTTTGATCTTAGTATCACATTTGATATATATGAAATGCGATAGTAAGATCAGAAGATCACCATATATATATATATAGTGAAATATGATGCTTATTGTAGCACCAATACAATATTCCTAGTTCCTAGTTCCTATGGTGGCTATGAATATACTGGCATAATTCTGAATCACAAAATATAACCGACCCTCCATATGAAAGATAGAACCAAAATACTTAATTCAAGCACCAAAAAGCTGAATCCCAGCACAAGAAAGCCAAATCCATCATAGCAACAAAGAAATCTATACATAATAGCAATGTAGGGAGGCACCACCATCTCCTAGCCTCCCCCCTGCCAGGGCCTTCCCACAAACACACATTTACAGTTTGCTTCCTACTTCCTCTCTCTCCATCAGCTCTAACTACTCTAATCAGCTTCCTCTGGACTCTGCTCCACCTTTTCTGCTCCACCCATTCAGTGGGCTCCTACCAGCACAGACTCATGTGACTCAGGCTTCCATGTGACTCAAGTAGGACACATGGGACTATTAATGGATGGGAAAGATCTTTCCATTTACTATACTATTACACTTATTAAAATATATACTTGCCCAATTTATAAAATGAAGTGCATGGTGTAGCGCCACTGCAATATTTACAGTGCCCAGTATAATGATAAAGACCATGACTATAAGGATCACATGGTATTCTATTTCAAAATATACCAGATTCTCTAGGTAGAGAACAGAACTGAAACACACCAGAAAACCGATCCCAAAACCAGTAAGCCAATTCCACTATGGTACCAAAGATATTAAGAAGCCATAATAATGATAAGAGCCACAGCATTGTTCATCCTTCCCATACAGCAATACAAGATCAATATTTAATCACCAACCTCTCTATCTCCTTAATGAGCATCCTTTCTCTCCCCCAAGGTCTGGCTAGCTCTGAACTGGCTTCCTGTGGGCTCTGCTTCCTTTCCACAAAACTCCTCCCACCAGAGGCACCATGAAACTACATTCAGCCTATCAGGGGGCAGAGTTTATCTTCACAGCAGGGAAGCTTCCTGTGGGCTCTGCTATACCCTTCAGAAAATACCCTGCCTCACTGGCTCCATGTGATTACCTTCAACCTATTAGGGAGCTGAATTTACTTTCAAAGCAGAGGACATCTTCCAACTCCCCTCTAGGTCTATTAAGGGGCAGGGAAGATCTTAAAATTCTGATTCCCATTACACAAAAATGTACTCTATTGATAAAATCAGATAAGATGCTGACAAAACTGTCTTTTCCTGAGGAATTAAGATCCCTGTGAAAACATTAATCATACCTCACTGTGAATACACACACCTATATATATGTATGTATATATATGTTTAACATATCTGTGTTTGTATGTGCACATATCATCCAGTAAGGGTCAGTCATGCTATTAGCTGATATATTTTTTTCCAAAGTAGAATCTTTAGAAAGTATAGTGCTAAATCCACAATTACATGAAATTTAGTCATTCATTATTTCATATAATTATGCACTGCTACCTTTGGAAGAAAATAAATAGCATGGCTCAGCAAAATTACCCCCTTTATATTGTAGATGCCTTCTCCTAAGTAAAGATAATGCTATTTCAACACCTGCTAAATACAATTTCAGACAGTTCATTATAATACACAATTCTATGACTACTAGAACCTTGAGAAAATATAGATCTAAACTGAGGTATATAAAGGGTACACAGGGAACAATAATTTTTTTTTTCAATTTTACAAAATTATTTTCCACTTTCTGTCAAATTACTTTGCTGGAGTGTATTGAGGAGGAAGTATGGCATAGAAAATATGAATCAAAATCATATTAAGGAAATCATGCTGGTTTTTACTTCAGGTCCAGAAGTGCACTTGTGCATGTGGCATATATGCCATCATTTTAATAAAAATATATATCATTAATCTTACAATATTCTCTATAGCATCAGTGAAATTTTAAAAATACTTTTGATTGTCTTGTCATTACTGAACTTTTGAAGACAGTCATGCTTAAAGGGTAATCATTCTTAAGTTAATCATCCTCAAGGAGTAGTGGAAAGTACAAAGGCCATACACCCCTGGGGCACAATAAGTTACAATATTATCAGTTAGCACTGAGAACCCAAGTAAAATATCTTTTCATCTTAACTTGAGACTGACTTCAAACCCCATGGTTCCTCTTCCATGCCCCAGCTTTTGCCTGGATTCATGGGTAGGCAGCTCCCCACTCCTGTTCTACATCACAGCTCATAGATACTGCTCCACCCAAAGTTCATCATAGTTTCTGTTTCTAGGAAAATAAAGTTTGACAGGGCTACAACAATATTTACCCACATTGCTGACACTATCATCTCAATTCACTTTCTGTCTGAGAAATCAGCACAATTCAACAGAGTGCTTCTGTCTGACAAAGTAACACCAACACAGAACAACAGGCAGAGTGCCAACATCACAAACATTCTCTCTCTTAGTTTTGCTTGGTCCTACTTTATGCATGAGCTTTTATTAGCTCTTCTCCTTACTGTTCTATGCTTCATGTTCTGCTATTTTGGCAAGCTCCTCTAATTGTTGGCTTCATGTGATGAAAAGGGCAGGAAAAGTCTCCAAACTCACTTAGGTGTGTATTAAGGGCAACACAATGTATACTGTTTCCAACAAAGGTTTGACACAATCAGTGGAGATGCTCAAAGATTCTTGGACAGCTGAAAAAAAGGAGCAAAGTACTACTTTGCTTGCCATTTTACTGGTTCAAAGGGGGAAAAATATATGCACTCAATTGCTTAGAGAAACATCTTACCCTACAGGGAAGTAGGAGGGGAAGAACATTAGAGAATGTGAGGAGTGATGGAAGGGAGGGCAGATAGAGGGAGGGCAAAGAACTTTGGTGGAGGGACAGGGGAAAGGAGAGAGAAAATAAACAGAGGGAGGGATAGGATGAAGGTAAATAGAGTTAGCACTAGTAACTGTGAAAATATTTTTGAAGCAAGTTTCTCTGATAAAGGCCTCATTTCTCAAACATATAGAGGACTGAGTCAAATTTATAAAATTAAGAGCCATTCCCCAAATGAAAAATTATCAGAAGATATAATTACTTTTCAAAAGAAGAAATCAAATTTATCTATAACCACTTAAAATATTCTTACTCATTATTGATTGGAGAAATGCAAATTAAAATTATTTTGAGGTTCTACCTCATATCTATTAGATTAGCTAATAGGACAGAAAAGGTAAATGACAAATGTTGAAGGGAATGTGGGAAAAAATGAGACTTTAACACACTCTTGGTAGAGAGCAGTTTGGAACTATGCCCAAAGGACTATAAATCCAGGCATACTCTTTGACCTAGAAATACTTCTACTCGATTTGTATCCCAAAAGTGATTTAAAAAAAAAAGGAAAAGGCTATATATGTATGAAAATATTTATAGCAGCTCCTTTCCAGTGGGTAAAATATTAGAAGTTGAGGTTGATTTCATCAATTGGGGAATGGCTGAACAAGTTGTGGGATGAGTAAATATTCTTAAGCTCTTTTGTCTGTTGTTAGACAACTTTCTCAAAAGTTATATATGGAACATTTGAGACAAAATCTGAGGAAACGAAGGATTCTCAGAAGTAGAAGTCAAGAGACGATGTTTTCTGTGCATGAAGGGTGGGATTTTAGAGTAGCAAAACACAATAACTTGATAAAGAATTATGTCAAAGAAAAATAACTGTGCCCAGAATCTCAATATGAGGTAGCACTCAAGGCAATAATCTTCACATCTAAGGTGACACTGCTTCTGACACCACAAACTTTTCTACCTCTGTCCCAGCTGCCATTATAAGTTGAAAATCCCTCTAGTCTTTAAGTCATCTTCTCTACTGGGTGAGTTCTTGCCTAGAACCTCCATTTGAGGAAGTGTCAGGCCAGTCGTCATCATTTTTAACCTGGCTTCACTCCTGCCTCTCCAGAATTTCACTTCTGTGTTCTCTAACGCAGGTTATGACCCAAATATGTAGCACAATGGATAGATTATTGTGCCTGAAATCAAGAAGAATTTAGTTAAATCTCCTTCAGCTACCTATTCATCTTGTGATCCTGGATAAGTCATTTAACCTGTGTCTGCTTTAGTTTCCTCAAATATAAAATAATAACTATTTTCCTGGGGGGGGATCAAATGAGCTAACATTTGTAAAGCACTTAGCAAGGAACATGGCACATAGGTGATTACTAAATGCTTATTCCCCTCCCTCAGCTTCCTATCCCTATAACTCCCTTTTATGGGTTATCTTCTTCTTTTTGACTGTTATCCTTGATGGCAGAACTTTTCTTTCCTTCTGTCTTTCTCATGGTTTGTATTTGTATTCCTAGCACTTAGCAAAGAGGAAAGCATGTGTAGTAATGCTTAATAAATGTTTTATTTATCAAAACTTTATAAGTGTATATGTTATGAGTTATGACAAGAATGTGTCCTTATTCTTTTTTGTTAGTTTACTGTAAGTTTAAATACACAATAAGAAAGAAAAATAAATGTATTAGAAAATTAAATACTAAAAGTTAAATACAAAATAAGAAAAGAAAAAAAAGCAGTGCCTCATACACAGCAGAACATGAGAGATTATTCAAAATATGTAGCAGGAAATTTCTACTTCAAGAAAGCCTATATAATAAATACTACACATTGTGTTCTGAACAGTCCATCTTTGCTTTCTTGTAAGTTTTATTTTGTTCTCTGCTTTGCACTTATTATTTAGTTCTTTTTCGCCATTCCTTCTCCCCTCCCCCAAGAAGGCTATAATTAAACGTGGATGTGTTTGTGTGTGTGTTTATTTATTATGCTATGTAGCTTCCCACCAAGAATACTAATGAAATACACCAGCCACTTACCATTAGTTTCCATCTATCTGGAAATTATTTGAAAAGAAACTTGAAAACACTTCATGAATATCTAAGAAACATGATGGTACTTAAGAAAGAGAAATCATTACTTCATATAAGTCTCGTGATACCTTCGGAAATCACACTATAACATTATATCATTAATTCCATCCATTTGGCTTTGCATTTTTTACAATTAAAAGTAGCACAACTTTGCAGGTTGCTTTGGTTTATGTTACTGACACCCTACCAGGACTAGAAAGAAACTTGCTCCCATTGTTCTCAGCATGAAAACATTTTTTGAGTACAACCAACTTCCTATATATAACTAACAGCAGTGCTTCCTTCTAGAGGTCAAATGAGAGACCTTAACCCAAACAGTCTTTTATTATGATGTTAAAGAATAGGTAATGTAGTATAGAGAAAAGGATGCTGAATTGGAGTCATAGGAGTTGGCTTCAAAGTCTAGCTCTCTGACTTACTTCCTTTGTGACACTGAAGAAAATCGCTTAAACTCCCTGGGCTTCAGATTATTCATCTGTAAAAGGAAAGGGCTGTACTCAATTTCTTAGGTCCTTTGTAGTTGCAAAATTTTATACTAACAGTAATAGGAATTTTCTTTTCATATGTCTACCACCTGCACTTCAGAATTTAATTTGGTGTCATCTGAGTATTCAGATTAATATTTGGAGAATACAACAACAATATTAGTGCTGCAGTTTTCATATCTTGCTCCAATCTATTGAGAATGTGATTCCTTTATTTATATAACTGGCTTCAAAGAGGGCATTAAAGAACCTAATAACAAGACTGTTGGGGACATGACTTATAAGTTATATTAAAAAAAACTGTCTACTATTGTCTTTATGGCTGCAAAGATTTTTTTTCTTTTCCCTCACTTTAGAATTTATTCTTTTACGCCTTGTCAAATTTAGACATCTGTGCTACTTTCACAAAACCTAGAAAATTTGATAATAATTTTTTAAACTAGATGCTTGATATAAGGACAGTTAGGGCAATGACAGATATCAGAAGTACCCTGTTATATACCTTAACAATGACATCTATTCATTTACTAATTAAGTCAACAAATACCCTGAATATATACTATATGAAAGGAGATATTCTAGGTATAAATCAACATAAAGACTGACCTCAAGAAGGTTGTAATTTAGTAACAATAGCTAGTAATAGTTAACATTTAGACAATGCTTACTATAAACCATGCAGTATGATAAGAGCTTTACAATTATTATCTCATTTAATCTTCATAAAAACTCTGGGAGTGATGGGGTGCTTGGGATCTATGTTTGTAACAGCAATTTGTAAAACCAATTTGCAACATCAGTCTGTAACATCAGTTTGTAAAACCAGTCTGTACAATTGTAACTGCAATTTGTATTGTAAAATTGTAATAGCAATTTGCAAAACCAGTCTATAAAATCACAGTACACCCCCCCCCAGTCACAGAACATTAACTCTGCCCTTCCCCCTACCTGCAATCTGCCTAGCTTCAAAGCATTAACTCTGCCCAGAAACAACTCATGAATTGTGTATCTCAGCCTTGAAACACTAACAAGCTTCACCTATCAGTCCTTCACTAAAGTATCTATAAACATTCTAGTTTAGGTGACTATTATCTCCCCCTTTGTATAGTGCCTCCTTGCCCCCATGAATCCTTCAATACCCCCTTTCTAGTTTAACTCCTTAAGCCATTATCTTTCCCTAATCTTGGTTCCTGGACATCAATCCTGTCAAGCATGACACTGATGGGTGGCAGACTGGGCACTTCTCCATCAGCCCTTGACCCCTAGCTGACTTAGTGACATTTCAAGCCTAAAACCACACCTCTAGGTACCAGTAGCGGGTTCTCTCCCCCCCCCCCCATTTTTCCCAGTGAATCATGGGCACTATGACTGCGCAGTTACATCAA
>NW_027186315.1:9569928-9577130 GCF_028583685.1 Petaurus breviceps papuanus
GCCCTACAAGAAACAAAGGGAGAAGGAGTTAAAGGGGCTTGAGGGACATAAGAGAAGGCAGAGTAGGGGAAAGGGGTAATCAGTATGCTTACCATCTTGGGGTGGTCGGTAGGGGAGAGATCGGGAGAAAATTTGTAACTCAAAATCTTGTGGAAATGAATGTTGAAAACTGAAAATAAAAATAAATAAATAAAAACAACTCTAGGAGCAGAGTATTTGCTTAACACAGCGCCTGGCATATTGTGAACACTTGTTTCCTTAATATTGGCTTTTGACAGCCTGATTGTTTTTTGGACGTGTATGTCTTGTTTATATCTCAATGTGTATATGCCACCTCTATGATTAGACTCTGAACTCTCTGAAGGCAAAGACTAACTCCTGTCTGTCTGTCTTTGTAAACCAGCCCTTAGCATAGTGCCTAATAAATGGCCAATGCTTAATAAAAAAAAATAATAAATAAAATTTAAAAAATTAAAAAAGGTAACAATAAAAAACCTAATAAAAAACATAAAAAAAGTTGGTTGCCTATAGAAGTTAATCAATTTTGTACATCAGTTTCATGATAGCAGACATGCCTAGGTTCAGGATAATGGACAGTACTCTTGTGTTTTCCCAGTCACTAATGGAATGAAACAATTTTGTGTGCTTGCTCCAATGCTTTTTTGCAGGATATATTGAGCCATTTCATCAAATGCTCTCAATGAGGATGAACAAGGCATCAAGGTCAGCTACTGCACTGATAGTAATGTCTTCTACCTGTAAAGCTATAAGCCAAGAGCAAACTGGAGTGAGTGTTGGTGCAGGATTGTTATTTTTTCTGGCACATGATTGTGCATTCCATGCAGCCTCCAAAGAAGAGAGGCAATGAAGTTTGGATTGATTCTCTACTGCTTGTGTTAATTTTGACCTAACAGTTCTTTGACCAAGAAAATGCAATTGCTCCATCAGTCAGCACAACACCATCCATATGTGTAACCAGTGGTCACAGCAAATGGAGAAGTTCTGTATGCTGTGGATAAATTCACTTATCTTGGCAGTATAATTTCCTGGGACCTACATATTGATAATGAGTTTGACACATGTATTACCAGAGCTAGCTCAGTGTTTGGGAGGCTCTGAAATAAAATGTGAGAGATAAGAGGTATTAGCCTGACTACCAAACTGAAGGTACTGTGGTATGACTGTGAAATCTGGAAAGAATACCAGCACAATGTCAGGAAATTGAATTGCTTCCATGATAAGATACCATTCACTGAGGTCCTTTCTTGAACTAAACTGCCAAGTATTCAAACTCTACATAAGAGAGTGCAACTGTGATGAGTTCACCACCTTGTTTGAATGCCAAACATATTCTTGCCAAAAAGACTCTTTTATGGAGAATTCAGAGGGCAAAGTGCTCACATGGTGGTCAGAAAAAGTAATAAAAGGACACTCTAAATGTCTCCCTTAAGGACTTTGGAATTGATTGAGTGGACACTGTCACAGGAAAAACTAGCTTGGGAGGCCCTGACTGGAGAACGTGATGTGTTCTATGAGTAAAGCAGAATTGAAGTACCTCAAAATAAACAGATGTGCAAATTTAAAGAATCCACTCCAAATAGTCACATGGACCAATTGTGTCCAACTTGTGGTGGAGCATTCTGAGCTCATGTTGGTCTGATCAGGCACAATTGGATGCACTTTAACTTGACTCCAGCATAATGATGTCATTTTGGTCCATCTTGAGAACAAAGTAAAACAAGCAAATATACATGCATGCACATTGCCTCCTGGCCCAGCTTAGCCAAGCTTTTATTTATGTATTTATTTACTTAAAGTTTCATGGTGTCATCTATAAAAATTAGTATCTGACCACACATAAGGTATCCCTTTCTCTATCTGGAACTTGTCCTGGCCATTTCACATGACACTGTGTTATTATTAAGGTCTATGTTTTTTTTTTTAAACAATTGGGGTTAAGTAACTTGCTCAAGGTTACATGGCCAATTAGTTCTGGGTGTGGTGCTGAGTGTCTGAGCCCAGATTTGATCCCCAGGTCATCACGACACTGGAGCCAGTGCTCTTACTCACTGAGCCTCCTGGCCACCCCTTAAGGTCTATGTTTTTAATGTTTAATATCCAACTATACATATTTATTTAAAAAAATAGATTCCCACAACAGACTTTTAACTTACATCAACATTTTATTAAATCCAGAGAATTAATAAAATAATAGTATACATCATAATTTATAGCATTTGATGAATGAAACTGAAAGATCCACATGAAAATTTAAAAACTAGCTGGAGAGTCACTTCTAACTAGCTTGAAGTGAACCCTCCTTTATTTTAATATTCCTTTGTATTTTATATTATCTCCTTTGATGTGGATTATAAGGGAATTGTTGAACTAAGCTCCCAAGGAGGGAAGAAAAATTTTATTAGTCTGTCAATTCATCAATCATGAAATGTTATGACCTTTAAAATTTTAATGTGAAAAACCTTGCTTGAAGAGAAATTTTAAGGTCATATTCTGTTCTTAAATGACTCCCAACATTTTTTTTTCTCAAATCCCTTTTAACAACAAAAAATATTACATTAATTCCCAGGGTAATTTATTATATTACCCATATTATTGTTTTATATTTGTCCACTAAGCACTTTTAATAACCACAGTAGTATTTTTCCCATCTCCAAGTTAAAATTTATAGTACGGTGTCATAATTATAAAATATAACATTTTATTAACAAAATATTAAATTTCTACATATAGAATTAGAAAAACCTAATTATGAAATAATTGCAAAAATTTTTTGGGACATTCTGTAAGAAGTAACATGACCAAATAAGAAATCATCCTTAGTATCATCTGCAAAATTTCAATTATTTGATGAAATATATTACAACTTTAAATATGTATTATATATTATATTTTATGTATTACATATACTATAAAATATAATGTATAAATAATGTCACATATATTATACATTATATATATTTTATTTTAAGGCAAGAATTAAATTGAAAATACTTGCTCACATAAGGTATTCCTTATATATATATAATCCTTATATATATATTATATATATAATAATAAATATTCCATATTTATATGTGATGGAAAATCACATAAGCATTATCAAATCTCTTTTATTGAAAGATTGAAATACTTTATTTTTTTGTTACCCAAAGAAATAAAATGTATTGCTAATTATGATATAAAATATTCACTTTTGAACTAATATATGACAATTATTACATTAAATAATTGTTTTTTTTTGTCTGTGGTCCTTTGATCTCAAAGAGGATCAGAACGACATCGCTATGTTAGAGTCAAGTTGTATTGTGTCTGACATTGTCTGATCAGACTAAGCAGAGCTCAGAAGTCTCTACCACAGGTCAGGCATAAACAGGTGCAGTGAACATGTGGGGTGGATTCTTCAAATTTGCACATCTCAATTTTTTTTTAAGCTACTTCAATTCTATGAGCATAATGGCATCTTTGAAGAAGTCATGGTCCTATGCCTTCCATGTCCCAATCATTTCCAGAGTTCCTTAAAAAGACCTTGAAAGTGTCCTTGTACTGCTTCTTCTTGACAACTATGTGAAGTGCCTGCCTTGTGTGGGAAAAATAGTCTTTTAGGCAAGCTATTTTTGTTGTTTGAAAAAGGTGGTCAGTCCATCAGAGTTGCACTCTGTACAGTTGAGTTTTGAATTTTTTGGCAGTTTAGTTTGAAAAAGGATCTCAGTGTGTGGTACCTTGTCCTTATCAATGGATAGATGACTGTGAACTATAATGGCAAGGAAAGTGAATTTATCCACAGTATTCAGAACTTCTCCATTTGCTGTAACTGATAGTTCCACATGTGGATGATGCTGTGCGGACTGATAGAACCGCTGTGTTTTGTTGGTGCTGTTAGGCCAAAATCATCACAAGCAGCAGAGAATCAATTCACACTTTGTTGCATCTCCACTTCAAAGGCTGCATTGAGTATAGAAAAAGCCATACACAAACTCTTCTTCCAGTTATTTTTTGGCTTGTAGTCTTTTCAAGTTAAATAATTTACCATTGCTACAGTAATTAACCTTCATTCTCATTGAAGGTGTCTGAAAAAAAGTAAATAATACATAAACTTTTACATATATTATATATTGCTTCATTTTGAGCCAACCTTCACAAGGAAAGAATCTCTTTGATATGACTAATCTTTTCTACCACTATTACACTAAATATATTTTAACAGAAACTCTTCTGGATGACTGAACATCTAGTGTTTATAAACAGTACATTTGAAAATCAATCAGATAGAAGAATAATAACAAAAGAGGAGAATAAGTTTAAATTAGAAATTAGTCTTAGTTCTACAATGAAACACAATGCAAATCTATTTTTTCAAATATTTGTTATTGTGCAACATGGATTTTCAATGTTTATGCTTAACATATTTTTTCTTTTTGATTGTTGAAATCTCATATTTTCTACACATTTCAATCAATTACTTGATTAGGATGACTTGGTCTGAGGGGATTTCCATTTAATTTTTTCAGTGAAAGTTTTCATGTAAGGCTGGCTCTTCCTTATTACCTCAAAACAAGTAGAAATTAATCACATCCAGGAAAAGAGCAATTATAGCTAAGAGCAGGGAAAGAAAGAGAGTCAGAGAAAGAGACACAAAGACAGAGAGAGACACACACGGAGGCAGAAACAGAAAGACAGAGAGAGAGACACACAGAGACAGAAACAGAAAGACAGAGAGGAAGAGAAAAACAGAGAGGAAGAGAGAAACAGAGAGGAAGAGAGAAAGAGACAGACAGAAAGACAGAGAGGAAGAGAGAGACAGACAGAAAGACAAAGACAGAGAGATAACAAAACAGAGGACAGAGAGAGAGAAACAAGAGTGAGAGACAGAGAGACACACAGAGGCAGAGCAGCAGAGATAGTGACAGAGAGATAGAGACAAAAAGATAGAGTTAAAGGACCCCAGTGACAAGAGTTGCATAGTCAGAGACAAGAACCAGATAAGAATTAAGAGATTAAGAAAGGAAGTGGAGACAATGGATATATAAGGCATTTCAAAGAGTTAAAGGAAGAAGGGTTGTTTTCATACTCCCTCTTCTATCAAATTGAGATGTTCTCATGAATAGAAACCCTCTTTTCCCTTACTTGGTATTGCCAGGGTTTACAAAGTGCCTAGCCCATAGTAGGCACTCAATATATACTAGGGGCAGTAATTGGTGAATAGCCTGTTGGATCTGGAATCAGGAAGAACTTAGTTCAGAGCCAACCTTGAACACTTAATAACTGAGACTCTGAGAGACATCAATCTCAATAAATGCCTATACTTGGATGAGAGGTGGTGTGACTGAATTCTTTCAGATGGTTTCACCATAACACATCATGAAATCACATTTTTTGGGTGGGCAGAGCACAAACCATATCAGCTTTTTGGCATCCCTGGGTTTAAACTATCAACACTATCCACATCCAGTGAATGCATTACAGATTCTGAATGCAGATCAAAGCATACTATTTGCTCTCTTTTTTGTTTTGTTTTATTTTGTTTCCTCTTTATCATGGTTCATTTCATTGGTTATAATTCTTCTTTGCAACATGATTAATGTGAAAATGTTTAATGTGGATGTATATGTAGAGCCTATATCAGATTGCTCACTGTCTTGGGGAAGTGGGGAGGGAAAAGGGGGCAGGAAATTTCTAACTCAAAAGTTTGTGGAACTGAATGTTGTAAACTAAAAATAAATAAATAAGTTTTAAAAAATATGTCATTATAATGAAATCATATCTATGTCCTCTATTTAATGTAGGTTCCTTCTAACAGTCCTAATGATGATAAAATTCTTAGGAATTGTATGTATCATCTTCTCACATGAGAATAGAAAGAGTTTTAATCTTATTTAGTACCTTATTATTTCTCATTCATATTTACCTTTTTATTCAACTTTTTTTCTCTTGTATTTTTGCTTCCAAGTTTCTATGTAGCTCTGATATTTTCCTCAGGAATGCTTGAAAGTCTTCTATTTCATTAAATATCCATTTTCCCCATACCAGATTGTGTAGAGTATTTATGGTTATAATCCTGAACAGATAGGTGGCACAGTTGATAGCCAGGCCCAGAGTCAGAAATACTCATCAAGCCTCTGATTGGGGAAACAGAAGGTATGAACTCCTGCCCCTGGTTACTGATGTAACAGGAAGTTGGCTCAAGGAAGTGAAGTAGGTAATACTGTATATATAAGAAAAGCCCCAGTGAGGCAGTCAGAATTTCCTTGAGACTGAGATCTGGTGGCAGAGCAGCTACAGAAGAATGGAGAACTGAGTCCTGAGAACTTGTGGTGGTGGAGTTTCTTCTTTTTTTTTTATTGAACAAAAGCCTGGAGCCAGGATCCCACAAGCCCAGGAGCCCAGGAGCCCAGAATCCAGAGCCAGGATCCCTGGAGCCTCAGACCCCAGGAGCCAGGAGCCCAGGTGACTGAAGCATGACTAGGATGCTGAGACTTTGTTTGTTTGTGGCTTGGTTGAGCCTTGAATTCCTTGGACCAGAAATGGTGCAGGAGATTACATGGACCAGACCCTGTGAACGCCAGTGTGGAGCAGGACCTGCCCAGAGAGCTGGTCAAGGAACTGGGAGCTGTCTGCCATTGAACCCAGGTGACTGTCTGGTGAATTCAGGTAGAATCTGGGACCATGGAAGGGGATCCAGGGAATCTGAGAACAGGCCCCAAGTCAAGACAAAAAGACCTCTCCTTGGGTACTGAGTACTTATGGTATTATAGTTTACTAGTGACCTAAGGGGTGAAGGGTTTTGTGTATGATACTTTGTAAGACTTTGCTGAATAAGTGACTGATTGTACTTTGAGTACTTTCACTATTGTTACTGATAAGTGACTTGTTGAGTTAATCAAGACTTTTGACCCAAGAGTGGAAGACTGTGACTGTGTACTTTGATACTACCGATAAGTGACTGATTGAATTAACTTAAGAGTGACTATTTTACTTTGAGACTAAGTCGTGAATAGTATATTGTGATTTTCTGTGATAAGTTGAAATATGGTGAATGCTGTATTTTGAATTATGCTATACCTTGATTTTCCAAGGATGTTTTGCTTTGTTATGGAATAGAGTGATCACTATACTGATATATAACCATATATATATATATATGTGTGTGTGTGTGTGTGTGTGTGTGTGTATAACCTTAATAT
>NW_027186315.1:9577230-9631737 GCF_028583685.1 Petaurus breviceps papuanus
CATGGCATTACAGATGTGAAAGAACTGAGGCAAATCTTCTAGCTCTCTGTTCACCATCTTGAATCTCCTCCTTTTGATTTGCTTTCAAAATAATTATTTCATGTTGCTCATAATAATAATGACATCATCAACATTCTTATCCTCCTGATCCTCTTGTACGGTTCAGGATCTTTTTTTTTTTTTTCCTGCTGACTCTCACTCTGAAACTCTTCTTGTCCTTCTTATTGTTACAATTGTTGGTATGGGAATAATAAAGTGACTTTTGAGCTGTTTTCATGAAAAAACTTATCTTTCAGAAATACTTCCAAAAAGTAACATGGAGCAATGATGATGTGTTAAGACACTGATGTTTGTAGCCTGTTTCAATTATTAGTACATTTAGAATCAAGCGGAGTTTGATTATACAACTTCCTATAAGCTATGATTTGAAGAGCTCTAATAGAATTCTCCCTCTTTTGAAAAACATTTTTAGTATCTAGAAGCATTATCCATTCCTTTGGGTCAAGTCTTTTCTTATGTAAAAACATCAGAATGGATAAACCTTTGATCTGCTATGAACTAATACTTTATTGAAATTTAATTAATTTAGAGTGGAGAATAAGATCTTATGGCATAAGGGCATATGCCCACCTATTGTAGAGAGGGAACAGTTCATCCAGAAGGTAGATAGGAGTAACAATGTGTGGTGGGAATGCCACCAAAGAAAAATTGTCATTTTTTCGTGGATCCAGCCCCAATAATAGTATAATATATTTTGTTAATGCAATCCCCTTCCAAAAAGTTTTAATATTT
The DNA here is from genome assembly GCF_028583685.1 of Petaurus breviceps papuanus. NCBI lineage: Eukaryota > Metazoa > Chordata > Mammalia > Diprotodontia > Petauridae > Petaurus > Petaurus breviceps. The sequence continues at coordinate 9,578,023 of NW_027186315.1, forward strand.
TGTCTCAGATATTGATTTACTTCAAAAGATGGAAGAGAAGATGTATAGAGAGCAAAAGAACTGAAAGTTAAACATCTGAAAATGTGATTATATTATTCCAATGTCAATTATTCCTGTACTCAGATATGGTCAAGGTAAAGCTTGAAGTCATGTATTTCCAGAGCCTTTCTCTGCTGAATATAAATTATATTCAGGGGTTTTTATTTCTAATATACTCCAATTGACTTAAGGACATGGTCTGCAAACAAACGAGCAATTCTGACTTTATTGCTTTGCATTTTATGTTCTTTTTAGCCACCAGAAATATGTTAATCATCTCACCACACTGTCCCAGGAAAATATCTAACACAAACACACACACACACACACACACACACACACATGATGAAATAAGTGGCTGAACTTTAAATTCCAGTTCAATATTCATGTGATATGAAGAATACTAAAATCAAATTCCAGAAAAGAGGAGTAAGCCACTTCAAATAATTTGTGTAGTGAATTTTCAAAACTACACATACTTAACCTCATTGGAGCCAGGTGTGTGTGTGCATGAGCTATGTGGAAGAGGTTTTTTTTTTTTTTTTAATAAGGAAAATATGTTTGGAGAAGCTAGGTGGTGCAGTGAATAGAGCAGCAGCCCTGGAGTCAGGAGGACCTGAGTTCAAATTCAGCCTCAGAAACTTAACAATTACTATCCATACAACCTTGAGCAAGTCACTTAACCCCAACTGCCCAGCCTTCCCCTCCTTCAAAAAGAAAAAAAAAAGGAAAATATGTTCTTTTAGACATGGAATATTCAGTAACATGTCTCTTTTTCAAGGTCTCTTTTTTGATTTTTCAGTTTTATATTAGCCTAATTAGAGAATATAACTAAAAAAATTGAATTTTCTAAATTTTGACTTTAATTTTTTAAAAATGTAACAAGTAAAAATACACTCATGTTGAAGTAATTCATCCCTCTTGTTATAAATTTAATGAATGATTATTCATTAAATTTATAGACATAGTAGGAATTTCCTAGAGTTTGGAAAGAATGTATAAGAAAAATGGGGTTTGGACCTAAATTATTGTGCTAAAGTTATGGGAAAAAACATATTTCCAACTGTGAATGTTTACATTATTTTCCCTCTTCTCAAGTAATTCACTGCTCAATTATGAAATAAAAAAAGAAAATAATCTTTCTCAGATAATTCTTCTTCCCCTTATTTTATTGTGATCATACTTGAACAAGTAATGGCAGGTGAGGACATTATTTGAATATATCTAATGCTTTGTGAAATATGACAAATAACTCCAAAAATCCATTGCTTAGAAGTAGAATTAACAATAACAATCAGCTCAAAATTCACCAAGACCACAATCTATTTATTCAACTCACTATCTGATGAAGATTCTTACTTAATAAAAGGCATTTTCCTCACTTACCAATAACTTATAAGTAGATTGAGGATGATTATCACATTATTTGTTTTGACTTCATAAAGTAAAATCCAACTTGGAAAATTGGAGAATATTGTAAGTATGTATGTATGTATGTATGTATGTACACATGCAACTAGAGATGGACACCTGTAGACAGAGATCATGTATTAATATAGATATCTTTTTACATGTATGAAATAGCTCAAGATAAATGTTAAATGTGGAAAATCAGAGAAATCTTCACTCCAATTGTTCATATGGATTATTTCTGGACAACTTATGATATAGTCTTCTGATATTATATTGGCCTTAACAGCCATAGTTAGACATATACCTTGACCCAAGCATAGTGATGTCATTTTGGTCCTTTCTGAGCATGAAAAAGCAACAACATCTACACATATCAACATCCATTACCTATTGATTTAGATAGAAATGATTATTTATAGATATCTATCCCTATTTATCCTTCTTTCTTCTCTTATCTCTCTATTTTTTCTCCAAAAGAATGTCAAATCAGATAAAGAGATAATCATCACCAATCTAGGCATATGAAGTAGGTTCAGAGAGGTGGAGATTAAGGTCTCCCACTAGTATAGTTTTGCTGTCTATTTCTTCCTTTAATTCCTTTACCTTCTCCTCTAGGAATTTGGTTGCTATACCACTTGGTGCATATATGTTAAGTAATGATATTGCTTCATTCTTGATGGTGCCTTTTAGCAGGATATAGTTTCCTTCATTATCTCTTTTAATTAGATCAATTTTTACTTTTGCTTTATCTGAGATAAGGATTAATACCCCTGCTTTTTTTTTACTTTAGCTGAGGCATGATATATTTAACTTCAGCCTTTTACCTTTACCCTGGGTGTATCCCTGTTTCATATGTGTTTCTTGTAAACAGCATATTGTAGGATTATGATTTTTAATCCATTCTGCTATCCACCTCCATTTTATTGGAGAGTTCATTCCTTTCACATTTACAGTTATGATTATCTGTTTCTTTCCCTCAATCCTATTCCCTCCCCTGTTAATGCTTATATTTTTTTCTCCCCGTCTTCCTTCCCCTCCTTAATAGTTTTCCTTTTGACCACCTCCCTCAGTATTCCCTTATCAGTCTCCCTCCCTTTTCCTCCCCTTCCCCCTTACTTCTTCCCTCCCTACTAACCAATCCCCCCCCCTTTCTTAGTCCTTTCCACCTCCTATTGCCTGTAAGATATTTTTATACTTAATGAAGTATATTATGTCTTCTTCACACCAAGAATGACAGGAACAAATCTCATGTGAAGCTCCTCTCCCTCCCCTTTTTCCCTCTAATATGATATGTTTTGTGTCTCTTCTCCACAGAGTCCTATGCTTAACTGGTTGTTATTCCCTCTTTGCACCAGAACCAATGAGGGAAAAGCTCATATGATTCTCATCTCCCTCCCTTCTTTTCCTCTGCTATATTGTTTTTATGACTCTTTGTGTAGCATAATTTACCTTTTCCACTTCATTCATTCCTTTTTTTCCATTGCAGACCCTTTGTAGCCCTTAAGATTTTTTTTAATCATCATTTTGTGTTATTTTATACTAATACCCTCTACTTGTCTATGAACAGTTTGCTCTTGTTAAATAACAGGGTGTGTGTGTGTGTGTTTTCCTTGTTTACCTTTCTATGTCACTCTTGCATCTCATAATTGGAGGTTGAATTTTCCATTGAGCTCTGGATTTTTCATCAGGAAGGTCAGGAAATCTGTTATATAATTGAATGACCATCTCTTTGCCTGGAAAAATATGCTCATTCTTGCTGGGCAGGTGATCCTTGGTTTAGCCCGATCTTTTTTGCCTTCTGGAAAATTGTATTCCACTGCCTCTGATCTTTCAGTGAAGAGGCTGCCAAATCCTGTGTGATCCTCACTGTGGTTCCTCAATATTTGAATTGTTTCTTTATGGCCACTTGAAGTATTTTCTCTTTTACTTGGTAGTTCTTGAGTTTGGCCACAACATTTCAAGAACTTTTCAGTTTGGGATCTCTTTCAGCAGGTATCTGGTGGATTCTCTTGATTTACATTTTACCCTCAGGTTCTAGTATCTCATGGCAATTTTCCTTAATAAGCTCTTGGAGAATGTTGACCAGGCTCATTTTTTTATCATGTTTTTCTTGTAGGCCTATGATTCTCAGTTTATCTCTCCTGGTTCTGTTTTCCAGGTCAGTTATTTTTCCATTGAGATATTCTACCTCTTTTTCTAATTTTATATTCTTGTTGTTTTGTTTGACTAATTCTTTGTTCCTCATAGAGTTATTTGTTTCAATTTGGTTGATTCTAGTTTTTAGCAAATCATTTTCCTTGGTTAATTTTTGGAGCTCCTTTTCCATATCATACACTTTTCTTTTTAAGGAGTTGTTTTCTTCATTATAATGTGTTTTCTAATTCTGCAATTTTGATTTTTAAAAAAATTATTCATTTTTTCTTCTATCTCATTTGATTTTCAAAGTTCCTTTTGAGCTTGTCTAGGAGAGCTTTCTGTGCTTGGGACCCATTCCCTGTTGATGTTTCAGCTGTGGGTGTGGAGTCCACATTGTCTCCCTCTGAGTTTGGTTCCTCCCTCCAATGCTAGTAGGACTCCAGAATCTTTGTAGTCTGCTTTCAACCCATTTTGAGACAGGGCCCTAGCCACACCATTCCTCTAGGGTTCCCAAGCCTTAATTATTGAGGGTTTTGCCCTGGGGCAATAGTTACTATGTTTTCAGGGTCTGAGTGGGGGTTGGAGCAGGTGGGGTTCACTCTGCCATCCTGGTCCTTGGAGGTCCTGATAGGAACTTTTTTTTTTTTAATTTCTGGGCTATGGAGTGGTAGTCCCAGTAGTATTTGCTGTCCTGCACAGGGGCCCTGCATTTGGTTATTACCTTGCTCTTTCCAGTCCCAGCCCTTTGGTGATAGGCCTGGAAGTGGCTCTTGTGGTTGGTGGGATGACGCCCCCTGAGTTTATCAGGCCTCCTCCCAGCCTGCCTCTACATGCCCTCTGCCTTCCTGGACTGTCTCTGCACACCCACTGCCTTCCCAGCCTGAGAAAAAGAGTTTTTAAAAGATTTGCCCCAGTTGACAAATCCATATTTTTCTTGGAGGCCTTTAATGTTGGGGTTTTGACTGTTATCTTCTGTGTGTGTTATTTTTATCTTCTTTGTCACCATAATAACTATTTCTAGTTGCAGGAGCATGCCCCAAGCTTCAGCATTTTTGTGCACCTGTTTTTAGGGATGTTTCTAGGGACCTATAAGTTTTCTGTTCTTCTAAGTTGGTATGATCAAAGGAGAACTGTTTACTACTCTCTGGTCTGTGAGCAATCATGACTATTATTTTCTGCCCTGGAACTGTGATGAAGGTCCCCACTCCACTATGGCTGCAAGCTCTGGCATGCTAGTGCTCTTCTTCATACTGGGACTGTCACCTAGTACCATGACCCAAAGCCAAGTATGGGGAAAAAGAATCTGAGTTCTGCCCCAGTAGTAGCAAAGAAACCCCTGTGATATACTTCTGACAGATTGTTTGACCCTTTTGCCATCTGTGGGCAGACAACTCTGAAACAACTGCTGCTGTTGCTTATTCAATGGCTTTCAAGGTCTGCTCCTGGTTTGTCAGATGTGGGCCTGTGCTTCCCTGGCCTGCACTGGATTGTTCTCTATATTACCCAGGTGTGACAGACTTTTACTGCAGACCTAAGTGGTCTTTAGCTGGAAAGTTCTTTCACCACATCCTTTTTTGGGTTCTGCTGTTTCAGAGTTGTTTTAGAAAATTAATTTAAAGGTATTCAGAGGGATTTGGGGGATAACTCAGGTGAGTTACTGCTTTTCCTCTGTTATCTTGATTCTGCCATCAGTGTTGTTTTTATTATGATAGAAATAATTTAATTGCATTTAGATGCAGCACATCATCTCTGTTGGCCCGTTATTTTCGCCTACTATTTAGTTATTAGTAATACTACATACCAGAGCCCACAATAATAACTAAAACTGCACAAAGCTGCAAAAAAAATTTTATAGATATTTTTGACTGGATAAAAAAATATGCTTATACAACACATTTTCTTAAGCAACTAAAAAAACACAGCATTAACTATTTATTGGAGAAACCTATTTTGTAGAAAGGTCAAAAGATACTGGAAACACAACATTTTTCAAGTATATTGTATAAATTTTGTTATGCTACCACCTCTGCTGTTTCTCTACCAGTTCAACCCCATTAGGCAGGATGCAGGAATCATAATTGGCTATTACACTGCTGGAAACTCAGCAGTGCATATTTGATTTTGAGAGGTGCTAGACGCCAATGCTGGTTACATTAATGCTGCAGAAAATCAATAGGCAGCAATCACAATTGGGGAAAAGTTAAGAATTAAGGTGGAAAAGTACTGAGGATTTAAAAGAATGCGACAACAGGAAATGCAATCATATCTCATAAAGAGGCAGACACAGCTCAATGATCAGTGAAAATTAAAGAAAGAAAATGACCTGTTTCTCAAAATGAGCAATGGAAAATGAACTATATATTGGACTACATTCCTTTCCATCTTTGAAATAGATCCAGTGCTGCAAACATTATAATCCTTACATTTTACTGCTAAAGTGAATCAGATTTCAATACCTAAGAACACAAAGGAATAAAGTAAATTATTTTTAATATAATATATTTACATTATACTGTAATAATTTCATTAAAGTCAAATGATCCATAGGAAATATATTTATTTTTAGTAATTGAGCTCTAAATAGCTCAATATTTCAGAAACTCAGAGCATTTTCCCCAACTACATTAGAACTCTCATTCCTATACTTATTCATCCCAGAACCCTGTCTGATAATTCTGAAATGATTTCTATAAATACATATTGATATAAATTCCAAACATTGATTAAGCCCCTATGTTACCAGCCATTGTGCTAAGGAATGAGGGCACAAATAAAGGCAAAAGCAGTCCTTCAGCTCAATGAGTTCACAATCTACTGCATGACACAACATGCAAAGAACAATGTACAACCATGTTCATACATAATCATTTGGAGGCAAATAACAATATATTTATGTTAATCCTAAATAAGAAAATAAGGAGGGATATTAAAATGTGCATAGTCTTTGAGCCAACAATACTACTTCTAGGACTTTATTGCAAAGAAATATACAAATGGGAAAAGGACTCACATGTACAAAAATATTTATGGCAGCTCTTTTTGTGGTATTAAAGAACTGGAAATTGGGTGGCTGCTCATCATTTGGGGAATAGCTCAACAAGTTGTGCTGTATGAACGTAACTGAACACCATTGAGCTATAAGAAATGATGAGCAGGTTGACCTCAGAAAAGCCTGGAAAGACATATATGAACCGATGTTGAGTGAAGTGAGCAGAACAAGGAGAACATTGTACATAGTAACAGCCACATTTTGTGATGATTAACTTTCATAGATCTGGCTCTTCCCCCCAATGCAAGGATATAAGAAAACTCCAAAAGACTCATGATGGAAAGTGCTGTCCACATCCAGAGAAAGAACTATGGAGTCTGAATGCAGATCAAAGAATGCTATTTGCTCTCTCTTCTTTCTCATGGTTCCTCTCATTGGTTCTAATTTCTTCTCTACAACATGACTATATGAAAATAGGTTCTATATGAATGTATATGGAGAGCCTATGTAAAATTAGATGCCATCTTGGGGTGGGGAGAGCAAAAAGACAGGGAGAAAATTTGGAACTCAAAATCTTATCGAAGTGAATGCTGACAACTAAAAATAAATTAATAAATTTGATGGGGGAAAAAAAAAAAGAAAAGAAGGAGGCTACTCTAACCCTTTCCCAAGTGATACCGGTATTATTCTTGGACACTCTTTTTAGCCACCTGAGAGAAATAAGAAAAAAAAAACTCCAATCTGCCAGATTTGGACCCTATGTAAACTCACGCATATTATGGTGGTGGTGCCATCTCCCTTGTTGTAGTAATGGGAATAGTATGTATATCCATGTATCCATGTGTGGGTGTGTGTTTCCTAAATAGGCCTGTGAAACTTTCAAGACTGGAATCATTACAGCCATCAACATTTTCTGAAAACAACAACTCCTTCTTAAAATGTAAGACAGCAACTAGGAAGTGATTTTGTTGAACACACAATATGTATGTATGTCCACATGCATACATAATATTTTTTTGGTATAAAGCAATGTGATCTGAGTAGGTCAGTTAAGTGGACTTGACAGGACTAAGTTAAGGTGAGAAAAAAGGAAGGGTTAGTAAGAAAAATGTGAAATTAACATGAGATTTCAAAAGGAATGAAGAATGAGACACATTGAAAAGAGTCATTGCCATTTGAAATAATTTGACACCAGTTCCAGAAACCCAGACTAATTTTGTAATTTCCTATGTATATATGTTCATATTTAAACACATTTTTTGTTCAGCAAGCTAACTGCTGACATATGTGCACTGGATGGGTAGATAACAAAAAATATATCAATACAAAAACAAGTCACTGTACTCACAATTCTCTTACTGGGGAATTTATTGGTACTGAACTCAGTTATCTCCAGAGAAACACATACTTTCATGCATAAGTTAAATATGTTTCAATTTCTTTGGAAAATGAAAGTAGAGACAACATCCTAGTGAAAAAAAAAATCCTTGATTGAGTATGTGGTAGCCACAAATAAAAAGTTTGGGAATTGTGCATTACATAGATCAAAAACAAAGTTTCAAAACTGATTCCACAAAGGTAGAACTTGTGAGATTTCTCCATCCATACCTGAGCACAACTTCAAGAATCTTTCAGACACCTCTCCAAGTATCCAAAGGTATTTAGGGACATCTATAGCACTTACCAAGCCATGACATACAAACTCCTCATCTCCTCTTTAATTCTGGAAATGAAAACAGATAATAGGGCACAGGAATTAGTGCTTCTGCTTTGAAATAGCCATTCATTTCAAATTTTTATAGTTATTTTAGGGTTTGTTCTCTCCTACTTCACTAATACTAATAAGCATGTATGTCCCAGTTCAGCATGTATTAGTCTATTACTGGTTTTGACTTTAAATTTTATGATGGTGCATTTTATGTATTTGTACATATAAATAATGTATTTGTACTGGGGATAAAAGATTTTCCTAGTATTTATAATTATTCAATATATTTTTTTAAATGTGAATCAACTAATATATAAGTAGTTTTATTTTTCGCTTGTGTTTGATGGGTAGGTGATGAAGGTGAATAACATTTCATTTAAAAGAAAACTCAAATACAGAGAAAATATTAGATATAGAGAGAAATAAAGTTTTTTTTATACTGATAAGAATATTGAAGAAAACAACAAATATTAAATCTATCTGAGCACAAATGTCTGAGACCTAATGGATTTCACACCCTGCTTACAGATTATTAAAGGTTGTCATGAGTCATGGCTGTAAATGAAACAAAATTACACAACCCTTAATGCTAAACTCTTATCTTCCTCTCACACACATCTCCCATTACAATTAAATTTGCTAAACAATAATCTTTATAACTATTTAAAAGTTATTTATTTTAATTTGATCTATTCTATTTATCCTGGGTCATTTGTTTCCACCTTTATCAAGCTGTACTGTACATTCCCCTCTCCCCTTGGGGTGTGGCTAGGTCACAACATGGGTTTTCTGTGTGTTTTTTAACTGATCATAGTATTTTATAGTTACATCTTACACATTTTTTTTGCCATAGAAAATGGAGCTTTGAATATACTATATCTTCTCCTTTTCATGGTTCTTAACAGTTCCTAATGTTTTCCGATTATACTATTTTCTTTATTTTTGTATGTTAGTCAAGCTTGTTTTGAATAATTTTAAAAATATAGTTTTGTCTATAGACATTCCTCATTTGAACACTATAATATTTTGTTGTCTTAGAAATCTCCTATTGATAAAAGTATTGTATGATCATAGAACCTCAGAGTTGGTGAGGATATCACAAATCATTGAGGGTGATTTATATCTCAGCATGAACACCCTTTTTAAACCTCCAAAATGTAGTATCCACCTCTTTGCGAAGACATCTAATGAGGCAAACTTTCTACCTACCAAAATAGCATAGTCCTCTTTTAAGTAAATCTGATTGTTAGGAGGATTTTTCTTTTCATTGTGTCAAAATCTGCCTTTTTGAGATTTGAGATTATCTAATTTAGAGGAAGAAGATATCTTAATGACACTCCAGGTTAATAACTTCATTTTACAGGTAAATACACTGGCGCCTATTCAGCTACAATTTGGGTGATAATCCAAGAAGGGAATTGAGGAAGAGGAGTCAGAAAGGTAGAACAAAGAATGAAGAAAACTGAGGGAATGTCCATTAATTGGGAAATGGTGAACAAAATATGGTATGTGATTATATTATAATATTATTATGCTATAAGAGAAGATAAGAAGGAGGCTCTGAGAAATACTTGGAAAGACATATAAACTGGTGCAAAGTGAAATGCAATGTGTATAAAGTAACAGCAATATTGTATGATGATCAGTTGTGAATGATTTAGCTATTCTTAGCAATACAATGATAGAGGAAAAGTCTGAAGGACTTATGATCAAAAATACTATCTATCCCCAGAGAAAGAACTTATGGTGCCTGAAAATACAGATTGAATGTACTCTTTTTTTTTTTTTTTTTTTTTTTTTTAGATTTTTTTTTTTGTCTTTTCTTTGACAACTTGACTATTATGGAACTTTTGTAGGACTACACATAACCTATTTCAAATTGCTAGTCTTCTCAATGGAGGAGCATGGGAGGGAGGAAGGGAGACAATTTGGAACTCAAAGTTTTAAAAAGAAATGTTAAAACTATTTTTACATTTTTTGGGGAAAAATAAAATGCTAAATTAAAAAAAGAACAAAAAATGAAGAGGATATTCTTGATCCAGTTTCCATAGATTCTCCATCCTTAATTTATCTGTGTGAGCCTAGAAAATCAGAAAATTATACAAATCAAGGTTTGATTTATTGTTTTGTTCATTGTATAGAATTAAGGAAGCAACATAGGAAAGATTAATTATGTAGATTAAACTTAAAATTGTGTAATTTTTTTGAGAATCTGTTGTGATTTATCAGCATACTCATAGGAAAAAATGTCATAAAAACCCAGAGAGGAGAAATTATCCAAGAGAAGAAAGTGGTTAAGACAGTTAAATGCTGATTGGAGGTGAAAAAAAAAGAGTAAGAATTGAGGAAAAAACTAAATTAGATTGGTAAATTAATATACAGTCTTTTTAAAATTTACAAGCCCTTTGTTTACTACAGCTTTGTACAGGCATTGATATGCAAATTTCATACCTATAAAACAACTCCAGAGAGAGTCTGCTACAGTTAGTAATGTCAGAACTGAAACTTAAATGTTAGTATAACTTGATTCCAAGACTAGTAATTTATGCATTAAAGAAGTTAAAGAATTATTCTTTTACTTGAAAACTTTAATTTGAAAAACTTGCTCACAGTGCTCAAAAACATCAAATAAATAATTTCCATAAGTTTTCAAAAAAAAATTCAAATAATGCTTATAGACATTTAGTGGAGGGAATCTACCTTTTTCATCTTTTTGATAATTGAGAAAAAATCACTTATTTGTCATCTTATTTTGTAGTAGAACTTCTTTTATTCTCTAGCATTTTTTCAAGGGTCTCCTAACATGCCTCAGCAATTATATGCACAAATACGTAGCACAATGAAAGAAATGTCCAGTGTGATACTTAAAATTGGCAACTTGCATTAATTGATGACAGTTAAGAACTCTCTTAGTTTCATATTTACCTTGGGTTTCTGTATTTTAGGCATTATTATTTTATATTTCTCATTATGGAAGATGTCATTGGTAAAGAAACAAAAGGAAAGTGAAAGTGAAGAAATATTGCCTTCTTTACATGATATTTTAACATTATCCCAGTCAACCACCCAATGCCCACCCTAAGCAGTGATCCTCTCCTCCCTTAGGTATGTGTATTTATCTTTAATAATACTTAAAGGAGAAGGAGGAGGTAGAGGCATAGGCTGTCATCCTTATAAATTTTTGCATTTTCACATTCAGCCTGAATTTTGGTGTACTTATTTTTTTCTAAAACCATTCCATGCAATTACATTTCTTTTCAATCATACATTCTTTTGTTCATTTTCCATACAGCTTAAAATAATTTATTGATTAATTTCTTATGTAAACATATTGATCTCTTAAGACAGTTTCCCTTTTGTTTTCAAACAATAATCCTTTCTGTTATTTTTCCATCAAGAATTTACTTCCTGAAATCATCCTATTTCTCCTGATTTATCTCTCTTTGTACAACTTTGATATGGGGTACCATTTCCTACTTATGGATTGTTCAAAATCCATATATTTTGAACAATCCATATTCCAGAGTTTAAAGTATAAATCAGAATGTATAAGACTTTCTCTAAGTTTCTTGTGAAATCTAAGTGGGAATGGTACTTTCTCCCAAGGTGACTCAGAAGATAGCTTCATAAATCAATTTATAAAAAACATTCTTGAACTCTTTCATATTGATTCCAATCATAATACATTCATCAATAATAATAGACAAGAATTTCATATCTCTCTTTTAAAAATGAGGTACAGTTAATTTTCCACAAATATTTATAATCAATTATACAAGCAACACATCCTTAACAATATTAGGAAAAAGCAATGATAAAATTATGGTACCTCAGAAAAAAATAGCTCAATTCAATAAATATAATGTACCTATCCTTTACAATAAGGTTGCCAAAATATTTAAATATTACGTTATGTTTATGAGTTAGTAGACATGTGTCCTTTCACAGGGACACAATCAAAACTAGCCTTTAATTTAAACCTAAGCCTTTTAGTCAACTATTATTAGTGGAATTATTATTTATTGTTCAAGTTCTTTTCTCCTCTTTCTTTAGAAATCTGTTTGTGGGATATCAGTGCTCAAAGAATAACTTAGTATAAATGCAATTCAGAAAATGTTGAAGAACTTAAGATTTTAAAAAGAGAGAGTATTGATAAAAGTAAAGTTCTCAGATATGTATTACACTAGCATTGTAATTATCAAAAAATAATAGTTCAATTAAATTAAGATATTTAGGAAGAACTTTAAAAATATTTATTTGAACTCTGATTTTACACAAACCAAATGAGCAGAAGCCAACAGCATCTTGCTTAAAAGACACAGCTGGCAGCATGAATCATTTGTATCTGAGACAGGTATTGATTCTAAACGTTCAAAAGAATGAATTTATTGGATGTATTATGGTAGAAGTGGCCAAATGAATGGTAACTGTTTTCTGTACATGAAATGTATTGTGCTTTAGAATAAAAAAAAAAGATACTATGACTCCTGTTTTTAAGGAAATGATATGGGAATAATTAAAAATGAATGAGATGGGTCAATTTTGCATGATTTTTGCATCTTTTAGTTTACAAAAATGTTTACAATTCAATGGAATCAGTGGGCTTGGATTCGCACACTAGCTTTGGACATACTCTCTTAAAGTCTTTGGACTTTTGTTTCCTCTTCTAGAGAATGACTGGCCCTGGATAGGTTTCAGTTGCCTTTCCTCAGACTGAGGGTATAATATATGGTGCCCCACCCCCAATTACATTTTCATCTCATTATTATTCCCAAATACTTAATATATGTCAGGAATGATGTGAAGCACAACTATGGTCCCTGTCCTCAAGAAGCTCCAAGTCTAGTGTGGGGAAAAGACTACACATACATAAGATACCGAACACCAAAGGGTGTTTTCAGAGGAAAGATTTTCTTGTTTGAGTTGGACTAAGGAATCAACTACTGATTTTACAATATGAAGACATAGTATGGAGAGATTTTTGTTGGATGGAGCATTTGTAGTCTTGTTGGCTCCTAACACTGTCAGAAAACAATCCATTTTCAGTTCTCCCTTCTTCTATTCTGACACATATGTCTGGGCAGAATCAGTGTCTGCAGTTTATTATAGGGTGGGAATTTAATTGAGATAAGAGGGAATCCCAGGAAGCCAGAAGGCTAAGGTAAGGAAGAACAGAATCCCAAGCAAGTAGGACAGTTCGCAAAATTGCACATATTCTGGAGATGGAGTATCCTATTCAAGGAACATCAAATTCATCAAAGTCATGGGATTTTGGAGTATAGGAAGGAGATTAAAATATTAGAAGACTAAAAAGGTGAGATGAGATATAGTTATAAAAGACTTTAAATGTCATACATAAGCGATGTAAACTATTGCTTACTATACCTATGTATATTATGTGAACTATACTTAATATTTTGTATATCATTTTCAGATGTGCACAATGCTTTATATTTGTATTCACAATTGTTATAGCAAAACTGTTTTGGGAACAATTTTTTTAATCCCTATTTTTTTCAGGAGACAAGTCATTTAAGAAGTTAAGATACTTTGTCAGGCTCGCACTGCTAATATGTATGTCTAATGCATTACTTGAACTGATTTTTAGTGCTTGATTCACTATGCCAACTGATTGTCCTAAAATTAAAAAAAAAATTCTAAAATGAAAATCCAAAAGATTCACATACAGGAAAGGGAAAGAGTCTGCAATGTTGGAAGAGGATAGGATATTAGATAGACGTCCTGGTCAGTCAGTCAAAAAGCATTTTGGAATCACTTATTTTGTGACAATCACTAGGCAAAAATTTCTGAATACAAATGAAGTTAAAAAAAAATAGTCCCTGAGAGGGCTGGCTGTGTGTTGCCATGGGGGGGCCGGGGGTTTCTGAGCGGCGGCGCCAGTGGAGCCTCGGAGAGGCGGTGGAGCCCAGGGGAGCAACGCAGATTAATTGAAAGGAGAATGAAAGGAACATTGCCCAAGATGCACATCTGGCAGATTTTTCTTTAAGTGTTACTTTTGGTTGCAGAAGTTCAGCTGGAGATACTGATAGTGGTCATCTCTGCTGACATCCCTATGGGGCCATTATAGCCAGCTTTTCATTTGTCTGCTCGTATAGACTGTCTTTTGGAGGAATACGTTTTTCTGGTATCCTCAGAACAAACCACCAAACTAAGAGGCAAATTTCATATTTAATTATTTGAAGCTTCACAGTTAAACCATGGAAACTCTCCAGACTAGCTTCCCTTTGGTTCATGGCTCCAATAAAAACGGAATGGGCTCAGAGATGAGGGCAGCCCTCCCATGAAAAAAATGATGACAGAAATGCATGTAAATGGGAAAGTGCTGATAAATACATTGCCCACCTTAAAGAAGGAGAACTTGGATGACTATGGCGAAGCTGCAATTGAGACAGATGAGGAAAAGGCCAAATCCAGCTGTAATTAAGTGTCTGAATATTTACATTTAAATCCTAGTTTAAAGCACACACTGGCACAATTCCACTTAAGTAGTCAGAGCTCTCTGGGTGGGCCTGCAGCATTTTCAGCTCGTTATTTCCTAGAAAGTATGTCACCTACTGTATTCTTGCCTCTTCTGGCACCTCAGATTATTCCTGTGCCATTGCTCATTCCTCCAGATAGTTCCACTGAACTTATTCAGACTGTCTTGGAGGGAGAATCGATTTCTAGTTTCCAGGTTGGAGGAGAAAAGAGATTGTGTTTGCCTCAAGTCTTAAATTCTTTACTCCGAGATTTTTCACTCCAGCAAATAAATACCGTGTGTGATGACTTGTACACATATTGCTCACGGTGCACCTCCAAACAACTTCACGTCCTGAAGGTCTTGGGAATCCTTCCCTTTAATGCCCCATCCTGTGAGCTAATCACATTCGCTTTTGCTCAAAGACTGTGTAATGCTTTGCTCCGAATACGTACATGCCCTCAAAATGGTAGCATGCTTCCTGCTAAAAACTCTTTGGCCCAGTTACAAGAAACTGGCAGGGCCTTTGAAGTGGAACGTGAGTGCTTGGGTAAATGCCAGGGCTTATTTGCGCCCCAGTTTTATGTTCAGCATGATTCTCCTGTGTATACAGTGTCTGGAATACCGTGGAATGTTTGCACCCCAGACATTTGTGATGCATTTGCACAGATCCCCTGACAAGAGGACCTGCCACTGGGGCTTTGAATTAGCCAAGTGGCCTTGCTCTCTCCACATAAACCACCAATACTTAGGGACACCAGAAGAAAAGAAACTCAACAGTCTTGTAGAGGAAATGAAAGAGAAATTTAGTGTCCCGAGTGGAAAGAGAGCTCAGTCCAAAGCAGATACACCTCCAGAGCTGGAATTGCCCTCATGGTATCCAGTTATAAAGCAGGAAGGTGACTCTGTTTCTCAGCCTCCTGCATTCATCATCCCAGCTACTACCTGTACATGTGTGATAAAGTGGTTGCTCCAAACGTGTCGCTTACTTCAGAGGTGTTGCCATGTAAAAAGGTCATGAAAGCAGGGGCCAAAGTGGCAGAAGGAAACAAGTCTTTGCCAGGGCTATCTGAGAAACCTTATGCCAGCAGCAAATCTCGAAAAGTCACCTCTTACCCAGAGCTTTCCCTCGAGGAGCAAGAGAAGATGGACCTGAAATCCAGTCAAGAACTTGGCAGCTGCCCAGATCCATCCATGTCAGCCAGTTCTACAAATAAAAGGAAATTGGAGCCCAAGCCTCCAAGTACCGACCCAGAAACCAGCAAGGCTGAAAGGAGCCAAGAGGCCCCAACTCTATGGCCATCTATTATCAAGGATATCAGTTGTGAGGACGACAAGAGGAAAATTATGGAGAAAGTGATGAGAACCTATGTCAAAAAACAAGAAAAGTTGAATTCTATCCTGCAGAAAAACAGCAGCTTCAGATGGAAATGGAAATGCTGAGCAATTCGAAAGCCATGAAGGAGTTCACAGAAGAGCAGCAGAATTTATAGAAAGAGCTGGAGTCCTTACAGACCGAGCACACTCAGAGAATGGAAGAATTCTATAGCGAACAGAGGGACTTGGAAAAGAAACTGGATCAAGTGATGAAGCAGAAGTGTACCTGTGATTCAACTTTGGAGAAGCACAAGGAGGCTTAGTATGCTGCCCAGTTGGCTAAGCTGTGCCAGAGACTGGACCATGCTCAGGCAGACAGACAAGAACTTCAGGACGAACTCCGGCAGGAGCGAGAAGCGAGGCAAAAGCTAGAGAAGATGATCAAGGAGTTAAAGCATCAGATTGCCAAATCTTCCAAGACTGTCAAAGAGTAGACAGCAGTGAGGACTCCCCTGTGTTCTCCCAATGGTGCTTTGTGATTAAACTGTGAGCGACTTCTCAGGGGAGAACATGGAGAACAACTGAGGCATTCTCTTGATGTGGAGTTTACAGAGAAAATGAAGAGATTTTGTGTGTGTGTGTGTGTGTGTGTGTGTGTGTGTGTATGTGTGTATACACACACACACACAAATTTTTAGATTTTCCAAATGAATGAAAATCTATTTCTTTGTACTAGTGTTTTTTTTAAATCTTAAACAACTAGTAATAATGAAATCATATGTTTTAAAATAGGTGTCTGTCTCTCTAATGCAAACAACTGTTGTGTACCTTTCTAAAGCAGCATTGTATGATGGAGAATACCCTGGGGTCCATTTTTTTGTTATCCATGTTTTACACTTGCTTTTGGAAACACTTTCTACAATATTTTTGGTGTCGTCATACTTCAATATTAAATCGGGAGGCATCCAAAAAAAAAATTGTCCCTGTTCTCCAGGATATCAAAGTCCAATGATGGAAGACAGCATTCAAACATTGAATACAGGCAAGATACATACACAACTAATTAGATACAATTAACAGATATGGTGCCCTGGTATTAAGGTGTAGAAAAATGAGGTTTAACTTGGATTTGAAAGAAGTCAAAGGGTCCAAGAGGAAGAAATGACAAAGGAGAGAATTCCAGAAATGGGACACAGCAAACAGAGATACTCTGTGTTAGGAAATAGAAAGTGAAGAATAGCAAAAAGTCTCTTGTCACTGGATCACTTATGGTATGGAGGCAAACCAAGTCTTTAGAAAGACTTTCCCCCATATGTAGTAAGGGGTATAAATACCAAAGGGAGGAAATAATGTAAATAACTAGCTTCTTATCCACCTAACCTTCTCTAAGAGAAACTTAAGTTCCTATACAGGGGAAAGAGGCAGTTGTGACCAGAGGTTGGTGACTCAGCTTTCCTCATCAAGAAGGGATACAAGGCTATAATTATATCTTTCTGCTTTCTTAAAGATTATCATGAGGAGATGTAGTTTTCATGCTCAAGCTAATCTTCTGATTACTATTCATTAATGGAGAAAGGAAAATCCCAAACTTTATATCTAAGGCTTGGCTTCTTTCCCACCAAAATATCACTTCCAAAATGAATACATATAACAAATAATGAAGAAACCCATCTAAGTCAAGTGCAAAATAAAAATCAGAGAAACACACACACACCAATGTAAAGGCAAGCAAAGAAGTAGTTAACACCTTGTTCCAGCTATTTAATTATTTATCACCTTGTTTCAGTTCAAGTTTCTTTTAAGCCTTGCCCATGATTATATCAAATTCTTGTTAAGAAATAGAACTTGTGAATCCCTGTTGCTGAACAGGAAGGGGCGGGACAGGGAGGAGCTTAATGACCATATATAAGAAGCCCAGCCTGAGAGAAAGCAGAACTGAGAGAGCACTTGTGGTGGTGGATTTTGAGAAAGGAACATTTGTGGTGGCAGCACTCTGTTTGTTTCTTCTGTCTGTGTTGATTTTTGTTCATGATGTGTGTTGAGTTCTCAGACCTTGTTGGTGGGTCCATGTTGATTTCACAGGCAGACAGTGAATTGATGATGGTGCCTGCAATGTGTTTTAATGTTATCGTGGCTCTTTTAAATTTTGTCTTCCCAGAAACAGAAACTGTGAAGGACTTGGTGGACTGGACACTTCAATATGGAATGGGAACTTGAGGAGTAACTGGATGAGGAACTGCATGAGGAACTGGATGAGGGGCTGAGAACTGCCTACCTTTGAATGCAGCTTTGTCTTCCCAAAAACAGAAACTGTGATGGACTTGAGGTTGACTAGACACTGTGAGCTTCAATATGGAAAGAGAACTGGATGATGAGGGGCTGAATGAGAAGCTGAGAGCTGTCTGCCTTTGAATCCAGGTGACAGTTGGGTAGATTCAGGCAGGAGTTGGGGCCATGGAAGAGGAAGCATAGAATCTGAGATCAAGCCTCAAGTTAAGATGAAATGACATCTTCTTGGGTACTTAATGGTGACTGAGAAGATTATGATTTATTGTGACCTAGGGATGGAGAACTTTGACCTTTTTACTTTGTATCCCTTAAGGAGGCCTGCTCCTGAAGAATGATTGAGTTAGGGACTTACTCAATGATATTGTTTGCTCAAAACTATGTGGCCACTTTGGTGAAAACTATGTGGCCACTTTAGTGACAACTTCTTATCTCATAATATTATGAATGCTGTACTTTGGTTTCTGTCAATGTTTTTTCTTAGTTTATTATTGAATAAATAGAATGCTCACTATAGTATGTAATCAGAACCTTGAAGTTGTTCACAGTAGCAGTCTTCTTGAAAACTGCTTGTGCTTGGCTTTACAACCATGCAATTCAGAGCAATGGAACTCTCATATTGAGAGTGAGATAACTCAGTTGAATCAAGAGAGAGGGTTCAAGATCTCATAGAAGGGGAAAATTCTCCAAAATCTTTAGTGTAGTAAGCTAGGGATATGAACATGGTGAGGATTATCAGTTCTTTTCATGTTAATTTCTTGTTATTCTTTCCCTGTCTTCATGGCCTAAAAAGAGATTGTGGCATCATAAATTTTCTCTATTAAAACTAGAATCCAGAGATCCATGAGACTAAAAAGCCAGAGGAGACTGGAATTCCCTTCTTCCTTATTCCTGACACTCCATCTCATTCCACCCCATTCCACTCCCATTCAGGTACAATATTAATCTCCACAAATGAGGAGAAAGAAAAATATCATTGGGATTTGAGGCTCAGGTTAAAAGCTAAAAATATAGGGAAAATAGGATGGGGCCAAGTTATGAACTATTTTGAGCACCAAGTTGAAGGTAACACCTAGGTTGAGAGACTGGGGATTGAATGAATGGTGGCATGCTTAACAAGAAAAGGGAAATTCAGAAGCAGGGAGATTTTGAGGGGAAATAGAAAGTTCAGTCTGGCTTTAAGATAACTATGAAGCAATTAATTTGAAATGTCTTGTAGGTGCCTGGAGAGGGAAGGCTGGAGGTTAAGAGATAGTTTAGGGCTGGATAAATAAATCTGGAAATAATAAATATAGACAGGATCATTGAATTGATAGAATGTGCAAACAAAATGCTGTAGAGGGAGAAGAGGGCCTAGGGAGAAACACTGAAATACACTCATGATTACTCATTATGACTTGTGTTCTCAACAAGTATATTGAGAAATGATTCAACAAGTACAAAGAAAATTAGAAAGGTGATATGAATGGACATTTATTAACTACTATGTTCCAGGCACTATTAAACACTTTACAAATATGATCTCATTTGATATTCACAACAACCTTATAAGGCATGTGGAATTATTATTTTCATTGTATAATTAAGGAAACTGGGGCAGGTGGAGGTTAAATGACTTGCTCAAGGTGACACAGCTATTATGGTACTAAGGCTAAATTTAAACTCATTTTTTCCTGGTTCCAGGACAACCACTCTTCACTGTATCACCTAATTGCTGTGAGTAATAACTCGAATCCCTAGAGAGAATAGAATATCAATGACAAGAGAATGATCAACAGGGCCAAAGGCTTTAGAGAGGTCAAGAAGGAAGAAGATTGAGAAAAAAAGTATTATATTTGATGATTAAGTTATCATTGGTAATTTGGGGTTTAATATCAGTTGAATGACAAGGCCATAAACGAGACTACAGAGATTAAAAAAATAAGAATAAATGAAGTGCCCAATCCATGATAAATCACCTAAAGGTAGTCTACCATTATATTACATGGAATTATTTCAATTGAGTAAAGACATAGACACATCAGAAAATAAATTTGAACATACTGTGATATGTACTAAAGAAGGCTTATGTCAGTCAGTCAGATCACAGTTCCATTAAACTGTAGAAGTATAATAATCAGGTTCTTAAATCTCTAGTTTCGGCCTTAGTTTTATTTTTAAAATGTCTAGACTTTCTGCAACTGTTTTAATGTCCCTTAAATTCTCTTAAATAATAGTAGAACTTTAATGATTTTAAGTGGGACATGGTAGAAAGACTAATGACTCTTAAGTCAAAGGATCAGCATATGAATCCCATCTCTGACCTATCCAACTTTTGGTAATCATTCAATATATCTATAACTAAGTTTCCTCATCTGTAAAATGAAGCATTGGGCTAGATAGTTTCTGAGGTCCCTTTTAGCTATATATCTATAATGCTTTAATGAAGTATTCAAAGAACAATTATTTTAATATATGTAATTTAATTAGTTTTCCATATGATCTTTCTATTATTCCCAGTACTTTTACTCATTTGCCTGGGGCCTCTGGCATAACAGCTTTTCCTTGTTGCTGCTTTCTCACACAGAACAATATCAAGGCATGATCAGATTGAGCATTCTCCCTAGTCCTGTTTAAATTCCAGCATGTATATCCAAGTTAGATTTTTCCCTTCCAAAGAGATGAGGGATCAATATTTAATTGAGAAATATTAGTATTTTTAACCTTTTTTCTTTAGATCTATAGATTTTATTTTTTTCTTATGACATATCAACTAATCCCTTGAATTAGTTGAAATCCTATTTTTTTCCAAATTAATTTTCCACTTTGCTATGATCTTTAACATATTAAATGACCACCCACATGTCCTGTGGTAGACTTAGAAGCAACATCAGTCTGAGTAGAGCTCACCTACCTCCTCATACTTGGCTTTTCATCAACACTTTGAGAGTCTATGAGTCTGCCTGTTTCTTTATTTCTAATATTATTAGAATTCATGATTTTCTTTGACTTTTTTTTGAGGGTTGAAGGCAAGACAATTGGGGTTAAGTGACTTTACCAAGGTCACATGGCCAATAAATGTTAATTATGTGAGGCTGGATTTGACTCAGGTCCTCCTGGATTGCAGGGCTGCTGCTCTATTCACTGTGCCACCTAACCACCCCAGAATTCATGATTTTTATGACCTTTCTACTTCTCAAGGACTTATTCTTTGAAGTGGTCATATTTAAGTAACTTATCAACTAGTAATCCCATCTTCTGAACTGTGGAATGGAGTATTTTTTATCTTCCGAAATGAAGATGTATAGTGCCAGCTCAATGTTGTTGTTGTTTTGTTCCTGAAAACCTCTAAACTTTGTGTGTTGTTACATACTTAAGAGAAAAAGTTCAACATCCTTTTTGATGTTATGGGTAATATGCATTTTGAGGGATAGTATGCATGATCTCAATATAAGCAAAACATACTTTTATATTTAGATTTCAGTTTTACTTAGATAAGATAATATATGCCCAGGTAAATATCCATTTAATAAAATACATCTTATGTACTTATATTTCACTACTTTTATGGTATAATTAAAACCTTTTGAAAGAAGGTATTTTTTTTCTGGTGGGCAGGGGTGAATATAGAACATTAGTGGGAAGTCCAGAAAAACTGTTAGAATACTTCTACACAAGCATGTGCCATATAGTGATTTTTCATTGTAAAGGTTCCTACATATTCCTTATTTCATGTGATATTCATTTCAAATCTGAGTCAAAAATCCAAGTAAAGCCATATGACCCTGGGCAAGTTACTTAATCTCAGCTGCCCTACCTTCCCCTCTTAAAAAAAATTGGGGGTGCCTAGGTGGCACATGAATAGAGCACCAGCCCTGGAGTAAGTACGACCTGAATTCAAATCCCACCTCAGATACTGAACACTTACTAGCCATGTGACCTTGGGCAAGTCACTTAACCCCAATTGGCCTGCCCTCCCCCCTCCAAAAATTAAAGCAATAAAAGTTAATTCCGTGTACAACAGATTCATTAAGTGTTTAGTATTTTCTGGCACTTTACTGGGTGCAGTAAATACAAAGACAAAATAAAACAGTCCCTGAATTCAAGGATCTTATTATTCTTAATCATCTTTGTTCTCATATTCAATCACTTACCAAGTCTAGTAGAATATATTTCTGGGGGCAGAGCCAAGATGGTGGCAAAGAAGAAGGAAAACTCCCTGTGCTCCCCCCATAACCACCGCAAATACCTATAAAAATGACTCTAAAAAACTTTAGGGCTACAGAACCCACAAAGTGACAGAGAGAAACAAATATCATGCAGAAGATAGCTCAGCAGACCAGCAGGAAGGGTCCATTGCAGTTTGCTGGGAGCCATGGTTTTAGCCTCAGGGAGGCCCAAAAATGCTGGCAAGAGAGACATTGGGAAAGTAGATAACCAGCAGCTGTGATGGTTTCCAGAATTTTCAATCCATAAATACCAAAGACAATGTGAGAGGTCAGTGTAGACTTTGGGAACAGGGAGTCTGGGAGTGTGGTCCGGCCTCTACCCCTGGAGGGAGAAGTCTCTGAGGTGTTGTGGTCACTGCCGTGTGGCTACTTCAGAGTTCCTGGCCTGAAGATTTTAGGGTGACCAAGCAAATATTCTGAGGGTTAATCACTCTTGCTTTAACCCTGCTTATATCTGGAATGCTTTCTAGGGTGGAGTTCCTGGGGTGTGTGACTAGGTGCCAGAGCCAGTGTAGGAATCAGAGAGGGCACCCAACTAATAGCTCCAGCAGCTGCAAAATACCCCAGAGATTTGGGACAAAGCTCTCCTCTCTGGAAGTAGAGTTCTACTTTGGCAAAAAACTCAAAAGTCAAGTAATTGAGTGGCAACATGAGCAAGCAAAGGAAACAAAGCAAGGACAGCAATCTGACTTTAGATTCCCATTTTGGTGACAAAAAGGATCAAAGCATAGAACAGGAAGAAGACTGCAAAGTCAGAACTCCTGCACCAAAAGCTTCCAAGAAAAATATAAGTTGGTTACAGGCCTTAGAGGAGCTTAAGAAGGATTTTGAAAACCAAATAAGAGAAGTGGTGGAAAAATTGGGAAGAGAAATGAGAATGATGCAAGAAAATCATGAAAAGTGAGTCAACAAACTGACTGAACAAAATAATACCTTAAAAATAGACTGACTCAAATGGCAAAAGAGGCTCAAAAAGGCAATGAGGAGAAGAATGCCTTAAAAAGCCAAATTTGCTAGATGGAAAAAGAATCTTAAAAGCTCACATAAGATAATAATTCCTTCAGAAATAGATTGGAGCAAATGGAAGCTAATGACTTTATGAGAAATGAAGATACTATTAGTCAGATCCAAACACATGAAAAAATAGAAGGCAATGTGAAATCTCTCATTGGAAAAACCACTGACCTGGAAAATAGATCTAGGAGAGATAATTTAAAAATTATTGGACTACCTTAAGGTCATGATCAAAAAAAGAAAAAGAATCTAGAAATAAACCTTCAAGTTATTCTCAAAGAAAACTGTCCTTGATGTTTTAGAACCAGAGGGCAAAATAAAGGTTGAAAGAATCCACCGGTCACCTCTTGAAAAATATCCCCAAAAGAAAACACCTAGCAATATTATGGCCAGGTTCCAGAGTTCCCAGATTAAGTTCAAAATATTACAAGTGGCCAAGAAGAAAGATTTGAATATTGTGGAAACACAATCAGGATAACTCAGGATCTGGCAGCTTCTACACTGAGGGATCGAGGGCTTGGAATATGATATTCTGGAGATCAAAAGAGTTGGGATGAAAACCAAGAATCACCTAACCAGCAAAACTGAGTTTCATGTTTCAGGGGAAAATATGCTCATTCAATGAAATACAGGACTTTCAAGCATTCTTGATGGAAAAAAAAAACAGAGTTGAATAGAAAATTTTACACACAGATAAAAGAGGCAAGAAAAGCATGAGAAGGTAAACAGAGAAAAGAAATCATAGAGAACTTATCAAAGGTGAACTATTTACATTCCTAAATGGAAAAACAATAATTATAACTAATGAAACTTTTCTCAGTATGAGAATAGTTAAAGGGAATATAAATGTATCTATATACATATATATGTATATACATATATATGTCTACATAGGAGGGTATATGGGCATATATGAACATATATTTGTATATACATACATATATATGTGTGTGTGTGTGTGTGTGTACAGGTATACATAGACAGAGGGCACAGGACCAATTGAATAGGAAGTTATAATACTTAAAATGTGAAATTGATAGGTGAGAGAGGAATATAATGAGAGGATATGGGGAGAGACAGAATGGGGTAAATTATGTCATATAGAAGAGGTAAGGAAAAACTTACAATGGAGGGGAAGAAAAGGAAGGCAAAAAGGAATGGGTTAACCTTACTCTCATTGAATTTGCCTTAAGGAGGGAATGACATACACACCAAATAGGGTATCTCACCCTACAGGACAGTAGTGGGGAAGGGGATGAGAACGGTATGATGGAGGGGAGGGCAGGCTGGGGTAGGATGGAAGCTAGAATCACACACTTTTGAAAAGGGACAGGCTCAAAGTAGAGAATAGAACTAGTGGGAGGGCAGCATAGGATGAAGGGAAATAGAGTCAGTCTTTCCCATTATATCCACTGTGGAAGTTTTGTGTAGCTGAATATGTACAACCCATATTTAATCGCCTCTCTTCCCAGTAAGGGTGGGCAATGAGGGAGGAAGGGAAAGAATCTTAAATTCAAAGTTTTAAAATCAAATCTTTAAAAATATTATTATTATTATTATTATTTTACACACAACTGGCAAATAAGATATACAGTCACTGGGGTATAGAGATCCATCTTGCCCTACATGAAATTTGGAAGGGGAATTGGGTGAAGATATAGGAAAGTGAAGATTGGGGGAGGGGTTATACAGTAGCATTGCTCTTTTGGGGTGATGGGTAGTGGAAAGATGGGGAGAAAATTTGCAACTCAAAATCTTGTGGAACTGAATGATGTAAACTGAAAATAAACATAAAATTTAATTTAAAAAGCAAAAAATAATTTAAAATATTAATGATAAGAAAAAAAATGGAATGTATTTCCTCTATTTCTTTTACATCTATTCACTTCTTTCTGTCCTCAGAGCAACCAGTCATAACATCTCATGCTTAGTGTCAATAATTTGAATTGTCATGATACTTGATTAACTAGTGCCCCTACCTGTAGTTTATTATTCCTTTCAATTCATATTTTGTCATATAGTGAGGTTAACTTTCCTAATGAAATTGTACGTTAATCTCACATTTCTCTTCAAAAGTCTTCCATGATTCCCTTTATTATACTAAATAAATTCCAAACTCTTAAGATTGTCTGTTAGATACCAAAATCTGGCACATTAATATATTTCAAACACTAGAATAATGTAGGGATTCTCAACCTGGGATGATTATTTTGATAAATGTTTTTCAATATAATTTTTGTTCATCTGTTTTCTTTTATGTGTGATCTGGGTTTATTTGGGCATTCCCCTTTCACCTAACATGGAGGCATCCTGAAGAGACTTTGGAGTTATCCAGACTGCCTAAGGAGGCCTATTAGTGGGTAAAGTTTCCATTGATTTCTTGTATCTTTAATGTTGGCAAGATTGAGGAACTGTGTGTTCCTCACAAGACTGAAGGACACATTTTGGCTATTCTCTCTGCATGCTGATTGTCTCTCCTGGGCTTATTCAGTGAGTGAAGATCCTGGTTCCCCACAATACAGAAAGCATGGATTAAAAGTGAGAATGGGAAGAATTCTTTCACCTGCTCGCTTAGTACACTTAACTCTGAGAAATGAATCTGGGAGTATTAATGTTCTGTTTTTTTTTTCTCAGTTTCTGGTGTTGGCAGCAATACACATCCAAGACCCATGATATCAAGTCATGCATAACTTTGAAGTCAGGATGATAGGTAACATGGAAGTCCTGAAAAGCGAGGGTGAGTATGTCTTGAACCTTAGAAAAGTTTCAGAATTCGAAGTGGAACTGTGCTCAGTAGCAGCTGAGCTAAGATATAAATTTAACCTCTTTCCTCTCATAACTCCCTCCTTTCTCCCATACTACCATCCTTTGAACACCCTCAGGTGGTAGTATGGGGGACAGGAGGAGAACAATTCCCATATATTGTGGGAGTAAATTTGTTTATTATGATTTAAATATTTATTTTTAAAATATTATATTTTATTTTTAAATATTATTTTTAAAAGCTATTCTATGAGTAGTGGCCAAATGAAAGTCAGGTACAGGTAACCCCCTCGACAATTGAGAGAAAAATGGAACTTTTAAAAGAGTACCTAGACATTCCCCAATACCCTTTAAGAGTATCAGAGTTCCCTGGAGATTGTAGGGGGAGTGAAATATAACATACTAGGCCTTCCTGACACTGATGATCAAAGTAGTAAGTGTTAGATATGCAGTCAGATAAAAGGGTCATATGTTTAACTGTACTACCAAAGAAGACCACATGAAAATAAGAAACTATAATCTTGTCTATCATATATATGAAAAAGTACAGTATAACTTCTCCAACACAAGATCAGCCAACCTGTACTTTAAAACTTATTATCGGGGATGGAGCCAAGATGGTGGAGTAAAAGCACAAACTAAGTATCTTCTCCAGCTACCACCACCTCCAATGCCTGTAAAAAAATGACTCTGAAAAAATTTTATAGCTACAAAACCCATAAATAGACAGAGAGAAACAAGTCTCCCACTGAAGGCAGCCTGGCAGGCTGACAGTAAAGGTCTATCCCAGCATGCTGGGATCTGAATTAAGTCCTCCCAGAGCCATGGTTCAGTCCCCATGGCAGATCTTGATTTCTCATAAAGTCATTAGCTTCCAATTGCTCTATTTTAATTTTAAAGTTGTTTTCTTCAGTGAGTTTTTGGAATTCCTTTTCCATCTGTCAAATTTTTCTTTTTAAGGCATTCCTCTCCTCATTTGGCTTTTCGAACCTCTTGCCATTTGAGTTAGTCTACTTTTTAAGGTGTTATTTCCTTCTGTATTTTTGGGTCTCATTTAGCAGGCTGTTGACTCACTTTTCATGATTTTCTTGCATGATTCCCATTTCTCTTCCCAATTTTTCTTCCACTTCTCTTACTTGATTTTCAAAATCCTTCTTGAGTTCCTCCACGTTTTGTAACCAATTCATATTTTTCTTGGAAGCTTTTGATGCAGGGGTTCTGACTTCACTGTCTTCCTCCTGCTCCATTCCTTGATGCTTTTTGTCCCCAGAAAAGGATTCTATGTTCTGCTTGTGCTTCCATTGCTTGCTTATATTGCCAGCCAATTGCTTGACTTTTGAGCTTTTTGCAAGAGTAGAACTCTGCATTCAAAATGGAGAAAACTTTGTCCAAAATTGCTGGGGTTTTCACAGTTGCTGCAACTATTAGGAGGGCACCTCTTTACAACCCCCACAAGCTCTGGCTCACTGGTCACACACCCCATGACCACCACTCAAGACTGAGATCCAGATCCAAGCAATTTAAGCAAGAGTGATTACCCTCTGATCGGGCCCTTGGTGCCATATGATCTGCAGGCCAGGAGTTCTGAAAGCAGCTATGCTGCAGCAGCTACAAAGCTGCTGTGCTTCCAGCCACTTCTTGCCCTGGGGTCAGGGGCTGGGCCATGCTCTTCATTTCCCTCTTGTTCCAACATAGTTCCCAACTGACCATTTACTTTGTCTTTGTCATTTATGGGTCGAGATGTCTGGAAAGCTCCACAGCTACTGATGATTCATTCTTCTGAAGTCTGTTCCAGTGGCTGCTGTTCTGGGCTACCCTGGGGCTAGAACCACGTCTCATATCAGACTGCCCTGAGCTCCCAGCATGCTGTGATAGACCCTTCCTGTCCAACTGCTTTGCTTCCTTTAGTGGGACATTTGTTTCTTTCTGTCACTTTGTGGGTTTTGTAGCTCTAAAGTTGGCTTAGAGAATTTTTTTTACAAGTATTGGAAGTGATTGGAGTGGGAGCCCATGCCAAGTTTGTGCTTCTAGTCTGCCATCTTGGCTCTGCCCTGACCTAGCAGCTTCTACATTAAGTGATTAATGGACTTTGGATATTATATTTTGGAGGTCAAAGGAGTTAGGATTAAAATGAAGAATCACTTATCCAGCAAAACTGAGTATAATGCTTCAAGGAAAAATATGGTAATTCAACGAAATACAGGATTTTCAAGCATTCTTGATGAATAAAAAAAAAAGAGCTGAACAGAAAATTTGACTTTCAACTACAGGAAGAAAGAGGAGCATGAGAAGGTAAATGGGAAAAAGAAATCATAAGGAACTTATTGAAGTTGAATTATTTACATTCTTACATGGAAAACTTATAATTGTAACTCACGAAACTTTTTTCGATATGAGGACAGTTGAAGGGAATATATGTATATATATATATATATGTGTGTGTATACATACATATATCTATGTATTAGAGGTTATATATGTGTATATAAATATATATGTGACTGTGTGCATATGTGTGTACATGTAGATATAGACAGAGAGCACAGATCAGTTGAATATGAAGGGATGATATCTAAAAAATAAAATTAATAGATGGGAGAGGAATATATTAGGAGAAGGAGAAAGGGAGAGATAGATTAGGGTAAGTCATCTCATATAAAATAGGCAAGAGAAAACCTTTACCATGGTGGAGAAGAACAGGAAGGTGAAAGGGAATGGGTCAAACTTACTCTCATTGAATTTGGGTTAAGGAAGTAATATCATACATATTCAATTGGGTATCTTACCCTACAGGAAAGCAGGTGGGAAAGGGATAAGAGTGAGGGTTATAGAAGGGAGGGCAGATTGGGGGAGAGGGTAGTTAGAAGCAAACACTTTTGAAAAAGGACAGGGAAATAAAGTAGAAAGTAGAATAAGTGGGGGATGGGATAGGATGGAGGGAAATACAGTTAGTCTTTACAATATAACTACTATAGATATGTTTTGCACAATTACTCATGTACCACCTATGTTGAATTGCTTATCTTCCCAGTGGGGGTGGGTGAAGGGAAGAAGGGAAAGACTCTGGAACTCAAAGTTTCAAAAACAAATGCTATTTTTTACATGAAACTGGGAAATAAGACATACAAGCACGGGGGTATAGTAATCCATCTTTCCCTACTAGAAAGTTAGGTGTGGGGGGATGGGGTGGATATAAGAGAGAACAGATTAGGGGAAGGGATGTTCAGCAGGCTCACCATTTTGGGGTGGAGTTAGGGGAAAGACAGGGAGGAAAATTTGTAACTCAAAGTCTTGTGGAAGTGAATGTTGAAAATTAAAAATAAATAAATAGGGGAAAAACTTATTATCAAGGAGAACCCCTGTCTCCTAAGATATCCTATTCTACTTTTGGTTAGCTTTATTTACTAAGATTATTTACTTGGTTTCAAATCCAAGTATATCCTTCATTTTCTACCCATTGTTCTCATTTGAGGACTCCATTATCAAGCAAAACAAGTATAATGCTTCTGTCACATACCAAACCTTCAAAAAGTTGAACACAAATAATGGAAAGAACACTGGCTCTATGGAAGGACAACGAGTCCAAATCCTGCCTCTTTCACTTACTATCTATGTGATCTGTGTTAAGTCACCTAACAATGTTTCTTCATCTGTAAACTGAGGGAATCTGATTAGATTACCTCTGGGATCCTTTTTAGCTATAGATCATGAGAAGGGGCCACCCATACCAGGGAATAAACTTGTTTTTCATAAGACTTGTTTTTTTGCAAGAAGGAATGTCAGCACATTCCTTGCCTCACCCTGACTTCCTGGTGACCTTTAAGATTCCGGTACTGAATCTCGACCATCCCCCCCCTGGCCCCTATAGAATTGGCGTCAAGCCACTATCTCTAAGGCTCATACTTGTCTGTTACCCAATCCCTGACCTTTGTTTTCCTGCTCTCCCCGCAAGAACTGTATAAAAGAACGCCCGAGAAGACACTCGGGGTCCTCCATCTTAAGTGTATGGTTGGACCCGGGTTCGAACTCGTGAATAAATGTTTTTCGTCTTTTGTCAGTCTTGTAGTCTCTGTTTTTCCCCTGGTACCACATCCCACGTTTCAGATCAGTGTTTCAATATCCTGCAAATTTCTGTCTGTCTTTCTCTGATTCTTAATATCTCCAGTTCTTCCAACTGATACTTGTTAGACATTGATTCAGAGATCCTTAAAATTCTTCTTGCCTTCTTTGAAACATCCTCCAATTTCCTAATTTCCTTTAAAACAAGATATCAGGAATTGAATAGAAAACTGCAAATGTGGCCTGAAGAGAGCACAATATAGAAGAATCATCATGCCCTTTTTCCCCCTGGAATCAACGCCTCGAAAAAATATGCATTTTCAGATGCTCTATGGCACTATTGATATCTACCATAACTTGATCTCTCTATTATGTTCTAAACTAGAGAATATATTTTTCTATTCACTTGCCTAATATTTATGTGGTGAGTTATTTTTACTCTGTCCCTTTGTTCATATTATTCTCAGTGTTCCAAATGTTTACCCACAATTATTTCAGACTTTGTGACTTACCCATTGTTTAAGAATGAGCTCAAAGGATACCTTTTATGATACTGATCCTAGATCCCCAAAAGGATTCTTTTTGTTGCCTATAGCATTTTATGTCTCTCACAAGTATTTATGTTCTATTTATTTGTGCATATTTCATATTTCCTAAGCTAAAGTAAAAGCCCTGTGGGGCAGGAATAATGGCTTATTTATCTTTTTTTTTTAATATATCCTCC
Organism: Petaurus breviceps papuanus; assembly: GCF_028583685.1. Taxonomy (NCBI): domain Eukaryota; kingdom Metazoa; phylum Chordata; class Mammalia; order Diprotodontia; family Petauridae; genus Petaurus; species Petaurus breviceps. Next base: position 9,609,157 of record NW_027186315.1, read on the forward strand.
AGTGTCTAGGGGGGAGACAATGAAAGATAAGCCTTGAATTTTCCATTTCAGTTATGATGGAATAAGTCCCTATGTTTAATCTGCACTAATCTAAGTTTGGGAACAGGTAAAATGTCTATAACAAGATAGAAGATACAGATTGCTTTGTCCTGCTCATGAAGCCAACCTTGTAGGAAAAAACTCACTTTAACCTTTCTGCAAGGACAGTTAGAGACAACTTTTAAATAGCTGTTTGGTTGCCCCATTCAAAAGGGATTCTGCTGTGGACTCTTATGTGTCTCCATATCTATCTGTTTCATAGAAGAGTTTCCTTTAGTGTACTTGTAGCAGCAAGCACCCCAGCGTTCCCAGGGTGGCTGCTAGCACAGGTTCTTGGATCTGCTTTGATAAAGGAAAGCAACTCAAAATGGGTTAACAAGCTTACTTTAATCAGTCAGACATATCGTTTACCTTGTTCAGGGGGAAAAGGTGAGCACCCCGAACTTCAAAGTATACAGGCAGAATTATCAAGACAGAAACAGATCAAGTAGACAGATTTCCAAACTGTCCAACCATTACATCCATACCCAGTCAACATCTGGGTTTTTCAAAGCTGGGGGGGGGGTGCTCTGGACAACGGCTTTTCAGAATACAGATCAAATCACAGAACACTTCTCAAAGTGAGCCCCCAAAACAAAGCTACACATCAGGGCTTATATAGCCTTCTCCTGGCTCAGAGAATGTAACAACCTTATTGACTCACTGGCCAATCAAGAAGTATCTACTGAAAAACAAGCCTCCCTCCCCAGGCTTCAGGTGCACGTTAGCCTAGGGGCAGGGAAGATCTTCCAAATTTGCATTCCCATTACATTGGGCCCCAAGATCTTTCATGCCCATAGCATAGACAATTTACTTTAAAATTAGCTCTGAACATTTCTTAGGTCACATTTTCAAGATACAGAACTAAAGTTACCAAAGTGGCCACTGGGCCTTAAACAAACACAAAGTACACAGCATTATTACCTCAATTCAAAACAAGAGTTCAAATAAAGTTCTCTGGGGGGAGGGGAAGGGTATCCTTCCCCTCACACAGCTCCAGCCCCTGCCTCCAAGCACAGAGAGGGGGCTGGGCAACAAAACCAACAAGGTGGGGTCCCTTGGCATCCAAGGCACTTCATCCCACCCACCATAGTCACAAGTCCATCCTCCCCCATTGTCCCAAACTGTGGGATGCAGCAAGGAAATACATTCAGTGCCCCTGCATTGCTCCTCAGTTCTTATCTTTTCCCGTGGCTGAATTCCGACCTCCTGGGTTCCTTCTCCTCCTGAAGGAGGCAGCTGCTCCTGGCTTCTGCCCAGGTCCCGATGCAGGCAGCTCGCCATTCCTGCTCTCAGCTCAGCGAAGTCTGCATGCAGGCCATTCTTCTCTCCTGCTCCACGGCTCCACAGAATCACAGCTACCACAACTGGGAAACAAACAATTATCCCAGCCCCCATACTTTCCTTTTACTCTGCAGATCCTATTCGTGACGCCATTTTGTAGCAGCAAGCACCCCAGCGTTCCCAGGGTGGCTGCTAGCACAGGTTCTTGGATCTGCTTTGATAAAGGAAAGCAACTCAAAATGAGTTAACAAGCTTACTTTAATCAGTCAGACATATATAGTTTACCTTGTTCAGGGGAAAAAGGTCAGCACCCCGAACTTCAAAGTATACAGGCAGAATTATCAAGACAGAAACAGATCAAGTAGACAGATATCCAAACTGTCCAACCATTACATCCATACCCAGTCAACATCTGGGTTTTTCAAAGCCGGGGGGGCTCTGGACAACGGCTTTTCAGAATACAGATCAAATCACAGAACACTTCTCAAAGTGAGCCCCCAAAACAAAGCTACACATCAGGGCTTATATAGCCTTCTCCTGGCTCAGAGAATGTAACAACCTTATTGACTCACTGGCCAATCAAGAAGTATCTACTGAAAAACAAGCCTCCCTCCCCAGGCTTCAGGTGCACTTTAGCCTAGGGGCAGGGAAGATCTTCCAAATTTGCATTCCCATTACAGGAGGTCAGTAGTCAGAGTGGATGAGGGAGAATATTTACTTGTTTGCATATTTCTCCACCATTGGATTGCAAACTCCTTGTGGGCAGGAATTATGTTTTGCTTGTTTTTCTGTCCCCAGAAGTTAACACACTATTTGGCACATACTAGGTGATTAGTGAATTTTATTGAATGTTTGATCAATTGATTGAAGGCATTGTACTTGCTTACTAAAAAAGGTATACTTTTTTTCCCCTAGCATCTAGGAATATAACTGAAAATGGTTGCTTTAAATGTAACCACATAAACCACAACTCCACTCTTGTAGGTCACTTTCATGATGCATGTTCAATTGAGGACTCTCTATGTCTCTAAAATCTTTGCCCTGTAGTGATTTTGCAGATTCTGTCTTTAAAGTCTATTGTAGGGATTGTTTCACTCTATTTCATAACTTATTCATTTGATGTTGACAAATTCAACTTACCCTTCCTCTCCTGACATATTGTTTTCCTGTTAATATTATCCCTTAAGAATTCACTCATTTGTTATTTGAATAAGTTAAAATTATAAAGTAAAATTTAAAGTTATTTCTAAAATTATATCTTAAAAATTCTAGAGCACAGACTCACTCCCTTTCCTTCCCAAAATTTGCATCTTAAACACCACTACCTCTTCTTTACTTTTTTTTTGTTAACCAGTCTTTCCATTGCATATTTCATATGATTACTTTACAGGTATAAAATCAGTCTCTTCTGCTGAGAAATTAAAAGCTGTAAATAATAATGATATTTTTTTTAATTTTGTTATTATTTTTTTAAAGCAATCAGGGTCAAGTAACTTGCTCCAGGTTACACAGCCAGTTATTTCTGGGTGCTGTTGCTAAGTGTTTGAGCCTGGATTTGATCCCCAGGTCATCCCAAAACTGGAGCCGGTGCTCTTACTCGCTGTGCTACCTGGCCGCCCCAGTAAATAATAATATTAATAAATAATGTTATAGTTCTGGTGAATGATTTATATTTACAAATGGCCTCCATCTTCTGCCTACCCCCAGAGTTACCCATCCATCTAACTCTTGTTAATCTGATATATATGTATACATACATACAATATACATATACATGTGCATGTATATATGTATATGTGTGTGTGTATATGTATGTATATTCCAAGGAACCTGGGTATCTTTGTGGTACTATACCATCTTGGAATCATCTTCTGAAGTCATTTTCAGCAAGATTAGCCATATAACTACATGTAAGCTCAAGCTTTAGAAGAATCAGAAAAATTCTCAAAGAGGGAACAAAGAGCACTTCATAATCCTTTTATAAAACACTAAGAGGACTTGAAACCTATTCCAAAGGCAAAAATGGACTTAAATGCTAATATCTGTTTTCCACACATAATTGTTTCTTTGACACTTAAAATAATTTGTACCTGAAGATCAACAGGAAATGATATGTTTGCTTTATAAGAATGACTTGAAATTATGTATGTGAAAGTCCTATGCAAACTATGAAGTGATATGAATTTCTAGGTATTGTTTTATTAAAACAGAGTACCCAGGTGAGAGAATTGTTAAGTTTCGTTCTAGCTGTAGTACCCTAGCATTCTAATTCTATTGAAATAGTATAGCTTCTTCTATGAAAACAAACCCAAGAACTTTGGTGTTCTCCTTTCATAATTCCTAGCTTTATTCTAGGTCTTCTAAATAAATATCTCCTCATTTCCTTTGTTCTTCTTATTTGTCCTCTTTAAATTATCGTATGTGCCAATGTCTTTGTACATCTTCATTCACTAGTGCTTCAGTTCTTTAAGGGTAGAAATTTTGTACATCTTACTGTTGACAAAATCCCTTGTATTGTTTTGGTAGATATCCAGTAAGCACTTTCTGATTAAATGGAATTAAATTCAGTCATATAGGGAAAAAAATGAATACATTTTCATGGACAAAGAATGATATTAGATGTTGAAATATGATAAGGACTAAGGACATCAAATATTTCTTTAATATGTTTTTCAAATATCTCTAATTTGAATCTGTTGATGGAAGTTAAGGTTCAATCATGAGTAATGCATTGGAACTTTTTCCATCTCTCAATATCTTTGATATTGCTTTGTGATTAGGCAGTAATCAAAAAGGGGAAAGTAGTTTCCTTTCTTTTTAAAGAGGCATTCATCTGGCATGAGTAGTTGTATTCCAACTGGAATATATGAAAAATAAATAGAATGTCCAAAAATATTGACACTTTTCTTTTTCAAAAATATCTTTATTTATATTTAGTTTTCAACATTCATTTCCACAAGATTTTGATTTATGAAATTTCTTCCTGTCTTTCTGCTACCCCCATCCCAAAATTAGAAGCCTATTGAGTACCCCTTCCATCAATCTGCTGTATCTTATATCCTCCCCCCCTCCATTTCTTGCCTAACTTTCTAATAGGGCAAAATGGATTTCTACACACTGGTGCCTATATATCTTATTTCCCAGTTGCATGTAAAAATAAAATTTTTTTAACATTTGTTTTAAAAACATTGATTTCCATATTCTTTCCCTTCTTCCTTTCTCATCAACCCCCACTGGGAAGACAAGCAATTCAATATAGGTTGTATAAGCATAGTTAGACAAAACATTTCCATAGTTGTTATATTGTGAAAGACTAATTATATTTCCCTTTATCCTATTCCACCCCCACTTATTCTATTTTATTTTTAATTAAACTTTGTGTTTATTTTCAGTTTACAACATTTATTTCCACAAGATTTTGAGTTACAAATTTTTTCCCCATCTTTCCCCTACCCACCACACCAAAACAGCACTCCCACTCTATACCACTTTCCCCAATCTGCTCTCTCCTATATCCTCCAACAACCCCCTCCAACTTTCCAGTAGGGCAAGATAGGTCTCCATATGCCAGTGCCTGTATATTTTACTTCCCAGTGGCATGTAAAATAATAATAATTTTAAAAAATTTGATTTTAAAACTTTGAGATCCAGATTCATTCCCTCCCTCCCTCATCACACACCCTTACTGGGAAGATAAGCAATTCAATATAGGTTGTACATGCATAGCTACACAAAACATTTCCATGGTGGATATATTGTGAAAAATCCACTCTATTTCCCTCCATCCTATCCCATGCCTCCCACTTGTTCTATTCTCTACATTGACCATGGCCCTTTTCAAAAATATGTGCTTCTAACTTGCCCCCGCCCCAGCCTGACCTCCATCATACCCCCTTTCATCCCCCTCTCCCCTACTCTCCTATAAGGCAAGATACCTAATTTAGTGTATGTCATTCCCTCCTTAAGCCAAATTCAGTGAGAGTAAGGTTGACCTTACTTGCTGACTTGCTCTTACCACACCACTAATAAACATCACAGGATTTTTTAATTGGCATTCCAGGACACTGCCTTACATGAAGTAATAATTGTCATTGGGTCTGAAAAAGAAGTGTTGAGCTATTCATTTGACTTGTGTTCTTCATTTTATGTGTTGGCAACACCCCTCCCTCTCCATTTCCCTGCAAAATTCTTGAGAATGGGTGACCTGTCACAAAATTTTATCATTTTATACAGTGTCAATATGTTTTGTCACTGAAAATTATTAATGGTGATTCACCCTCCCCACCTATCCTTCTCTTCCTTTCATAGTCCCAGAGAGAAAATAACATAATTTTGTGGTTCATAGTTAAGTGTCTTTTTATGGGAATTTTCATCTTGGAACCTTACACACAACCTTTAAAACTGGCAGTAGAAACTGAAGTTTAATCCATTTATCACTGCTGTTTGTAATGTATGTGATTATACTATAAAGTTTCATTTTGTGTTTTTTCAAACACAAAATCTTTTTTTTTAGTTCAGAGATTTTATTCTAATAGCTTTAATTAGAGTGCTTGTTTGTTTAAAGGAAAACTGAAAACAAGTATACAAAACAGTCGATTACTAATTTTGTATTGAAAGCAGTAAGAGTTTCCACAACACCAAAAAACCAGTTCTGAGTTTTCCCAAGATAAAGTTTAACAGCTCCAGCTTCTTCAGTGTTTATCAAAATATAACAGAAAAATAAAGTAAAGATCTTTTTTTTTTCAGATGGCAAATCTGACCCTTGTAGTAATGAGGGGTAGTTGTCTTCCTGTTCTTCCCTTCTATGGTAACAGTTTTCCTTTGCCTCTTCTATATGAGATACTTTGCCCCATTCTGTCTCTCCCCATCTCCTCTCATTATATTCCTCTCTCACCTCTCAATTTCACATTTTAAATATCATCCCTTCCTTTTCAATTGATTTTATGTTCTCTTTTTATGTATACTTGTACACACACACACATATATATATACATAGGTATTTATACATACATATACCTTCTTATATAGACATATATGTATGTATGAATATGTATATGTATATATATATATATATACACACACACACACACACACACACATTTATATTCCCTTCAATTAACTTCATGCTGAGAAAATTTTCATATGTTACAATTACCATTTTTCCATATAGGCATGTAAATAATTCAATTTTGATAAGTTCTTTATGATTTCTTTCTCTGTTTACCTTCTCATGCTTCTCTTGCTTCTTGAATCTGAATGTCAAATTTTCCATTCAACTCTGTTTTTTTCATCAAGAATGCATGAAGTTCCTCTATTCCATTGAATGACCGTATTTTCCCCTGAAACATGATGCTCAATATTGCTCGGAAGGTGATTCTTTATTTTAATTCTAGCTCCTTTGATCTCTGGATTATCATATTCTAAGCCCTATGAGTCAAGTTGTTTATTCCTGGCTGCTTGTAATATTCTCTCTTTAATCTGGAAATTCTGGAAGCTGGCTATAATATTCCTAGGAGTTTTTTTTGGGGGATCTTTTTCAGGAGGTGATAGGTGGATTCTTTCAACCACTATTTTGCCCTCTGGTTCTAAAACATTAGGGCAGTTTTCTTTGAGAAATTGCTGGAGGATGATTTCTAGGTCTTTTCTTTTATTATGGCTTTCAGGTAGTCCAATAATTTTCAAATTATCTCTCCTGGATTTATTTTCCAGGTCAGTGGTTTTTGTAATGAGATATTTCACATTGACTTTTTTTTTTTAAGCAATTGGGGTTAAGTAACTTGCTCAAGGTTACACGGCCAGTTATTATTTCTGGGTGTGGTGCTGAGTATCTGAGCCCAGATTTGATCCAGGTCATCCCGACACTGGAGCCGGTGCCCCTAAGCAATTGGGGTTAAGTAACTTGCTCAAGGTTACATAGCCAGGTGTTTCTGGGTGGGTGCTAAGTGTCTGAGCCTGGGATTCGATCTCCAGGTCTTCTCAACACTGGAGCCAGTGCTCTTACTCGCTGTGCTACCTGGCCGCCCCTTACATTGACTTCTATTCTTTCATTTGTTTGGATCTGTTTAACAGCATCTTGATTTCTCATAAAGTCACTAGCTTCCATTTGCTCCAATCTAATTCTGAAGGAATTATTCTCTTCAGTGAGCTTTTGAAATATATTACATCCGGCAAATTCAGCTTTTTAAGGCATCTTCTCCTCATTGACTTTTTCGGTCCTCTTTCCCCATTTGTTAGTCTATTTTTTAAGGTGTTATTTTCTTCATTCAGGTTGTTGACTCTCTTTTCATTATTTTCTCCCATCATTCTCTTTTAAATTCCAAATTTTTCCTCCACTTCTCTTACTTGATTTTCAAAATCCTTCTTTAGCTCCTGCATGGCTTGTAACTTGTTTATATTCTTCTTGGAAGCTTTTGACGCAGAAATTTTACTTTGTTTTCTTCTGGTTCCATGTTTTGGTCCTTTTTGTCCCCCAAAATGGATGCTATTATTTGATTGTGCTTCCTCTGTTTGTTCATTTTGAGCTCTTTGCCACAGTAGAACTCTGTTTCCAGAGTGGAGAGAGCTATGTCACAAATCTCTGAAGTTTTCATAGTTTTCAGAGCTATGAGGAGGGTGCCCTCTCTACAACCCCCACAAGCTCTGGCACACTGGCTTTCTCCATCCCAGGACCAGTTCTCAAGCATGTGACCCAGATCCTAGCAGGTCAAAGCAAGATTGATTACCCTCTGAGTGGTTGATTAGTCCCCCTACAATCTGCAGCCCAGGAGCTCCCAAGGCAGCCACATGGCAGCAGCTGTAGCCACTGTACCACCATCACCTCTCTCCCTGGGCAGGGGCCAGACCATGATCTTCTGTCATCTGTTTCTAATAGGATTCCCACTGACCTTTTACTTTCTCTTTGGTGTTTATAGGTTGAGACATCTGGAAACTGCTGCAGCTGCAAGTGATTCACTCTCCTGAAGTCTGCTATGGCTGGTCTAAGCCACTGATTGTGGCCACTCTGGGTCTTGGCCCAACTGGCTCATGAGGGACTGTGCTTGGCTCCCAACATGGTGGGATAAACTATTCCTGTGGGCCTGTCAGGCTGCTTTTAGTGGGAGATTTGTTTCTGTCACTTTATGATTTCTGAAGGTATAAAATTTGTTTAGAGCCTTATTTTAGAGGTATTGGAGGTGATTGGTATGGGAGCTTAAGCAACTTCCTTCTTTTGCTCTGCCATCTTGGCTCTGCCCACCCATAATGCCAATCCGACACTTTTATTTCTTTGGAAAAAAAATAAACTTTTGCACACCTCACAGAATGTGGGAGCTTCCTGTTTACAGGGTCTATTTAAAATGAGAATAAAGAGAGCACATATATAAAAACTGGTCAAAGGCAAGCATTTTGTATTGAAATGGAAAAGTTTTGCACTGTCTTCAAATATAGGGAAGTTGTGTCTTTTCAGTATTGAATAACACTTATTAAAATCTCATTGGACATTCCCCTAATACTAATATGTACTAACTTTGGGTAAACTTATAATGGATTGTCAGAGTTCCCCAGTGATAAATATCATCATTTCTTTGCATTTTTCTGATGATTGCTACATTGGCATTAACCTAACCTTTTTGGTTGAGAAATCAGAAATTGTAGATGAAAAATAATGTAACAATAATATTATTCTTCCTTTAGGTAAAACATTTATCTTCCTATTACTTTATAGATCCATATGCAATTAAAGTATTTTAATGAAACAGATAAGATAGATGGTTTAGTCTATCACATGTTTGAGAACAAATTTACTGACTAAAAATCAGTTAATCTATGCCATCTAATTTTCTCATTTCCTCAGCCATCCTGATTGTCAAATAATATTATTGTCCTCTCATTTTTCATCTTAATTCATATGGTTTGAGGATGTAAATATTGTTTTAATGAAATAGGTATCCCCTCGTGTAAGATCTTTGATACATTAAAAAAAAGTGGTGAATTGATTGTACCATCTGCTCTGACAAGAGGCAAAGACAGTTATCTTAGACTCACCTTCTTAGTTTTCCTTAATAACATCAAGTTACTTTTCTTTGCAATAGTGAGACAAATATACAAGGAATGGATAGATTTTAAATCTAAAGAATGTAAACAAAAGGAGCATATAAAAGAAAAATTGTTCTGACTTAGGCCATCCTACATTCTTAGTTATCATTTGAGATTATTTCATGTATAGTTCTTTTACATCATAAAAATTCCCTAATGTGAGCCTCGCACACCCCAAAATTATTATGCAATATTTCTCCTCCCTTTCATAGTCAGTATTCTAGAATAGTTGCCCGTGCTCACTGCCTTTAGTTCTTCAACTCTCATTTTTCACCTCTTATGATCTAGTTTCTGACCTTATCAATCAACAAAATTTACCTTCTCCAAAGGAAATAATTGTTACTTAATTACATAATCCAATAACATTTAAAAAACATTCTCATCCTGCTTAATCTCTTTGCTGCCTTTGTTAAAGATTCGGTTGACTGTGACTCCTCAGTGCTTTATATAGCATTGGTTTTCCTCCTATATATAGGAGGATAATCCTTTATGTTCATTAATGTCTTTACTATGAACTGTGAGTATCTTGCAAAACTCCCTAGACCTCTTTTCCTTCACATGCTGTCTTGGTGATCTCATGTTTCCCCTTGGGTTCAAAGTTATCTCTTTAGTTGTATCATTATCTAGTCTCTCCCTTGTCTCATTACACAAATCACCAACTGCTGCTTTCACATTTTTAGCTGGATATCTTATTGATGTTTCTGAAGCTCAGGATATATAAATAGAACTCCTTATGTCTCCATTCTCTGCCCCTGCTAGAAAAATAATGTTTATAACTTTTTCTTGTCTCCTTTAACTGCATTTTTTTGAGTCATCCATGTATATAACCTTGCAATCTTCCTCTAGGCTTCACCATCTCTCATACTCCATATCTAATCAGTGATTTAATCTTGTTGATTCAATGTCCTCATTTCCTTACATCTTCTTATTCTTTCTATGTACTCACTTAAAACCATAGTTCATGCCTCTATTGCCTCTTGCCTCAGGTAGTGCAGACTTAATAGGTCTCCCTATCTCATGTTTAATTCCTCCCTAATCTACTCTCCACATAGTTACCAAAGTGATATCCCTAAAGCACACATGTGACAATGCATTTCCCTGCTTAAAAACTCCATAGGTTCTCTAATACTTTAAGGATAAAATTTAAAATCCTGTGTCATTTTAGACTCTTTGAAATCTAGATCGTTTTTTGTTTTGTTTTATTGTATATGAATTGAAATTTGAACTCTAGATTAAAAAATAAATAAATCACAGTTTTGATCCTGATAAAAATACTGAAAAGATTATAATGAAGTTGTATTCTTTTATTTAATGAAAGCAATCCCCTTACAATAATTATAATAATTTAAAAGCCTGTGTGAAAGCAATGAAATAGAGTTACTACCTGTGTTGTGGCCTATAAACTGTACAATGCCTTTTCAACAATAGATATGTGCAAGAATATTTTCATGCAATACTTTATATGTGTGTATGAAAGAAAATATATGTGTGTAAAATATTTATGCATGTTATAAATGTGTATTATGTATATAAAATATTTATACACACATATATGTATAAAATAATTTTTACATGGCATTCTTCTAGAGAACATTCATTATTAAAATCAGTGTTTCAGTTGATTACTTAAAAGTGAAATGTTATAAATATGTATATGTATATTTTAATATTTCCTATCTCAAATACATTACAAAAACATGATACTTCAAATGACTAAAATTCAAATAATTAAAATAATGAAATCTATTTGCCTAATAAATTCAAATTGACAACTACTAGTAGAGAATCTATATGAATGGAATAGGTAATAGATGATAGATAAGTAGATAGATGGATGGATAGATGTATGGATAGACATAGACAGAATGATATTGATAGATAGATGATAAATAGAATCATAGAACATTACATGTCATGGTATGCACTTAAAATATTTATTTATTGGTAGATTTACCTATTTCAATTTCTTATTTTTCTTTAGTTCATTACCTCAATATGATTCCACATAGTTTCAAAATACCTGTCCAAGCTACTTTTAAATATTCATTTTTATTATATTAACATTTGAAGTTTCAGTGTGCTTAACTTCTACTTTTTATTGTACAGAGGACTATTTTGTAATGCAGTTTGTCATCTATTTTTGTGATTATTACATGATTTCTGTTGTAATTATAATGTTTACTTGCCTATGTCTATACACATATTTGATATGACATAAAATTAATATGTGATATAGAGATGTATAGAAACAATTATCTATATAAACACATCCACATATATATATATACATGTAGCAAATGTAAAATAAACATATACACATGCACACATATTTGTGGTTGTGTACATGCAAGCATATATGTACTTAGGAAAACAAATATATGTTTATGTATATTTATATGAATTTTTTGCATGTCAGTGTGTATACATGCATGATTTGCATGACATATTTGTGTGTAGACACATATATTACAGTAAAAATGATTATCACAAAAACAAATCACACATGGGGCCATAAAAGTCACATGAAAATTCAAATAACCAGAAATTATAAAGACTATAATTTAAGAGAGTAATATAATAAAATGGAAATTAACAATTACCTGAGAAGATATTAGGAAATTTCACAAAATTCTACTAAACAATGATGAAATAAATACAAAATTTAAAAATAATTAATATTTAAATGTCAAGCATGACAGCTGTGAAATATATCAAAACCTAGTAGATGCAACCAAAATTTTTCTCATGAAATTTGCCTATATTGATGAGAAAAAAATGAATAAATCAAGGGGTGGCCAGGTGGTGCAGTGAGTAAGAGCTCTGGCCCCAGATTTGGGAGACCAGGGCTAGGTTCTGGCATCGGATACTTAACACCCACACAAAATAATTGGCCCGGTCACCTTGAGCAAGTTACTTAACCCCAATTGCTTAGGGGCGGCCAGGTTGCACAGTGAGTAAGAACCTAGGCCCCAGCTTCAGGAGCCTGTTATCAGTTCGGGCCTCAGATACTCAGCAGCCACACAAAAATAACTGAACAAGTTATTTAACCCCAATTGCTTTAAAAAAAATGAATAAAGAAGGAATGAATTATATCTTTACTTATAGTCCCTAGTAATGAGCAAAGCAATAGCCCATTGTTATTTGTAAATCAAAAAGTTAAGAGCAATAAGTAGAAGACACATCAAAGCAATTGAACTACTATTTTGACTGATAACACCAATATTTTTGTTTGTTTGGTAAAGTATTGACAAAACCTCAAGTAATTTGTGAATTTTTAAAGAGTAAAAATGTAAATCAAGATAATTTCAAATAAAAGCAAGCAGAGACCACAACAAACACAATGGAAATCAAGAATATTGTGAGGAATTTAGGCAATATTCCTTCAGTAATTGTCTAATAAATAAGGGATTTTAAGGAAATTTATGATTATCTATAAAATATATATTTTTGAAACTAAGATTAATACTAATTAATAATTGAAAAATGCTACATGCAGAGGAAATATATATGAACAAATAAGAAATTGTGATTTTACAATTATAAAAAAATAAAATATAAATTTAACTAAATTAATGCTAAAAATAACTAACTAGTAGGCTAGTTAAGCTAACAAGCAAAATGAAAAATCACTAGAGTACTTACTATGTGCCAGGCATAATTATCTCTTTTGATCCTCACAACAACACTGGTGTTATTATAAAGTTCAGAAAATTGAAGGGAACAAAAATGATTTCCCCATGATCACATAACTAATTAGGGTGTGAGGCCAGATTTGAATTTAGGTGTTTTGGACTCCATGCCCTTTATCTATTGTTCTACCTACTTACCACTAAATTTAAATTTTAAAAACAAACAACAGAGTTTGAAAATATTTAAGGCAAATATGATTAAAGTATGGTACCTAAATATAGTAAGAAGTAAATAGTAAAATTCAAAGTGGCATTTCCTAATATGCATCGAATAATCAAAGCAGGAGAGCAGATCATTTTCAAAAGGGAAAAGAAAATTGTTAAAAAGGATTTATTTAGAAAATAAGATCATAGAATTATGAATTAGAGCAAAAAACATATTACTTATCAGACAAGTATAGATGAACGGTTTATAAATTAACAAGAGATAGTAAAGCTAGGTATAAAATGAATAATTTCAATTATCATTCATTTAGAAGAGCATTCTGGAATTATTCCCAAACAGTTATTAAACTACCTATACTTCTTGACCTAGCAATATCACTACTAGGTTAATTTCCAAAGATTATTAGGGAAAAAGGAAAAGCAGCTATATGTTCTAAAATGTATATAGCAGCTCACTTTGTGGTAGAAGAGAACTGGAAATACCAGGACATCCCATTAACTGGGGAATGACTGAAGAAGTTGTGGTATATGATTGTGATGGACTACAACTGTGTTATAGGAAATGATGAGTTCAATGATCTTAGAAAAACATGAAAAGACTTGCAGGAAATAATGAAGTGCAAAATGACCAGAATGAAAAGAATATTGTATATAGGGACAGCAATATTGTTTTAATAATGACTTTGAACAAATATTTTTTTATTATTATTAACAACCAAATTGATTATAAAGGGCACATAAAGCAACATGTTATCTTCACCCAGAGAAAGAACTGATAAATAGAAATGTGTGTAGAAAAAAAATTACATATATATATATATAACTATTTGTGTCTAATGGTAGCTATCTTAAGGGAGAAGAAGGGGTGGATAAAAATGGTAACAGAAATTTATGTGATAATTTTGTTGTATATTTGGAAAAGAAATAGACATAGTAAGTTGGACATAGTAGATTTGCAGTTTCATGTGTCATCTTTTTTATTGTATGATGTTATGAAAATACTTGTTTTATTCCATAAATTAAAAATAAATTTTAAAAGTAAACACTTAACATTCTTCAACTGAATTAATAATCAAATAGTCAAAGATTTATAAATTAATTAAAGATGTATAAATCTAGACAATTTTGTATTAAGCCATAAAAACTATTTTACTTGTAATCTTTTTATTTTATTAATAAATATTATAAATATACTATTTTATTTAATCATACTTTAGTTGCATTGTAGAAATTTCAATACCTCCTATATTATCATTTTCTTTCACATAATTGTTCATTGTTTCTGTGATTTGTGCTTTGGCTCTTTATTTAGATTTGTATAGTAAATCTTTATTTAGTTTTATTTACATTGATCTCAGTCTTTTTTTTTCTTTTTTTTTTTTTTTAAGCAATCAGGGTTAAGTAACTTGCTCAAGGTTACATGGCCAGTTATTTCTGGGTGTGGTGCTGAGTATCTGAGCCCAGATTTGATCCAGGTCATCCTGACACTGGAGCCAGTGCTCTTACTCGCTGAGCCACCTGGCTGCCCCTAAGCAATTGGGGTTAAGTAATTTGCTCAAGGTTGCATGGCCAGGTGTTTCTTTCTGGGTGGGTGCTAAGTGTCTGATCCTGGGATTCGATCTCCAGGTCATTCCAACACTGGAGCCGGTGCTCTTACACGCTGTGCTACCTGGCTGCACCTACATTGATCTCAGTCTTAAAGAAATGCAGGACTCTATTAGGTGAAGTATAGGAGAGATGGCATTCTAGTCATGGGAATACATTTGTCAAGTATATAGAATCTCAGTAAGTAACTTGTTATAATATTTGCTTTTTATCAATTAAACTTCCATAGGAAAAGGTAAATCAAATTCAATGTATTTTCCTTTATCCAATTTGTATTTTTTCACTATCAATGATTTGTTTAAATGCCTTTAGTTATGGTAACTATCACTGCAGTTTTTGGTCTGTTTTATCCTTTTAAATTGGTAGGGTTTTTTTGTTTGTTTATTTGTTTATTCCTTACTTTATTCAATCTAATTGAGGATCAGATTGTATCCATAAAAATTGATTGAGAAAAATTTTTCCCACATCATTAACCTCTTTTTTCCTTTCTATTAGCACTTGCCCACAGTTACATAGCAATAAATATTAGTAGTAAGATTTGTACTACCAGCTAGGTAGCTCAGTAAATAGACAAGTGTGTCTGGAGTCAGGAAGAGCTGAATTCAAATCTGACTTCAGACACTTATGACCCTGAAGAACTCACTTAAAACTATTTTCCTTAATTTACTAAGTTGTAAAATGAGTTGGTGAAATAGTAAAGGAATTTGAAGAGCCCCTTGTATGGGCAAGCTAGAGGGTATTAGAAGTTAGTTTCAATTCAAGTGAAGACCCAGAACTTGTGAATACCACAGGGGGATGGACTTGTGGACATAACAGGAGGGGCAGAACAGGAAGGAGCTAATAACATATATAAGGAAAAGCCCAAGTTGAGAGAGGCCAGAACTTCTGGGAGAGAGCATCTAGAGGCTGCCCTGCTACTACTGGAGAGACAGAAGAGAACTAGAATTGAACTGAGAACTGAAAAGTGTAATGAGAACTAAGGACTGAACTGAGAATTGAGAAGAACTGAGAAATGAGAAGAGAGGAGAACTGAGAGGAGGCATGGCTGTGGTTTTGGTACGTTGTCTATTTTGATGTAACTTTGTCAGATTCATCTGCTGATAGAGGATGGTGCTGGGACCTTTCTGCTGGTTCAGAAGCCCTGAAAGATGATTTTCTTGTTGTCTGTTTACAGAAATCCTGAAGGAGGGATTTTCAGAGGTCTAGGGTCTATACTGATGATTTATGTTGATTCTTCAGGCCTTGTTGTTGGGTCTATGTTGATTTCACAGGCAGAAAGTGAATTGATGAGAGTGCTGGCACTGTGAATAAATGTCATTGTGGCTTTGTTAAGCTTTGTCTTCCCAGGAACAGAAACTGTGGTGGTGGACTAGACACTGTGAACTTCGGTATGGAAGAGGAATGGAACAAGAAGCTGGAAGAATTTCTGACCATGGAAGGGGAACCATGGAAGTGGAGAGCCAGGCTCAAGTCAAGATGAAAAGATTTCTCCTTGGATATTTATTTCAAATTGATGTCATGATTTACTAGGGGGTGGAGAACTTTGATCTTTACATTTAGATGATTGAGTTAAGGATTTACTAATTTTTTTTTTAAGCAATCGTGGTTGAGTAACTTGCTCAAGGTTACACAGCCAGTTATTTCTGGGTGTGGTGCTGAGTATCTGAGCCTGGATTTGATCCAGGTCATCCTGACACTGGAGCCGGTGCTCTTACTCACTGAGCCACCTGGCCACCCCTAAGGATTTACTAATTGAGGATGATTAGAAACTAATCTCCAATTAAGAAGAAAGAAGACATTTTGATTGAAGGGATTAAGACAATGTGACCTAGGGGAGGAAAAGTTTTGACCTCTGTACTTTGTTTCAATGAAAGAGGCTTGTCTACTTAAGAATTATTGAATTACTGAATGAGTGCTAGCTTTTGCTTAAAATTATGTGACCACTTTTGTGAAAACTATGCGGCCACTTTAGTGATAAGTTGTTAAGTCATGACATGGTGAATGCTGTATTTTTATTTTAATTATGCCTTAATTTGTTACTGAATAATTAGAGAGTTTACTATACTGTGTAATCAGAACCTTGAAAGCAGTTCACAGCAGCAGTCCTCTGGAAAGCTACTCATGCTTGGCTTTACAGCTGGAAAAAGAAATGGCAAGATACTTCAGTATCTTGACAAGAAAACTCCATATGGGATCATGAAGAGTTGAACACAACTGAAAAAACTGAAAAACAACAGTTTCCTGACTCAGCCCTAACATTCTATCCTCTGAGACACATAACTGCCTCTGACACTCATGGGATGTATTTATTCTCCCTTTACTCTTTTGGTAGCTTGAAAGAAACTAAATTCTCCTGCTGCATACTCCCACAAGTTACCTATTCCTACCACATAATGGTTTTGCCCCAGTCCTGCCCATTCAACTCCTGAATCCATAT
The DNA here is from genome assembly GCF_028583685.1 of Petaurus breviceps papuanus. Taxonomy (NCBI): domain Eukaryota; kingdom Metazoa; phylum Chordata; class Mammalia; order Diprotodontia; family Petauridae; genus Petaurus; species Petaurus breviceps. The sequence goes on from NW_027186315.1 coordinate 9,626,488, forward strand.
AAATATTTCCTCATCCACATGTCCCTGATTTTCAATGATTAGGGAGCACAAGGTCACCACCACAACCATAGCATTGGGACATTAGGTCACTTTTGTTTAGCACTTTAAGATTTTACAAATCAATTCACATATTTTATTTCATCCTCAAACTACCCTGTGTGGCACGTACTTTTACTATTCACATTTTATGAATAAAGAACTGGAGCCCCAAGACAGCAAATTAACAAATTAGCCTTATGACTTCTAGATATAGTCAATTTTCATAGGACCTTTGAGTCACAATGTTTTTAATCCAAAAATATAATTACAGCAGTAACTATTTCAGGCCCTCTTTTTATGTGGTGATGTTAAGGGATAACAATGTCCTGATAGGGAAGAAATCTACACAATAGCTTAATTGGCTCAAATTATATATATATATATATATATATATATATATATATATATATATATACATATATATATATATATATATATATGAAGAGAACTTATATAAATTCAATGCATTAGATGATATAAATAAAAATAGTTGCTCAATTTTCCTTCATAATTAAATTATCAATATTTGAGCCACAAATTTAAAATACAGGAGATAAATGTGTTTATTGTTCTATAAATTCAAATAAAAATTATCTACAAGTGTTATCTAGTTGATACAATTTTAAAAAATCTTTAAAGTAGAAACTAATAAAGAAATCTTTACTTATTTATTTCCAAGGACAGCTTATATTTAAATCATTTGCTGTGTATCTATTGAGTACTGAGTAATCTAATAGGAGACATGAGGACCAAAAATTTGAAAAAAAAAAAAAACAACTTTTTTCTTTATAACAGTAGTTGCCAAACTTTATGAAATGATCACCCAAATTTAAGAAATAAAATTTCCCTACCCTCTCACCCTTACCTTTTAGTAACATAGTGTATAATCCCTACACCCCCCAGCTTTAGATAATGTTTTATTAAAAAATTAAGGATTTATAGAAGTTTGATAGCATAAAGAATAGAATGGTATATTGGGAGAAGCAAAGAATTAAAAATCAGAAACTTAATAGTTATTTGGCTCTAGCATGTGACTTACATCTCATAGACTAAATTTTCATATATGTACAGATTGGGTATACTAATAGCATCTATCTTAAAAAGGTGTAATTAGAGTTGGGATCCCGGGGGTGGAGTCAAGGTGGCAGAGTAAAAAGAGGACTTCTTTGAGCCTCCTGCTTCCACCTCCTCCAATTCATTAAAAAATGACTCTAAACAAACTTTGGAGTGACAGAACTCACAAAATGACAGAGAGAAGCTAACTTCCCACTGAAGACAATCTAGCAGGCCAGCAAGAAGGGGCCAGCACAGTGCTCTGGGAGCTGACTCCAGCCTGCATGAACTGAAGATTTTAGCTCAGAGCAGCCACAACCAGCAGCTGGCTGGAGGGACTTCAGATCACCAGCAGTTGTAGCAGTTTCCAAAATTATCAACCCATAGTTGCCAGGGACAAAGTGAGAGGTCAGTGCAGTGTGGACTTTGGGAACCTGGAGTCTGGGAGTATGGTCTGGCCTTTACCTCCTGCAGGGAGAAGTGGCTGAGGTGCCATGACCATGCAGTTGCTGCCACTAGGCTGCTTCAGAGGTCCTGGACTGCAGATTGTAGGGTGACCAAGCAACCAGTCTGAGGGGTAATGCTTTAACCTGCTTGGATCTGGATAACTATCTAGGGTGGATGCTGCAGTGTGTGACCAGTTTGCCAGAGCATGTGGAGGCTTCAGAGAGGGCATCCAACTAATAGCTTCAGAAGCTGCAAAAAAAACCTATCAATTTGGGACAAAGCTCCCATCTCTGGTAGCAGAGTTCTACTGTGGCAAATAGCTCAAAAGTCAAGTAATTGAGTGGCAACATAAGCAAGCAAAGGAAGCAAATCAAATAAATCAATGTGACATTAGACTCCTATTTTGGGGACAAAAGGGATCAAAGCATGGAACAGAAGGAAGACAGCAAAGCAAGAACTCTTGCATCAAAAGCTTCCAAGAAAAAAAAAATATGAGCTGATTACAGGCCATAGAGGAGCTTAAGGAGGATTTTGAAAACCAGATATGAGGAGTGGAGGAAAAATTGAGAAGGGAAATGAGAATGATGCAAGAAATTTATGAAATGAGAGTCAACAACCCAACTGAAGAAAATAACACCTTAAAATGGCAAAAGAGGCTCAAAAAGGCAATGAGGAAAATAATGCCTTAAAAAGTCAAATTTGCCAGATGGTAAAAGAATCTGATAAGGTCACTGAAGAGAATCATTCCTTCAGAATTAAATTGGAGCAAATAGAAGCTAGTGACTTTATGAGAAATGAAGATACTCTTAGTCAGATCCAAACACATGAAAAAATAGAAGGCAATGTGAAATCTCTCATAGAAAAACCACTGACCTGGAAAATAGATGAAGGAGAGATAATTAATTCCTAGATCAATGTCAAAATATTACAAGCAGCCAGGAAGAAACAATTTCAATATTGTGGAAACACAATCGGGATAACACAGGTTATGGCAGCTTCTACACTGAGGGATCAAAGGGCTTGGAATATGATATTCTGGAGGTCAAAAGATCTGGGACTAAAAGAAAGAATCACCTACCCAGCAAACCTGAGAATCATGTTTCAGGGGAAAACATTGTCATTCAATGGAATAGAGGACTTTCAAGAATTCTTGATGAAAAAAACAGAGTTGAACAGAAAATTTGACATTCAGATTCAAGAAGCAAGAGAAGCATGAGAAGGTAAATAGGGAAAAGAAACCATAAGGAACTTATCAAAGTTGAACTATTTACACTCCTACATGGAAAAACAGTAATTGTAACTTATGAAACTTTTCTTAGTATAAGAATAGTTGAAGGGAATATATATATATACATACACATATATGTGTGTGTGTCTATGTAGAAGGGTATATGGGCATACAAATGCATATGTGAGTGTTTATATATATATCTGTATATGTATACATAGACAGAGCGCACAGGACCAATTTAATAGGAAGTCATGATACTTAAAAGGTGACAATAAGAGGTGACAGAGGAATATAATGAGAGGAGATGGGGAGAGAGAACAGGGGAGTAAATTATCTCATATATAAGAGGCAATGGAAAACTGTTACAATGGAGGGGAAGAACAGGAAGGCAAAAGAGAATGAGTCAATTATATTTGGCTTAGGGATGGAATAGCATACACACTAAATAGGGTATCTCACCCTATAGGAGAGTAGGGTGGCAGGGGATGAGATTGGGAATGATGGAATGGAGGGCAGGCTAGGGGGGCTGGGAAGTTGGAAGCACCCACTTTTGAAAAGGGACAGGCTCATATTAGAAAATAGAACAAGTTGGGGTGGGAGAGCATGGAGGGAAATATAGTAAGTCTTTCACAATAAATCCACTATGGAAATGTTTTGCATAGCTATACATTTACAACCTATATTGAATTGCTTATCTTCCCAGTAAGGGTGGGTGATGAGAGAGGAAGGGAAATAATCTGGGATTCAAAGTTTTAAAATCAAGTGATTAAATATATATTTATTATTATTATTTTACATGTAATTGGGCAGTAAGATATACCAGCACTGAGGCATAGAAATCCACTGTGCCCTACTGAAAATTTGGAGGGGGTATGGGGTAAGATAAGGTAGAGAGCAGTTTTAGGGAGGGCATATTCAATGAGATTGCTGTTTTGGGGTAGTGGGTAGGGGAAAAATGGAGAGAAAATTGGTAAGTCAAAATCTTGTGGAAATGAATGATTTAAACTAAAAAATTAAAAAAGATGTGATTAAACAAGATAAAATGTCTGAAATGCTTTGAAAAACTCAAAGCACTATAAAGTGAGAAAGAAGAAGGAGGAAGAGGAGGATAGGGAGGAGCAGAAGGATAGGGAGGAGGAGAGGGAAGAAGGAAGGAGGAGGGGGTAGGATGAGGAGGAAAAGTAATTTTTATAGAGCACAAATTAAAAAGATTCAGTAAAGTAATTGTATTTATCTTTTTCTTGCATATAGCATTTGAGTGTCTTGTATGTTTTGAAGGGAGAAAGAATAGACATTTCTAGATGCTTCTTTACATCACTCTTATCTAAGAGAGTCTTAATTTCCTTTTTGCAGTTTTTAATATTAATTAATTTATTTTTAGTTTTCAACACTTTCACAAGATTTTGAATTCCAAATTTTCTCCCCTTCCCCCACCCCAAGGCAGTGTGCATTCTGAGTAACCCTGCTTCCAATCTGCCCTCCCAGATTTCTCCCCAAAGGGAAATTCCCTAAAGTCTCTAGTGTTGCAAGCTGATGATTGGGACATTCATGATGAAATCTGCTAGTTCCTTTCATCATAGCTTTTTCCTCAAATTTTTATTCTCCCTTCAGCAACATCATCATCCATTTTTTCTCATAATTCTGCAAGCTAGAAGAGTCCAAAGCCATTCCAGGACCTGAAGAACCTGTAGAGACTTAGAGATACTAAGGAGACTATAGTTCACCTCTCTCTGTCTCTCAACAATTCTATCCTGCCACTCAATTTGACTCAGGTGATTGATTACTCTCCACAAATGAGGAAGGAGTCTCACACCTCAAGGAACTTTGAAATTGGGTCACATATTGTTACATGTGCAGACATTTATGGATAAAAATTCTTTAATTTTTTCATATTTATATGTCACAAAAGAATAATCATGTATCATTTTTGCTATTATAATAGGCTAGGTTGTTTTATAGCACAAAGCTCCTTAAAATGAAATGTTATTAATCCTAATTATTACTTGCAACTATTTTTTAAATTGCTAATCAAGATTAATATCTTTGTAAAAGCTACAACAGTAAAACATCATTTCACATATGGTTTTATAATAGGAAATGTCCTCTCATTTCACTTGTGTAGAGAAATACAAAGTGAAAAAGCTCTGTCAATGTGGATTAGCACTTCCTCTTCAATTGATAGTTTTAGAAAATTTTCAAGGTCACTTAGAAGTTAAGGCACTTGCCTAGTGTCACACAAACAATATGTATCAGAGGCATTATTTGACACCAATTATTTCTGTCTCTAAGGGCAGATTTCTTTTCCCTCCCCCAACGTATCTCAGAGGTCAGACAAACAAAGGCTCTCCCCCACGCCCCACCCCACTTCTACTACACAAAAACACAGAGGGAGAGATAGATATCTATGTCTATCTATCTATCATCTATCTATCTATCTATCTATCTATCTATCTATCTATCTATCTATCTATCTATCTATC
>NW_027186315.1:9631747-9713360 GCF_028583685.1 Petaurus breviceps papuanus
ATCTATCTATCTATCTATCTATCTATCTATCTATCTATCTATCTATCATGTATCTATCTATATCCCTAAATGCTAGATGCTGCCTCAGACAATTAAGTCAATTTTCAAAGGAGGAGCCATGTGACCCAGTGCATATGTTGTCTTTCTTAATTTACTTCCTTATGCTTCTGGAATTTTATCCAACACAACCTTGTTTTCTTGCTCTCACTAGTTTAAAATTTAATATACCTGCTGTGCTTGAAGCATTTTATCATTCTACTTATGTGTTGGGGTGGGGTAATCAGGATTGAGTGACATGCCCAGGATCATACAGCTCATAAGAGTCTTAGGTCAGATTTGAACTCAGGTTCTCTGGATTCCTGGGATGATGCTCTATCCATGCCCCACCTATCTGCCCCAATGAACTAGGCTTAGTAAAGAGTCATAGTAGGGCCTAGATAAAGCCTTCTACCCAAGTATTTTGATTTCATTTTTTCATGACAGGCTTTTTAAATGTTAATGAGAAGCATAAATATATTTTGAAAATTTATAATCAATAACTCCAAATGTTGATAAATGCTATCACTTTGCATTTTTGGAAAAGAAAGTGAACTAAAGGAACATGAGATAATTGATTAATACTAGTTCATTTAAAATAAAACTTACAATAAATAATCAAATTTTCATACAAAAGTTTATTGGACAATTAATTTGTTTCATGTTTATTACCCTCTGTGATAGGACCGGATTTTTTCTGATATAACTTCCTTAGGTACCAGCTTACTTGATAAAGCTTCCTCATCCCCATGTAAGTGACCAGTATCAGTTTTTCTAAAGAAGTCTCCTGGTCTATGGGTATAAAATGTTCTGGATAGTATCTAGTCTCTCAGATGTTTTCCCCTGAAACACTCCGCTTAAATGAATGCACTTATCTGAGAGTCATACCAGAAATTTTCCATTAACATTAGTAATAGTTTCATGTTTTTCTTTTTTTAAAGCAATTGGGGTTAAGTAACTTGCTCAAGGTGTTTCTGGGTGGGTGCTAAGTGTCTGAGCCCGGGATTCAATTTCCAGGTCTTCTCAACACTGGAGCCAGTGCTCTTACTCGCTGTGCTACCTGGCCGCCCCTAGTTTCATGTTCTTATGCTCAAAATTGTTATCAATTACCCCCAATCAATAAATATATATTAAACACTAAATATTTTCCAGAGATTCTGCTAAGCATTAGTGGTACAAAAATAACAGCGAAAAAGTTGCTTACTTCAATAGGGGAGATAAGCTGTACATATATAAATATATGCAGATTGTATACAAAAAGAATACATGCACATACAATTTGAAAAAGTTTTCATTGAGAAATTTAAGTCAACATTTATATTCAGAAAACTAGGGAATATTTTTGCAAATCTTTAATTATTAAACATTTCCTAATTAACTTTAAGGTCTCTCACCTCTAAGTTATTTCTTGTTTAATAATTTGTAATGTTTTTTTCTAATATCAAAACCATCTTATAAAATTTAATTACTTCAGTGACTATAACATAAATTAAAAATGTGAACTTATTACTTTTTTTGTAGTGTAAAGAACCTTACATTTGGAATGAGGATTTAAAGATAACAAAGTTCATTCATACTCCTCATTTGAAGACAAGGAAATTGAGGTGTAGAGAGTTTAATTTCTCTTCCAAGGTCACACAGGTAGCAAATTTCTAAGTTGTTATTCAAATAAAATCATATATAATTTTTTTTTCTAAATCTTAGTCCTAAATTTCACTTGTAACATGAAGTGCTAGAATTTGAAAAAGTAGATGTCACAACAACAGAACTTGCTTATTTACAATTTTTAAATGATTAAACATGTCAGACCCTATAGAATAAAATGGCATTTTATTTTATTCTCCAAATTTCTCTTTCTGTTTCAATACCCAATTAACATATTTGTGGCCTCTGTGTCAAATAATTTGGCAGTTGTTAAAAAGGTCTGGCAAACAGTTTCTGTGCCTACTTTGTGATATTAGGCAGATTTATTGAGGTTTGAATTTTGTGTTCTTCAAAATAAATCTGAATTGAAGTTGTAACCCATTTTTTTCACAATTCTGCAAATACCAGTAATTGAATTTATTTTATTTTTGCCAAATTTATTGAATTAAAAGCTTGAGAACAATATCAAGAAGTCAACCTGCCAGGTTACTTTGTTATAAATAAAATTGGGTTACCTTATGGACTGGTACAAGTAAACTTTACTACAAGAATATTTCTTCTGCCTTGAGGCAATTCCTCTCCCCTATTTATACATTATTCTAGGCACAACAGTTTTCTAGTAATAAGAATATTCTATTTGGAAGTTATGAAAAAATGGGATACTTTTGTCCACTGTAAGGTAATACCAAGGAAAGGCAACTTCCCAAGGTTCAGAATACCAGCATAGGTGCTCTCCATTTTATTCAGTGACAAACCAAGAACAGAGAAGGTCAAAACATGACATCATTCAAAATACAGCATTTACTAAGAGTGATTAAATAATCTCCAAGTACTACCCCACCCCAGGACCTTCCAATCATTCAATCAATTACAAAGTCCCAGTTCTAAATACTTCTCCACCCCTAGGCTATACCTTCATTTAGTCCACCACAAAGCCCCTCTTCTCAAATGGAGATTAGTTTCCAAACATAAGGTCAAAAGTTCCCCACCCCTGGATCACAATTGAATCTACCCCAGAGTTACATCAAGTTTAAACACAGTACTTAATACCCAAATGGAGGTCTTTGCTTCATCTTGACACTGAGGCAAGTTCTCATCAATCTTAGTTCCTGGGGAGACAAGGCTTAGCAAGGCCATAAGATACATTGCCAGTCCCTTCATTAATTCATCCTCTGTCTGTAGAACAGTCCTAGAACCCCTGAAAACATTAGCAAAACCCTCTCCTAGGATTTCTGTAAACATACAACAAGAAAATCCTTCTTCAGGGCTTCTGAACCAACAGAAAGGTTCCCAGACCCCTGCAACAACAGCACTGTCCTTCACCAGTGGACAGTATTCACTCTCTGTCTGCAGGACAGTCTCAGGGCTTCTTAACCAAAAGCCAGGTTCCAGGACTTCTTCAACAACAGGACTGTCTTTCACCAGCGGACAAATCTGGCAAAAGAACATCAAAACAGACAGACAAAGTACCAGCAAAACAGCCATGTCTCCTCAGTCCTTGGCAGCTCAGGGGGCAGGTCTCAAAAGTCCAGGGCAATTCAAAGCGGCCACCAGCAATTCTCTTAGTCTCTCTCTCTCCACGAGGGTGCTGCTTCCAAAAAAGTTCTTCTGCCTCTCTCTTGTCTCTCCAAATCTAAGTCACCAGCTCCTCCCGGTTCAGGACTTTCTTTTCACATCAACAAGTCCATCCCACAGGTGGGATTAACAAGCTCTGGGTTTTAACACAATCAGTTTGAAAACCAAGCCAATACAGGGGAATCTTTAAATGCCATTACTATTACATCCACTAAGAATTTGGAAAGAAAATATGATTTATGAATATTTGAAATCTTCCAAAGGTATACCTACATTTAATGCACTACAAGAGTCACGTATAAGAGGCAATGTGACAAAGTAAATAGAGTACCAACCTTAGAGTCAGGTAGAACAATATTCAAAACTGAGCTCCAATATATAACTGTCTCTGTGATTCTGTACAATTCATCTACAATTTCAGTGACCCACACAAATCTCTAAGACTATAAAAAGCAGGATAATTGTCGATTTTCATTGGTGGAGGAAGATTCCAAGTTCAGAAAACCTCCATATCAATGAAACCATAGATCTGAACCAAAAACAACATGAATCACATATGCACATAAAACTGCTTACACACAAGGTTATGTGTATGTTGGGAGGTTAGTCATATTGCTTTGGTCTCAGTTTCCAAATGAATAAATAAATAATATCACATGATCTCTCACTCCCTAGACCATTCTTATCTCACAGGCCTCAAAGATCTTTTGAGATTATTTTGTGTCCTATAGATGCTATTCTTCCTTTTACCTATTTTCAGAAATTTTCTGATATACTACAATAGGTGCTGTCATCTTGAGAATTTAAGTACAAGAACATAAATTTGAATCATCAATGAAAGCCAATTTGCTTTCCACTGAGATCACCAGTTCTGATACTAGAAAAATTTTATACACTGAGCAGAAAATAATTTGTGGATGATATATTGTAATCATAGCAAGAATAGTTGATGTCAGCATTTTAAATAACAAAACTTTTTTGTTTTTAATTTACAAGCATTAATTTTCTCTACTTCTACTCTTCCATAAAATTAGAAAAGAAAAAAATTAAAAATGTGAACAATCAATTAAAAACACTTCCTCCATTGACCATGTCATACACACGCACACACACACACACACACACATATATACATATATTATGATATTATGTATGCATGTATGTGTGTATGTATATGCATACACACATAAATATGTTTTGGGACTATTTATCCTATTGATAGTCTGAATATAGTCAAAATCATCAATGAAAGCCAAATGGCTTTCACTTAGATTATAAATTGCAATCTTAAACACATATAAACTATATATTTACATCATATAGATATACGTCATTGAGTCATATCTAGATTTGCACCTTGAGTCCATCATCTCTTTGTCAGGATTTGGTACCATTACTTGCTATTGTTCTTTTGGACTTAAAGCTGCCCATAATGTTGTTGAATTCTTAAGTCATTCAAAGGTGTTCATTTTTACAATGTTGTTATTAACGTATAAACTGTCTCCTCGTTCTCCTCTTAACTCACTTTTAAGCAATTCATATAACACTTTAAGAATTTCCATGAAATTTTCCCCCTCATCAATTATTACAAAACAATAATATTTTTTCACCTTCATGTACCATCACTTGAATCATTTCACAACTGATTGCCAACCTCTTTGCCTCCAGTTCTTTGCCACCATGAAAAGAGCTGCTATGAATACACATCAAAGATAGATAGATAGATATAGAAATATTTATATATGAATATGTGTGTGTTTTACGTAAGAGTCCTTCACCCCTATTTTTTCTGAGAATTAAAGGAATAGATTTAGTAGTAGTATTGCTAGATAAAAGAAGCATTCAAAGTTTATTAAATTTGGAGATCTAATTCCAAATTGCTTATCAGAATATATTACCAGAATATTCCATATGTGCCTCCAACATGTCATTTTCCCTATTTGATAAACTTTGCTAACTGGGTAAGTACGAGTTGCAACTTCAAAGTTGTATCAATTGGCATTTATGTAATGATTAGAAATTTAGAACTTCTTAATTTTTTTTAAATTTGACTATTTATTAAATTGAAGTTCTTTCTCTGGGGTAAAAAAAAATGCCTATTCATATCCTTAACTATTTATTAGTTGGGTAATGCCTCTTATTCTTTTACATTGTTATCAATTGCCTATTTATTTTGGATGTCTTCATTTTCTATTTACTCCTTTAGACGTTTTACTGTCCCCAGGAAATTCATTATCCTTCAAATTTCATCATCCTTGACTTAACACCTGCAATACACTCTGACCCAGTGGAAATATCTTCTCTTTAATTGGAGAGGGTGGAAGGTAGAGTTCAGAGAATAAAGAATTCCTTCCAAGTATTCCTTTTAAGTAGTTTCTCTGATGAGTCAGCTCTTTATTACTTAGCCATAGGATTTCAGCATCCCCCAACACTAGAACCCCCTCACCCTCCATTCCCCAGTTTCCTTTTATGTGTCATTTTCCTTTCTACCCACCCTAGTCCAATTGATTTTGAAAGATCATTGAAATTTGGGACTGTTTTCTGTTTTTATTTTTCTGTTTTAGCTTTCTTTATATCCCAACTATTATCCCAGTGCCTGGCATAGACTATGTGCTTAACAAAACTTTATTGGGTGACCGAAATAATAACTTTAATAGAATAAATTGTATAAAATATTTTTTCAGTTACTCATATGACTTATAATTTTAGTTTCTTTGATTGCTTGTACAAACATTTTTACATTTTTTCTTAAAATCAAAATATCAATTTTGAGATGTTTTAACCTCTCTATCTTTACTTGAACATGAACATTTCAACCAACCATAGATCTGAAGGGTCATTTCTTCCTTACTGGTTTAGCTTGTTAATGATGTCACCCTTTACGCATAAATCACATACCATTTTGGAACATCTTTTAGAATATTGCATAAGATATTGTTATATACTTTATTTCTGCCAGATTACTTTCCAGTTTTCTTTCTATCTTTCTTTTTTTGTTTTTGCTATTTGAAGGGCAATTGGGGTTAAGTTACTTGCCCAAGGTCACATGGCTAGTTTTGGGGTTAGTGTCTGAGGCCAGATTTGAACTCAGGTCCTCCTGACTCCAGGGGTGGGGCTCTATTCACTGCACCACCTAGCCACCTCTACTTTCCAGTTTTCTCAGCAATGTTTTCCTAAGGTTGAGTCCTTATGCAGAAGCTGGGGTCATTAGGTTTAGCAAATATAAGGCTTACTTTTTCATGCTGTTTATCTGATCTGTTCCTCTGATAGACATTTATGTCTACTTCTTAATCAGTATTCGATTATGTTGATCATTATTACTCCCTTACTCCTTTTCCACCATTATTTCCCTTGACACTATGGATGTTTAGTTCCTTCAGATGAATTTTTTTGTTCAAGTTCCATAGAACAGAGAAGTGGTACAGTAGACAGGCTTCTCGTTTTGGAGGCAAGCAGACACATTTTCCTGAGTTCAAATCTGACCTCAGATACTTACTAGCACTAAGATCTTTGGAAAATCTTTTAACTCTGTTTGCTTCAGTCTTCTCCTCTGTAAAATGAGCTGGGGAAGGAAAGGACAAACCATTACTGTATCTCTGACAAGAAAATCCCAAATGGAGTCATATAGATCTTCACATTACAGGAAAAAATCTATACAGCAAAAAAAAAAAAAAAACAACAACACTACAACAACAACAAAAAATAACTTTGGCAATTTCATTACTATGATACATAAATAAATTAATTTATATTTTTATCATTTATTATATTGGACTTGCATAATAATTAGCAATTAGAAGTCCTCCAAATAATTTGGACCCCTTATTTGCATAAATTAAGTTTGTTTTATTCCCCATTGGATTCATGTAGTTCTTATACATGTGTTTTAGAAAGTAGACTTCTAAATATTTCATTCTGCAATTATTTTTAATGAAATTTTTCTTTTGATCTCTTCCCAATTGGTCTTGTTGGTAATGTACTGAACTGCTGATAGTTTTTGCAAGTTTCCTTAAAATCATGAAATTTTGCTGGTTATTTATGGTTTCAATTAAGTTTAGTTGATTCTGTTATTTTCTAGGTAAATCAAAATAATAGCAAAAAGTGGTTATTTAGTTTCATATTTGCCTATTCTTAGTACCTCAACTCCTTTTCTTGTATGGCAGCTATAACTTGCATTTTATGTCCCATATAAATTGTGATGATGGGATAATTGTTTTATCCCACATCTTTTTGGAAAGGCTCCCAGTTTATCCTCTTTACAGATTATAATATTTCTTCATGCTTTACAGATAATCCTTATCAAACAGAGGAAACATTAATTTAATCCTATATTTTTCTAGTGTTCTTAAGAAAAATGGGAATTGTATTTTTTCAAAAAAACCTTATTAACATCAATTGATATGATCACATAATTTATCTTGTTCTTGATATTAGTGCAAAATATTATTTCTTAGAGTTTCCTTAATATTTAACTAACCTTACACTCTTGGTTTATAACCAAACTGATTGCAATGTATAAACTGTATAAAATATTTATGTAATCTCCTTGCTTAACTTTTAACTAAAAGATTTCTCTTTCAATTTTGTGCAGGAAATGAGGTAGCAGAGGATGACAATCTTTTTTTTTTATAAAACAATTGGGGTTAAGTAACTTGCTCAAGGTTGCTAAGTATATGAGCCCAGATTTGATCCCCAGGTCATCCCAACACTGGTGCTCTTACTCACTGTTCTACCTGGCCACCCCTGAGGATGACAATCTTGCCCAAGTAGAAGCCAACAACCTATTAGGGATCAAGGCATAATAAAGCATTTGAGAAAAAAAGAGCAAGTATGAGACCAATGCTTGATTGTCCTATTATTTATAAGACCAGTAAAGTAAGATCACTTTTTATATCTTCTAACAAATACAAAGGAATGTTGATCAAGGAATTAGGAAGAACAAAGTAGAAACTCAAAACTGACAGTGCCATTCCACCAAGGTGAAGAAATGGGGACTGCTCAAACTAGTTTTTACAGGTCAAAACTGGTAATTCAATTTTCCTATTTCTTTTAGAAAACAAATAAGATGGTTCTTTACATATTTTATTGTAATAATCTAATACACATGTGTATAGATGTAGATATATCATTCTTATAGTAATCTACTACATCTTATGTGATACTATTTGTGGCTCCATATTTTTTTTCTTTTTGGCTGCCTTTAGCTTTTAAAAATTTAACCTGACATATCTGGATTTTTACAATAAATTTCCTGAGAATTTTCATTTGAGAACATCTTTCCAAAAGTTGATGAGTGGATTCTTTGTACTTTCATTTTCTTCTCCAAAGATATTGGCAGTTTCCTTTCATAATTTCTTGAAATATTGTGTGTAGGCTATTTGAGGTGGGGATATTATGGCTTGAAGTTAACTTAATTGTTCCAAAATTATCTCTCCTTGATCAAACAGTTCATTTTTAAAATGAGATAAAGTTATTTACATCTTGTACAAAAGTGTTTCTGATTCCTCAAAATTCTTTTGTCTAATATTCTGATTGCATTTTTTCTTCTAGGAATTCTAGTTGTTTTATTTATTTATTTGTTTGTTTGTTTGTTTATAAAAGCAACCTCTACTTGTTTTTATTTGAGACATTACCAGTAGGTGTTTTGGAGTCATTCTCTTCCTATGGTTTAGTCAGTGTCTCAAGTATCACTATGACCATGATAACTCTCTATGAAGGGATTCTTTGTATTTTTGCTTTGTTTATTTATTCTTCTAGTGTCACTATTAACTTTGAACTTTTGCATTAGTATCAGACTCTGAAAACATCTAGAGGTACTGAGTAGTCTGTGCTTGTCTTATTTAGCTTTCAAGATTCTGATTACACAGTATAGTGAACTCTCTATTTAATGACAAACTAAGAGAAAACATTCACAGAAATCAAAGTACAGCATTCACAATGTTATAACATAACACCTTATCACAAAAATGGCAACATAGTTTTCACAAAAGTGGGCACATAGTTTTAAACAAAGATAACATTCATTTAGTAACAAAATCATTTAGTAAGTACTTAATTCAATCAATCATCTTTAAGGAGGCAATCCTCCTTAATTGACACAAAGTGCAAAGGTCAAAATCCTCCATCCCTATGTCAGTTGTCTTAATCTCTTCAGTCAAAAAGTCCTCTTTCTTTTTAATTGGATAAGTCCTGAACTCAATCATCTAAATGGAAAGGTCGGAGTTCTCCACCTGTAGGCCACATTGAGTCATGATTTTCTCAGTTTGCATTAAATTCTTAAGGAGAGGTCTTTTCATCTTGACTCAAGGCAGGAATTTGGCTTCCATGGTCCCTCTTCGATGGTTCCAGCTCCTGCTTGAATCTATCCAACTGCCACCTGGGTACAAAGGAAGACAGCTCCCAGTTATTTGTACAGCTTCTTTTGCAGTTCCTGTTCCATATTGAAGCTCACAGTGTGTGGACCATCTCAAGACCTTCACAGTTTCTGTTCCTGGGAAGACAAAGCTTAACAAAGCCACAATAACATTCATACACATTGCTGTCATCCTCATCCATTCACTTTCTACCTGTGAAATCAACATAGACACAACAACAAGATTTGAGGAATCAACACAAATCATCAATAGAGTCCCATGACCTCTGTCAGGAAGTCCATACTCCAGGATTTCTGTAAACATACAACAAGAAAATCCTCTTTCAGGGATTCTGAACCAGCAGCAAAGTCCCAGGGCTACTATAACAACAGCACCCTCCTCTCTCAGCAGATAAATCTGACAAAGTTACATCAAAACAGACAGACAGAATTCTGGCACCACAGCCAAGCCTCCTCCCAGTTCTGCTCTCTTCTCCTTTCTCAGTTCTTCTCAATTCTCAGTTCAGTGCTCAGTTCTCATTTCTCTTCTCAGTTCTTCTCACTTCAGTTCTCACTTCTCTTCTGTCTCTCCAGCAGCAGAGGACCAGCCTACAGATACTCACTCCCAGAAGTTCTGGCCTCTCTCAGCTTAGGTTTTTCCATATATATATATATATATATGGTATTAACTCATCTTTGTTCTGCCCCTTCCTCTTATGTCAACCAGTCCATCCCACTGTGGGATTCACAAGTTCTGGGTCTTAACACTTGACACAATTATGAATTTGAAATTAAGTGCTAAGTACTTGTTAGCTTGCCAACACAAAAGGCAAGGAAGATCTTCAAATTCCCATTACAATTAGAGTTTGCATCTGCTTCTGCTTTTTTCAGGTACTGAGGCCAGGGACCTACCATTTTTTGAAGTAGATTTATGCAGGGTGTAGTTTGCATGCTACCTTTTTTTCATTTGAGAACTATAAATCTCTGACCTGGCTTTGGGTCTAAGCTCAATATCCTCTGGTTAAGGCTCCATTAGAATGCTTCTGACCCTACCCATCATTAGTTTTATTGGAAAAACCTACTTGTTTCAGGTCAAAATGGCAACAACCTCTGAGATCTTGACTTCCTGTCTTTGTTCTTTTCCATCAGGCTTTAGACTGTGTGGGGGCAGATTCTGAGACCAAGACCATTTCTTACCTTGGATTGCCCATAACTGTTTCTTTCCTTAATGCTGAATTCTTAGGTGCCAATTCACTCCACAATCCATAATGGTTCTTTGACTCAGTTTTAATGTATGAATGACAGCTGCCGGTTGGGTAGTTTCTTGACCAAGTGAGTGCATAATCGTCTTTCACACAGACCATACTTCAGTTACAACTAGAAGGGATGATAATAATGGAAGATAATGGGAAAACTCAATGACTATTTTGTCTCTGTCCATCAAGGAAAATGATCATCAGATATAATAGGAAAAAAATAGTTTAACATGGATTAAAACACCACAAAAATAAGAGGTAGAAGAAAATTACATAGCCAGTTTTAATGAGTTCAAGTAATATGTCTCATCCATAATTGCAGACAAAAATGTTGAATTTATAATCAGTGATTTTTGAGGATTTTTAGAGGGTATAAGAAAGCAAACATACTAATTGTTTTTAGAAAAATGAAATCATGTTAATAAGCATTTATGAATTTATATGAAAATAACAGAATGTTATTATAAGGAATATGATATCTACAGAGAAATCAAGAAAGTCTTAAATGAACTTATTAAAAGTGAAGGCAGAAGCAGGAAAAGAATATGCACAATTATTATAACAATGTAAATGGAAAGAATAGCAAGACTATTGAACCTGAGTGCCATGAAACAATAATGACTGAACTTGGCTCCAAAGAAGAGATGGGAAAATTATCTCCTCCTGCTTCCTTTCAGAAATGAGGGACTATAGGTATCCTATGGGCATAGTTTAATTTGGGGATCAGAAAATGAAACATTGGGAAGTTTAAGAAATATAAAAACAAATGTATAAATAAATATTCGTATAAAATCCCCAAATTTAGTTTTCCTCTTTTAACAGATGTGATAAAATTATAATATTAGAGAGATGTGGAGGAAAAATGTGAGTACAATACTGCAGGTGGTTAGTTTATGAAGAGGTCAGTATGAATCATCAGTGGGACATGGAAGTCTCCTTTAAAAAATCTAATGAAATATTTGGTTTCATTAATAGGAGTAAGTATGGAAATTAAAGAGGTGAAGGATTGAACTTTGCAGCCATCATATTCTACCCAAAGACTTGTTTTCCACAATTTAGAAATGTTCTTAATGAGTATGATCGTGTACAAAATTGATGAGGGAATTTTAGAGCACAACAAATGGGTCAAAGAGTAAACTAGCGATAAATATTTAGACTGTAGTTTGGAAGTCTTTAATAAGTCAGTCAGTCAATAATCATTTATCCATTCCCTACTATATTCCAACCACTATGCTAAGCACTGTTGAAAAATGAAGGTCTTAATAGCTTTCGAATTGGAGCTGGATCAGAATTTCTCAAATTGACCAAAGTAATATAAATGGAAAGAAGTTTCAGAGAAACAGACTTGGACCCAATGTAAAAGCAAGATTACTAACAATTAGAATTTTCATAAAATGGAAGACTTCAGGAACTACTAAGTTCCCTGCCACTAGAGATATTTGAACATAAGTCTAGATGACATATGTAGGATGTTGTTTCAATATTTATGTATCAGGTAGGAGCTAGATAAATTGTCCTGTGAGATACATTCCAAAATTATTTTTGTAATTATATGGTGCCATGTCAATGTGAAACAATTATTTTTTTTTAATGCTGTCCTAAAAGAAGCTCACTGATAATCACTGTCTCATTGTGGGAAATGACTCATTACCATGAAATAAATATCTATACAGAAATGTTTTTCAAACCTAACTTTGGCAGAAAAAGGTAAACACATGTGCAAATTTGTATCCTTTTTTAAAAGTTTCCATCTGTAAACTATATGGAGAGAATATCTGGGGAGATGAACTCCACCGGCAAATTATGTGAGGCGAGAGGAAAAAGACATGTTATGCTTCAAAAAGTAGAGTTCAGTTCTTGCTTAAATATGGTGCTACAATCTTCCAGCCTTTTCAATAGGATCAAATTAATGTCAGTAATTTGGAGTAATAATCAATTATCTGTCCTTTGGTTTTATCAACGGAACAAAGGTAAGCAATACATTGTGACATTTATGTGACAACAATAATTAGTACAATGAAATTAAAATGAGTCATTCAGATAAAATCATCTAGTTTATGAATTGGAAGAAAAGAAAAAGACAATTAAATGAATCAGTTTACATTACTGTAAATCCATTCCTTATTTAAAAAAATATTATTTTCCTTGTGATATAATTACTAATGGTATTATTTATTTAAGACATCCATTTAGTTAAACTCCAATTATCCCTTTTTGGGTTGTTCAGAATGAACAGAAATTAACTGAAAATAGTCAAGGATAGAAAAATAAGATACTTGCTTCATCAGAGAATTTTCACAATGCCTGGAATGCACTAATTTCCTAATAATTACTTAATGATTGAAATTCTTCATACAGATTCAGAATGACTGGTGATATGATTTCCATTTTTCAAGATTTTATTGCAATTTTTTTAATAGAAGGCTTATGACTGTATGCTTCAACATTGTGTGATCCAGAAAATAATTCTAGTCATAACTTCAGATTCTACTTTCATAACAGTGTAATCAGCAGAAACCCATAAATGTCTCTCCTGTAACATGACCTTATATACTAGCCATAATGACCAATCCACCTTTGACTTATTATCAGGATAATGAAAGAACAATTCAGTCTCTAGGCCAGTATATTTTTGACTATTAAACTTTTTGAATTTGTTACATTCTTATTTTATTATTCATTTTGAGAAGTATTTTGATTGCATGTCATTTGGTTTGTATGGTAGCTAGAGAATTGGTCTCAAAGTCAAGGAAACCTATGTTCAAAGCCCTTTTCTTATACATACTGCTTGTTTGACTGTAGGGAAATCACTTAATATCTCAATGCTCAAGATACTAGTAGCTCTATAAGACTGAGTTTTAGATAAGGTAATGACTTGCATGGGGAGAGGGCTTTTCCTCACTTGGGAGTTCCCCATGTGACTGTAATCATGCATCTAATCCCTATCTGTATCACTAAGAAAAACTGCATGTCATTGAAATAGAAATTTATGATTACAGAGACTTTTCTTGAACTCACTAAAGAATTAATCCCTGAAGTACAAAAGACTCAAAGGTGTAAGGAACTCAATGAGAATGATTCTATAGTTAATTCAATTTATTCTAGGAATTTATATTTATTAAGGGATTGATATGTTCTAGTTATGATTCCCAGGAATAAAAAAGACAAAGCCAAAACAGATATTTGCCTCAAGGAGCTTAAATTCTCCTAAAAACTTAAAATGGGGCTAAACTGCATTATTTTTTAAAAGAACCTGGTCATGGACCATTGCAAAAGTAACATATGTTCTGAGTCCCTTGATAAAAGATTTCACATATAGTCAGTAATTTCTCATCAATAGCTTGGTTTCCTTAAATGAGTAATTTTATCACAGATGATTGAAACTTGGGCAAGGAAGAGTCACCCCAGTCAGTAAGCTTAGAAGAGTTAAATAAAGTCTTTACTCATCTCTTATTTCAGTGCATTCTTTCTTGGGACAATTGTACCATGATTTTTTCTCTTAAATTTAAAAGGCAATGGTAATTATAGCTCAAATCCTTTGTCAAGGAGATATGTATATGGAGTGGCTAGGTGGCACTGTGAATAGAGAACTGGCCCTGGAGTCAAGAGGACCTGAGTTCAAATCCGGCCTCAGACACTTAACACAAAAAAACTAGCCATGTGACCTTGGGTATTACCTGACTGTGAGTCATATAGCACTATACTTTCTGACCAATTAAATATATATACTAGAAGGGGTCAACATATAACAAATGACTTTGAAAAAGAATGAGAATAAATGATGTCATCAAATAAGTTTGCTCTTTAAAAAAATTTTTAAATTGATTTCCTTATTTATTTTAGTTTACAACATTCATTTCCACAGTTCCTTGAGTTTCAAATTTTCTCCCCCATCCTCTACCTTCCCTCATCATGGAGGCATTCACTCGAATATAGGATTTACAAATATCTTTACATTAATAATTAGTCAGGTTGTAAAGGATTATAAATGATTGAATGACTGGCTCCAGTGTTGGGATGACACGTGGATCGAATCTGGGCTCAGACCCTTATTACCCACCCCGAAACACCTGGCCATGTAACCTTGAGCAAGTTACTTAACCAAAATTGCTTAAAAAAATAAAAATAAAATAAAAGGTATCAGCTTCCCACGTAGGGATGTAAACAGTTTGCTCTTATTAAATAACAAGTTATGTGTGTGTGTGTGTGTGTGTGTGTGTATGTGTGTGTTTTCCCTATTTGCCTTTCCATGTCTCTCTTGAGTCTTATAATCGAAGGTTGAATTTTTCATTGAGCTCTGGCTTTTTTATGAGGAAGGTCTGGAAGTCTGTTATATCATTGAATGACCATTTCCTTGCCTGGAAGATTATGCTCATTTTCACTGGATAGGTGATCCTTGGTTGTAATCCAAGCTGTTTTGCCTTGTGAAAAATTATTCCAGTTCCTCTGATCTTTCAGTGTAGAAGCTGCCAGATCCTGTGTGATCCTCACTGTGGTTCCATGATATTTGAATTGTTTCTTTCTGGCTAATTGAAGTATTTTCTCTTATACCTGATAGTTCTGGAATTTGGCTACCACATTTTGTGGACTTTTTAATTTGTGATCTCTTTCAGAAGGTGTCCAGTGGATTCTCTCGATTCCTATTTTACCCTTTGGTCCTAGGATCTCAGGGCAGTTTTCCTTGATGAACTCTTGGAAGATGTTGTCCAGGCTCATTTTTTCATCATGATTTTCTGGTAGACCAATAATTCTCAGATTATCTCTCCTGGATCTGTTTTCCAGGTCAGTTATTTTTCCAGTGAAATATTTTACCTCTTTTTCTAATTTTTCATTCTTGATGTTTTGTTTGACTGATTCTTGGTTCCTTACAGAGTCATTAGCTTCAATGTGGTTGATTCTAATTTTTAGTGAATTATTTTCCTCAGTTTTTGAAGCTCCTTTTCTATATCTTCAGATTTCATTTTTAGTCCACACATTTTTCTTTTTAAAGAGCTGTTTCTTCATTGTAACATTTTTTCTAATTTTGCAATTTTGATTTAAAAAATATTAATTTTATCATCTACCTCTCTAATTTTTTCTCCAAAGTTCTTTTTTAGCTCATCTAAGAATGCTTTCTGTGCTGGAGACCAGTTCATATTCACTGTTGAGACTTCAGTTATGGGTGTGGAGTCAATACTATCTCCTTCTGAATTTGGTTCCTTCTGCTCACAATAATAGGATTCTGAAATCTGTCTTTACAGTCTGTTTTTTCCCCCATTTTGAGGCATGGTCTTAGCCATGCCCTTCCTATAGGGTTCCCAAACCTTTACTGCTTATAATTTTGCTCTGGGGAAATAATTACTGTGTTTTCAGTGTCAGAGCGGGGGATTGGAGCAGCTGGGGTTCACTCTGCCATCCTGGTCCCTGGAAGTTCAGATAGGTGCTTTTTAAATTTCCAGGCTGTGGGTTGGTAGTCCCAGGAGTAGCTGCAGCCACTGCCACAGGCCCTACATTTGTCTCCTACCCAGTTCCATCAGATCCCACACTTGCAGTGTTAGGCCTGGGAATGGCCCTTGTGGTTGGTGGATCTATCTGCTGCCATATTGACCAGGCCTCGTCTGGGCCTCTGTGCACCATGTCATCTGGGCCCTCTGCATTGTCCAGGCCCCACAACACACTGACAAGTTTATGTTCTAAAAAATTGAATTGGTCATGTGGAATGGTGAAAGATATATAAGAACAGACTCCACTGATATTTTTGAAATGTCAGGAGAAAATTAAGTCCTCAAAATATCACATGATTCCCAGAGATGCAATTTTGGGAGAACATGAACAAAATTTACCCAGAATAGCGAATCATAGAAATATTTTAATTTCCTCCATTAGAAGGAATGCCTACACTGATGAAATCACAGATATACTTGAAATTTTGTATATTGTTTATCATTGGTTGGGACATGCAG
Source organism: Petaurus breviceps papuanus (assembly GCF_028583685.1). Taxonomy (NCBI): domain Eukaryota; kingdom Metazoa; phylum Chordata; class Mammalia; order Diprotodontia; family Petauridae; genus Petaurus; species Petaurus breviceps. The sequence continues at coordinate 9,648,553 of NW_027186315.1, forward strand.
CATCATGTCATTTTTACTTCCTTTATTTCTCACTAGATTCTTCTTGTTCATTGTGACTGTTTTCCCAAGCAAGTGTCACAGATCCAGTTACTGTCTTATTTGTATATCTTTCCACTCACATTACCTGTAGGACTATAGCCTTACTTTGCTCTAAAAAAATGCCTAAAATTATGATAGTTTTATTCCTATCCCAGCTCCTATTTCCAACAATCTACTGTCTGATGCCAGACCACTTAGTCATAGAGTCTAACCATCTGACTTCTGCCTGCTAGCAGCTTTCAGTTTACACAAGCACCAGCCTTTAGCTGCCTAGGATAACTGTAAGAGATTTTGTGATATTGCCAATCTACATGTATTTGCAATGATTGTATACTTAATACACAATGATTAAACTTTTTTATTCATTCCTAAGATATCTCCATGTTGGTTGCCTTAATCTTGTTGTATCTTCCTGGATTCTAGATCTTAGATGCTTCATCTCTATATCACTATATTATCCACTAATAAAAGTCTAACAATGGTCATACCCAAATATTCAAAGAAAATGAATTCAAATAGCTATTGTTTTATGAATATGATATTTAAATTTATGATTTAGAAGTACATGGAACTTTATAAACCAATTAGTCTAAAACTACAAATCCTAAGTCCCCTTAACCTGAATTCTGAAATTTACATTCATAAACAAGGAACTTGATGTGTCAACATCTATTCCTTTCCATACTTCATGAGTTCCTAGTTATGGTTCTGTATCAATCATGCACTATTCACAATGCCTATGGTAACTATAAATATGCTGATATGGTTATTAATCACAAAATATTCCAGGCTGTCTACATGGGGAATAAAACTAGAACATTTATTCAAATACCAGAAAACTGAGTCCCCAAACCAGAAAGTCCAAGCCATCATAGTAGTTATGACATTGGCACACATAGTTAATGTGGTAAACACCCACATTCTTAAGCCTTCAAAACAGAACAGGCTCCCTCAGGCAAAGATCTTCCTCTCTCCACTCATAGCAACTGCTCAGTGTCCACTAAGTGTGCTCCCAGCAGCTCTGGCCCCCTGCAGTTCCCATCCCTGACAGCCATCAGCAGGTGTCCTTAGCAGAAATTCTGACTGGCTCAAAAAAAGGGAGTTCTTGGGGTGGCCAGGTAGCACAGCTAGTAAGAGCACCGGCTCCAGTGTCAGAACAACCTGGAGATCGAATCCCGGGCTCAGACACTTAGCACCCATCCAGAAACACCTGGCCGTGTAACCTTGAGCAAGTTACTCACCCCCAATTGCTTAGGGGTGGCCAGGTGGCTCAGTGAGTAAGAGTTCCGGCTCCAGTGTTGGGACGATCTGGAGATCGAATCCCGGGCTCAGACACTCAGCACCACACCCAGAAATAACTGGCCGTGTAACCTTGAGCAAGTTACTTAACCCCGATTGCTTAAAAAAAAAAAGGAGTTCTTGCCTCTACTGTTGCTGCTGCCACTGCTGCTGCTGCCATGGCACTTCCAGCCACAGCATGCACTCTAGCTTTACTTCCACTTCCTCTGCCCCACCCCTTCTTGCTACATCAGAAAGTTTCAAGGGAAGATCTTTACATCCCATAACCCTTACAGCTTCCTATTTTAAAGCTGATAATAGAGCCAAAGTTATTTAAAATCTTGGTGAGGTGGACAATACAACGTGTTACACAAAAAGGTTGAGGGACATAGTTTCTGGTAATTTAACATTTTATTAATCATACTAGCATATAATTAATAAAAGGGGTAAGTGATGCTCTCAAACGTTAAAGACCTCTCATGGAACCCACTAAATGCTTATATGCTATTGGATGAGTGGATATTGCTGAGGTTGAAATCAACTCTAATTGGTTAACAGGTGGTGAGATGAATGAATATTATGAGAGCTAGACCTATTCTAACAAGGGGCTGGACTTGACTTTGATTATTCAGTTTTGGTTAAAGAGACTTATCTATACCCATATCACCCTTCTGACAAAAGGGAGAGTCTGCATTTTCTCAGACATATTTGAGCAAAACACAATGGACCAGAATTCATCAATTCACCTAAACTTAAAGTTCTTTACCTTTTGAAAAGATCCAATTTTCCCTTTCAGTGTCAGTCTTGCACTTCAAATGTTGCCTGAATAACCTACAGGGGCTGATTTCTGAATGAGGAAGTAGAAAAGAAGAAACATTTTTGTCCTAATTCAACAATTAGTTATTAATACAAGACAGAGATAATTTCTCTCAAGGATAACCCCCTCTACTTCATATACATTGAAGAAATAATTTCTGACAAGTTATGATACATCACTCATGAAGAGGGGAACATGCATAGCAAGGGAAAATAATTCTTCTGGATATGAGTATCAAATGAAACACATCTCTTCCTCCAAATCTGGTACATGCTGCTCCCCTGCCTAATTGATGATGGTATCTTCCAGTGTGTTCAGGACACTGAGAGATTTATTCGGCTAATGAAATGCCACCTTTTTAATTTCTGTTCATCTGCTACTTTTCTCAGCTGATTTTTTTAGATGATCTCCTTTCCTTGGGGGATTGGTTAGAATTATTTTCTGATAAAACCCATCCCCTCAAATGTAACTCAGCTCATTTGTAATTCCCATCCACAGCCACACCCAGATATTTCAAGATTGACTTAGGTCAAATATATCTTTTTGATAACTTCAGTTCCATTTAAGAAACAATGTTTTAGTCCTTATTGCTTTAGGGGTTGAGGTGAATAAATTATTTCACCTCTTATGATGACTCTTGCTAGGACTAGTATCAAAGATATTAACTTGTGCCTTCATTTAGAATAACTAAACTAGAAACTGGGTGAACTAGTTACCTTTTTTGCATTGCAATAGCAATTCTAAAATCATCCATCTCTCTTAAAAATTTGTTTTCATAAATGAGGAAGCTAGGGATCAAAGTAGTTAAATAACTTGTCACAAAGCAATAGGAGCTTGATCAGCTCATAGTTCAATGAAAAGAAACAAAATACCACATTTTGTAAATACTAAAAATGAATAGAGGCAGTATTTGCATAGATAATTTTCTTCTAAGTCAAGAATTTTTAGTTCGAATCTTGCTTCTGAAATATCATGGCTGGGGGCGGCTAGGTGGTGCAGTGAATAGAGCACTGGCCCTGGACTCAGGAGGACCAGAGTTCAAATCCGGCCTCAGACACTTAACACAAAAACTAGTCATGTGACCTTGGGCAGGTCACTTAACCCCAATTGCCCTGCAAAAAGCAAAAACAATGAAAATAAAAAAGAAATATCATGACCGTGCAAATGATTAACCTCTCAGTGCACTAGGCAGCTAAGAATATAAATTTTATAGAAGTGGATTAGTTACATAGAGAGAGTTTCCTCATCCAGGATTTTTGATAACTAATGAAATCATAATTCTAAGAGACACCAGACTTATTACTAGACTAATTTCCATTACAATTCACTATTTTTGAGATGGGTGCATGTCACAGTGAATTAAGTGCAAGACTTAGCATTAAGAATGACTGGGTACTATCCTGCCTCAGATACTTCCTATCAGTATGAACCTAGATAGGGCACTTAAAATCTTTCAGTCTTAGTTTCCTCATCTCCAAAAGGAGGAGATGAAGCTTACTAGTCTCTCAGGTTTCTTCCAAAATTAAGGTTATGATCCTACGATCTTTGGAACATCTGAGATTTCAGCTACTAAAGAACAATCTACTGTGTTGGTTCTGTTATTAAGTTTACTAGGAATAGCTATCATTTTAGGCAGATAAAGCTGAGAATGGTAAGGTGCTACTTTCAAGAAAGCATGGAATACATCATTAAAATCTTAAGGAATATTGTACCTTAGGCAGGGAGTATGTTTCTAAAATTATGTTTTAAGTCTTATTGATTATGATAAAACATACATATACATTCATGTTTACACATATAAACACATATGTACACATGAATATATTGGTAGGTGAATGCACATGTATGCATGCACATGTATGTGTATGCCTACATGCATATGTATCTAGCAGGATATCAAGTCAGAAGAGATGAAACACTATACTAGGCAACACAAAGGTATTTCTTTTTTATCATTTTTAATAAGTTCAGAATTTTTTGTTTTAAATATTAGAAGTAGAAAGGACTTCAAAAAATGTTTAATCTCACCCTCTCCTTGTACAGGTTAGGGAAACTGATCCCAGAGAGGTTGTCCTCAGGCAAGGTAGTAAGAAATAGAGTAAACAATTGAACATAGGTTTTTTGGCACCAAATACCTTTTGTTTTAGTTTCATAGTTGCTTCTGAAAATGCCCACCCCTGCCATGAGCCCCTATTTATGACAAGACTGACATGCTATCTATTTCTGTGACATGTTGCACCCATAGTCTATCAGCTTTCTCACAAAAATTAAAAAAAAAAAGGTTACAGTCCTCATCTTTTCTCTGGGATCAAAATCAGTCATTATAATTACATAGTGTTTGGTTTCATATTCACATTCTTTACATTTAATTTATTGAAGATATTTTAATATAATTTCCCCTTCAACTTCCTTTACTTTACATCAGTCATCCATCAATAAGAATATATTAAGCACCTACTACGATGTACTTCATATAAATCTACCCACACTTCTCTGTTTTTCTTTTCTTTTTTTTGTTTTTTTTTATTTGTTTTCTTGCTTTTTTTTTACAAGTTCATTTCCACAATCCCTTGAATTTCAAAATTTTTTCCCCTCCCCTTTCTCACCCCCTCCCCCCCCCCACCATGGTGGCATACAATCAAGTACAGGATCTGTAAATACTTTCACAATACACGTTAGTGAGGTTATAAAGAAGGATTGTAATGGTTGGAATGAACAATAGGAAAGAAGAAACAAAACCAATCAAGAAAAAGAAATAGAGCAGGTAGTTTGCTTCAATCTGCATTCAAACTCTGTTCTTTCTAGTTGTTTCTCTGAATGTACTCTGTCATGAGTCTATTAGAATTGTCCTTTAACCCCGCAATGCTGAGTAGAGTCCACTCTATTAAAGTTGGTCATCACACATATGTTGTGTCTCTGTGTAAAAATTTCTCCTGGTTCTGCTCTTCTCACTCAGCATCAGTTCATATAAGCCTCTCCAGGTAAATATGAAGTCCATCTACTCCTCATTTCTTATTGCACAATAGTATTCCATTACATTCATATACTACAGCTTGTTTAGCCATTCCCCAATTGATGGGCATCCCCTTAATTTCCAATTCTTTGCCACAACAAAAAGAGCTGCTATAAATATTTTTGTACATATGGGTCTTCCTCCCACTTCTATGATCTCTTTGGGATACCTAGAATTGGTATTGCTGGGTCAAAGAGTATGAAATTATTTATAGTCCTTTGGGCATAGTTCCAGATTGCTCTCCAGAATGGCTGAATCAGTTCACAACTCAACCATAGTGTTCCAATTTTTCCACATCCTCTCCAGCATTTGTCATTTTCCTCTTTTGTCATTTTAGCCAATCTGACCAGTGAGATGTGTTACCTCAGAGTTGTTTTGATCACAAAGCTATTTCTACTCACTCAGGAAAATTGTATGTGAATAAATTACTGTAATGGAAATGCAAATTTAAAGATCTTCTCTGCCCCTAGGCTAAAGTGCACCTGGAGCCTGGGGTGGGAGGCTTGTTTTTCAGTAGATACTTCTTGATTGGCCAGTGAGTCAATAAGGTTGTTACATTCTCTGATCCAGGAGAAGGCTATATAAGCCCCAATGTGTAGCTTTGTTTTGGGGCTCACTTTGAGAAATGTTCTGTGATTTGATCTGGATTCTGGGAACCCGTTGTCCAGAGCCCCCCAGCTTTAAAAAACCCAGATTTTGAAACCCAGATGTTGATTGGGTATGGATGTAATGGTTGGACAGTTTGGAAATCTGTCTACTTGATCTGTTTCTGTTTTGATAATTCTGTCTGTATATTCTGAAGTTCGGGGCGCTGACCTCTTTCCCCTGAACTAGGTAAACGATAAATGTTTGACTGATTAAAGTAAGTTTGTTAACCCATTTTGAGTTGCTTTCCTTTATCAAAGCAGATCCAAGAACCTGTGTTGGCAGACACCCTGGGGATGCTGGGGTGCTTGCTGCTAGAATTACATGTTTCCATGTTCATTCAATAGAGAGAAATTAAAACTGAAAAAAAAAACCTACAAATCTTCTCACTTTGAGGATGATACATAAGGAACAAACAATAAATGAATAAAAAAAAGTTTAAAAAAAACCCCTGCAACCATAAGACAACATAGATTTTTTCTCCTCATTTTCAAAGGTCATCATTATTTCCAGATTCATGGGAATTATTTTGTCCTTCACCTCAAAGAACTGGAGAGGTTTCTTACTATTGAATGACAGCAATACTCTGATACCTAATTTTGAGAGTGTAAATATTTTCCTTATTTTCTTTGATGAGAAACATAAAATATTTCCCACTGATATGAATCAAGTTCTTTATTTTAGGGGAAGTGAAGAATATGTCTGCAATTCCTCTACAATGCAAACTTCAAATCACAATTCCTGAGAGAATAAAATTATCTATTTTACTTAATTACTTTTAGATTTCCTAATATGCCAATGAATCCACAGCAGTATCAATGTAGGTACTCCCTCTAGTGATATAGATTTCAACCCAAATGCCTTTCATCACCAATAGGCTGACCATTTGACAGTGAATTCTTTGGCAATAGTAACATTTTTAAAACATAGATACCATTTAGTAATTTCATTCTCTTTCATTCTTTAAACTTTTCCAAGTTCTAGTCAATATCTAAATAATGAAGAGGAAAATTTCCATAAAAGAAAAAAAAAGCTAGATAAGTAAAAATCATTGGAATGAACTAATACCAACAAATCAAATGAGAATGTTTCTTGAATCTTGCTGACTGTTGCAGTATATCTCTAACCTGGCTCCCAAGAGGCCCACAGTAATTGAATTTCTTTCAGAGCTTCCTTTTAATAAGCATTGGTTTAAAAAAATGTGTAATATTCCACAGCAATTCACCAGGTTGGCTTAAAAAAAAACACACAAATTATCATATAACATCATTGGGTATACCTATTGTTCACAAGTCAAACACTGTAGTCTTTTGTTGTTCCCAAACATAATAAAAATTACAAATTGCTAATAGATAAAACACTAAATGATCAATGAAAGTGACTTTTAGTAGAATATTATGGTATATGCAACATAAACCAATTTGATTCAATTTAATGAATATAGTATATCAGAATTGCAAGAAACCATCAAATGTAACCCATACCTGAACAAGAATACCCTCTAAACTATAATTTCTAAATTTTCAAACAACTGTGGCAAAACAAGGTGAGGATGTTCGGTGGGCATTTGGAAATATGTCATAATAGACTTTATGTGCAGATGGTTCTTGTATGAGCTTTGAGGATGAGCAGACCTTCCTCCGTTTCCTCAATGCCTAGTCACATTTTTTATTAAACTCCATTTTGCATTGGGAATAATAATAATAACTATATTTTAAAGTATTTTAAAGTTCACAGAGTACTTTATACATGGTATTTCATTTAATCCAACAATCCTATAATACACATGCTATTTTTTTCCCCATTTTACAGAACAGAAAACTGAAAATGGAGAGAGGACAAATGATTTGTCTAGTCACACAGTTATTAAGTGCCTGTAGAAGGATGTGAAATCAAGTATTCCTGAGTCCAAATCCAGAACTCTATCCACTGGACCACTAAGTTCCTTGGAGGAATTGATTGTATTTGCTTCTATTTTTCATCATGTAATGGTAATATAATTTTGAATTTGAAGATCCCTTTGTATTGGCAAAAGTAGCAGGTACTTAGCACTTAGTAACTGATCAAGCCTCCATTGGGGAAACAGAAGGTATGAACTCCTGTCCCCTTGTTACTGATGTAACAGGAAATTGGCTAAAGGAAGTAGCTAATACTGTGTATATAAGAAAAGCCCAAGAGAGGCACAGTCAGAATTTCCTTGAGACCGAGATCTGGTGGCAGAGCAGCTACAGAGGAATGGACAACTGAGTCCTGAGAATTTGTGGTGGTGGAGCTTCTTCCAAACAGGAGTCTAGGAGCCCAGAGCCCAGAGCCAGGAGCCCAGGAGCCAGGATCCCAGGTGACTGAAATATGATTGGGATGCTGAGACTTTGTTTGTTTGTGGCTTGGTTGAGCCTTGAATTCCCTGAAGCAGAAATGGTGAAGGAGCTGACATGGAACAGACCCTGTGAACACCAGTGTGGATCAGGACTTGCCCAGTGAGTTGGTCAAGGAACTGGGAGCTGTCTGCCATTGAACCCAGGTGACAATCTGGTGAATCCAGGTAGAATCTGGGACCATGGAAGGGGATCCAGGGAATCTGAGAACAGGCCCCAAGTCAAGACGAAAAGACTTCTCCTTGGGTACTGAATAATTATGGAATTATAATTTACTAGTGACCTAAGGGGTGGAGGGTTTTGTGTATGATATTTAGTAAGACTTTGGGAATAAGTGACTGATTTGTATTTTGAGTACTTTGAGATATTGTTACTGATAAGTGACTGAGTTAATCAAGACTTTGACCCATGAGTGGAAGGTTTTGACTATTACACTTTGAAACTACTAATAAGTGACTGATTGAGTTAATCAAGACTTTGACCCATGAGTGGAAGACTTTGACTGTGTACTTTGATACTACTGATAAGTAACTGATTGAGTTAACTTAAGAGTGACTATTTCACTTTGAGACTATGTTGTGAATATTATATTGTGATTTTCTGTGATAAGTTGTAATATTGTGAATGCTATACCTTGATTTTCCATGGATGTTTTGCTTTTGTTATGGAATAAATGGAGTGATTACTATACTGAGTAATCAGAATCTTAAAACCTATTCACAGTAGCATTCTTCTGGAAAGCTTCTGTGCATGGCATTATATGTTTCCTTTTATATTGGAAACTTAACAAAGGTTTTAAAAAAGGGAATATTTCTCTATAAAAAGAAAAAAAACGCTTGTGAAACAATGATTTCTACACTGTTCTGTTCTCCTTTTAAAATGTGTTTGTGCATTTGTTATGGGAATGGGAATCTGAAGATCTTCCCTGCTCCTTGGCCCTTTGATAGGCTTAGGTGACTCTGAGAACCTTCCCAGATTTGAAAATATACTCTGCCCCCTAATAGGCTGAATGTGGTCACATGGAGCTTGTGGCAGGAGGCTTGTTTTTCAGAAATGCCCACACCTTTATACTTTGTGATTGGGCAGTGGGTCAAGAGGGTTGTGACTTCTCCAACCCAGGAGAAGGCTATATATACCCTGATGTGAGGTTTTACTTTGTGGCTCACTTTGAGAAGAGTTGTCTGATTTGACCAGGTGAGACCCTGGGCAACCATTGAGCCCCCTGGCTTTGAAAACCCAGTTGTTTGTGCTTCCCTCTCTGGTAACTGTGACTAGGTATGGATGTAATGGTCAGACAGCTGGAATCCTGTCTGCTGATTTGTTTCTCTATCTGCTTGTAACTGGTCTGTATTCTCTGAAGTTCAGGGTGCTGAACTTTCCCCCCTGAACTAGGTGAATGCCATATGTTTGATTAAAGCAAGATTATTAACACATTTTGAGTTGCTTTCCTTTAGAAAAGCAGATCTAAGGACCTGTGTTGGCAGCCATCCTGGGAATGCTAGGGTGCTTGCTGCTACAGCATTCCAAATTGAGATGTATCTCCCCTAGTACCTTGCTATGGTATGTCTGAGCCTTATCTAAGTTAGTCTATTGCATTGGAATTGCAAGCCTATATCAAAATTAAAATGCATGATCTGGGAGGTTTTAAGATACTAGCATTCATTAATGCCATTAATAAATTTGTTTATAAGATTAGCAGAAATCAGAAAGCATATCACTCCCTTTAAAGAATGAGCCACAGATAAGATCAGTTTTTAGTGAGAAAAGGAAAACTTTCTAAAGCCAAGTAGCGGATATCAGTGAGACAGATCAAAAGATTATAGAATTATAGATTTTGAATTGAAAGTAAATTTTTAAGTCATCTAGTTCAATTTCCTCTTTTACAAATCAAATAGCTGAGACTCAGGTAGGTTAGGGGAGTTGGCTGAGGTCACACAGGTGATGACTATCAGGATTTAAACCCTGACCCTCTAAGTCCAAACTCAGTTCTTTAAAGTTCACTAGCCCTGGTGTATCTTCAGGAAAAGAATGTGGGTGATAGAGGAATGCTCAAAACACATTTTAATGACTTCCAACTTTTGCCTCTATTAAGTCCTGACTGAATATATTTGGAAGTACTACAAGTTCATGTCTTGCTAATTCAGTGGAATCCCGTTATATAGAGTCTGTAATTTAATAATTCCCAAGATACCAAAGGTCAAAATATACCTTCTTAAACAGTAAGTCCTTCAAAATCCTGAAATAGCAAGACTGACTTGTCACCAGAACTGGTAGCATTCTTTCCTTCTATACCACTAATATATGGAAGTTATCATAGGTTTTTTCAATACCTGACTCATTCTAAGCCTTTCCCTATACTAATAACCATATAATCATCTAATTCCATTCATTATGTTCTGTAATTTGTAGTATTGTATAACATTCGAACACTTTGGCAATTATTTGTTCAATTGCTTTTTTTAAAAAACCAATGATACGTTTAATATTCAATAGCAAATGCATTCTATTCTAACTAAGTTACTCCAACATGATTGTTGTTTGTACAACCACATAACCTTTTATCCCCAAAGTTATTCAGGACAGATAAAGAATCAAACTTGCTGCAGTCTGAACCACCAGTGCATTCTAAGAGCTTCCTGACCAAAACCATTATGACAGTAATAAGACTAATTGGCTTCTTTACTTACCTGGACAGCATATGCAGACAAATATGCAGAGGAATGTATAAGTGTCACACTAACCCAATCAGCATGTATCCCTGAAGAAGAAATCATATGTCAATCTATGTAAGGGACAAATATATAGAGTATGAGCACTGCTCAACCTATTCTGAAGGAAAGTTCATGAACTGAAAAGGAAAAAACAGAATGATAGTTAACTGGATGCTACAACAGTAGTAACCAGCATGGAGGAACCATCATGCCTGGTTATGTCATCTAGGCAACACCTCCTTGAATAGCATTTGCACCTAGACACATAGCATCTAACAACCCAGTGTTGTTTTCTATGAAAAAACAATAATGGAAATGTCACAATTTTTACTCCCTTCAATACTTTGTTTTCTTGTGCAACAGATGGAACCTCTAGATGAGGTCAAGGGAATTGGATGACCAAACTGGAGCAGGTGTATACCTTTGTACAGTGCCCAGGATTTGTCTAGTGTTTGCTTTCTAGTGAAAACATCTAGAATCATTGATATGTGGCTCCTTTAAGTTACTGGGTAGGTAAAGTCACCACATAGAAATGTTGAACCTTGATCTACCATTGCAGTTTCCATTTAACTGTATCATGACATTGATCTGCATAGTTTTTATTTGTATCTCACTAAAACTATATTTTGGTTAGTCTCAATTATTTAGTGTTACTTCTTCTATTCCTCTCTTTCCTTCTTCATGCTCACCCTCCTTTAACTTGGTAAGATTTACTAGTAACAACTCCAGTTTGCTCTTCTATGAACAGAGAAGCTCTTGTTGTCTCTACCATTCCCTCATTCATAGAATTTGCATTCTTACTTTTCAGTAAAAACAGTGATCTACTGCTATAAATAAGGCTGTGAACACTGTGAATAAAGTTAACCCCTGATTTTCAATTTCTTAATGAATGAGACATTCATACATGTTTGTGTTTCTGGAACATTTGAAATATAGATGAATAGCCTGTTATGCTACTGAAACAGGAAAGCCACTTGACAAAATATGGGAGGCAGTGCTAAGGAAACCTGCCATTGACAATGTAAAGCAATTAATGGGTGCCAGTTACTGAGTTAATTTGCTCATCTGATTGACAAGTGTCATTCTGTGGGGAATGTGCACCTGGTGAATGATGTTCCCATAGTTGAAGCAGAGATGCTTAGATGACTTTTAAAACCTCATTATGATAATTTATATTTAAGTAATCCACAGTGTTTTCCAACAATGTCTAACATTTATAAACTATAAGTTCATTTGTTAACTATGTATATGCTTTTTCAATTATGCATTCTTTAAATATGCTAATTTTAAATGATTTATCTCTTTTATACCAATATGGATTCAAAATAATATACTCTATTTTTAAAAATGTGTTATTCAAAAATTGATATCATTAGCTTTAAATGGCAAGTTTAAGATACTACATTATGTTTAAAAGCAAAGATTCAAATCTACATGACTGTTTAATAGGCAGAGTAAACTCTATGATGAAAAATTTATACATGAAACTAATGTCATCACAAATTTAGCACATAATCTTTTGCATCTTTCTGCTTCTCATTCTGATATTCACAGAATTTTGAAGTGTGATGCATAAAAAGTCCAAGAGACATAGTTTCTGGCTAATTAATCATTTTATTAATCATGCTAGCAATCATTAATAAAAAGTGCCAATGGCCCTCTTGAATGTCAAAGATCCCTCATGTAACCCATTCAATGCTTATATGCCCTTGGAAATGTAGGTGTTTCTGAGGGTGGCAATCAACTTTTATTGATTGCCATTTTATTGGTTAACAATTAGTAGAACAATGAATATTATAATGAGGTGTACTTATTCTAATTAGGGGCTGGGTAATATGACTGGTCATTCTGTCTTAGACTAAGAGACTTATCTCTTATTCAGACAGCTCCCATTTAGGGCAATATAGACAAAAAGAAATCTACCTCTGTTCAGAGTTGACTGAGACATGATGGGTCAGAATTAAATTTTTTGTAAGGTTCTTTATTTGGGGTGGAGGGAGGGCAAGAACTCCCCACCCAGACTCAAAATGCATGCACCCTGAGAATTTGGATAGTCTCGTCCATCAAAAATATTCTTCTTATGATAGTTTAGACTAGTAGAGAATGAGAAGCTCTGGAGGAGAAGAAACCTGGATCTCCACAATAATTGGTCATTTAACAACCATGTCTCTTAAAAAATTATTTATGTTGGCTAAGTATAACTATTAGTTCTTCTGAGGTCCATTGGTTGATTGACCTACATCTTTTGAGATGTGGGGGTAGTACTGATGGAACACAGAGTCATAGCAAATGATGTCTCTAAAAGTCAATTTCAGTATTTTCCAAGAACAGAAATAAAGAAAGGACCACTGATGAAACATCTAATTATCAAAGCAATATCATACTGAATGAGAGCAAGAAATAATTATCATGAGCAGTTGAATCAGTTTGCATGTACAAGGCCCTATGGCCTGTGGTTTGATCTTATTCTTTTACCCTGCCAAATCAGGAATTTTGTTCATCCCCTGTTGTGCTGACATCAAGCTTTGAACATCACTGTTCACATTGCCCTTCAGTTGTGGTTTTTTTAATCCTTTTCAGTCTAAACAACATGGTACCATTTGGGGTTTTCTTGGTAGAGTTCTTGAAGTAGTTTGCCATTTCCTTCTCCAGCTCATTTTATAGATGACAAACAGGCAAACCAGGTCAAGTGACTTTTTTAGTTTCACATATCCAGTAACTGAGGTCAGATTTGAACTCAGGAAAATGAGTCTTTCTGACTTTATAAGTAGTATTCTATCCACTGTGCCAAATAAGTTGCCCATATACCACCAATATAAAAACTGTGCTCTCCAGAATTCAATGTTATAGACAGAGCCAATTTGTTTGAATAATAAAGTTGGAAACCTGATTTTAGAGAGATAAGAAGAGAGTAAGAGAGAAGTGGAGGCACATATTTTAGAGAGCCTTCTTGAGGAGTTTATATTAAAAAAGGGAATAGGGCTATAGGAGGAAAGCTAATGGGAATACATAGATCAAGTAAGATTTTTTTTAATATGTGGGAGATATGTCTGTTGTAGGGAGTAAGGAAGCAGCCAATAGACAAGGACAATTGGAAGAAAAGTGAGAGAGTGGGGATGATAAAGGTGGTAATTTACTGCAGACGATATGGATTGCTTTGATGAGAATGAATACCTTACTATGTGAGAGAAGGGCAAAAAAGGAAATAGTAGAAAGGTGATCTGGCTGATATATGGTGAGGAAAAATAGAGAAGAGCCCTTCTTTTTGAATGGCCTCATTTTTTTCAGTAAAATATAAGGTAAGGTTCTCAGTTGACAGGATGGAAGAAAAGGAAGTTATGGGTGGCTTGAGAAGGGATGGGGATATTTTAAAGAGATAGTGTGGTAAATCAGATAATGAGTTAATTAGGGAGATGTAAAAGGATTGCCTTGTAGCAGTGAGGGTCCTGTTGAGGTAATGTAATATAAATTTGTGGTGAAAAAATAAGCATGATTTCATTATTTTCTCTACCTTTGTTCAGCATGTACAGGAATGAAGACCACAGATAGTGGGAGTGATCAATTCTTTAGAATTTTAAGGGAAAGATCTATGATATGATAAGCATGTAAAGGACTAAAGAGAAGAGGACAGTATTAGGTTGAACTAGTTAACCAAGGTTTCCAGATGGAGAAAAAGAGAATAGTGTAGATAATGCAATAATAAGAACCTGTATATACCAACATGTGTATGCTTTCAAGTTGCTTCCAAGTTTCTTTAGTCACTTTAGGCTATGCAATTTCTATGAATGCTTCTTGTTTCTACCTCTGAGAGAGAAGATGAAAGATGTCAAACCCACTTCACATGACTAGAGAAAAAGACCTGGGAGTATGGCAACATTAAAGGAGCTGGAAATCTGCAGAATATTCTTTTCTCCAGATTACTACCTTGGTGCCTTTAGAGAACGCCTTCTTGTGTGAGATCTAGAATTCTCTCTCTTTTGCTTAGCTGACCTGAGCTACCTTGCTCCTAATGATAGGACTACAACACTCTGTATTGTCTAGTATATATTCTATTATGTATGATTTCAGTGATTTTTTTATTCTAATTTGGAAAAATAGATTACAGTGCTTTTTTATGTACACTCATTGCAAAACTAGTACTTTTTGGGCAAGGGGTCAAGCCTTAGTCTCCTTTGCTTCATATTTTATAAAGATTGTAATAGATTCCATGTCATGGATATTGCAAGAAACAAAGAGTATATATGTAAAGCACTTTGAAAATCTTAAAGGATTATTAAATGCTAGGTTATTGTTATTATCATTATTTGGTTAGTATTGAAATATTTGAAAAACATAGATTTTTCCAATTTTAGTTTTAACCACTTCATTTTTTCTGTAACTGTATTTTTTGTTTTTGGTTACTAAATGTAGATTTTTAAAAATAAAACTCATGATATTATAAGTTGCTTCTCACTGGATGTAGTCCAGTAAAGAATTAATGAAATGGGCTATGCATTTTGTGGATGGAGTTCTGTATCAAGTGTGACCTCAGAACTTTTAGGAATCATTTAAATTTTAAGATCCTCTGATTTTATTGTTAAATGATCTCCAAATTTCCCTCTATTATGAGAATATAAGATTTGTAGTGTATCTCAGAGTGTCACATAAATAAACCATATTTTCAGCATGCCTCAAAAAATGCCTTTCCAATTCTTCTGGAACATGTCCAGTGAGAGGAAATTTGTCAGAAGTGCCCTGTAACTATCTAACCATAAAATTCAATTTGTATAGGAGAATTTACTCAGAAAAAAAATGCTATGAAATTTTCAGAAATAGTATCTTCTGGGGGTAAATTTCAAAGTGAAAAATAATGATTTGGATGAAATTCAAGTTGAATAGGCATCAAGCCACACATACTTTTTAATTCTTACTTATAAAAATATTCGTGGGGTCACTGTACTTTGTTTTTCAGTTATTTGCCACCTTTATGTGAACCCTTTTGGGATTTTCTTGCAAATACTGGAGGGGTTTCCAATTTGCTTCTCCAGCTAATTTTACATGTGAGGAAACTGAGGCAAACATGGTCAAATGACTGGCCCAGGGCCACAGCTAGTGAGTGTCTAAGACTAGATTTGAACTCAGGTCTTCCTGACTCCAGGGACTGTGGTCTATCCACTGAGTCACCTTGTTGCTTCAGTTCCTGTACTCTCTGAATACATATCTGTATCTGGCAGCAACATCCTAGAGTTGTTTCTTCAAGGAAGAAAAGTAAAATGACAAGTCATATACTTGGAGTTTATCAATAATGATGACCAAAAACCCCCAAACAAACAAGTTTTCTTTGTACATACTTTTATCATCATCGTGCCATTGAGTTTGTAGATGTTGAAGAAACGTATTGTTCATATGGGCTATGTGGGTTTGCAGGTGGAATGGGTTATAAAATCTTGATTTCTTAAATAAAGAAATTCACTAAACATACTTTTAACTCTTTATTACATGCCAAGTAATAGTGATCCCCTAATGTAGATGAAATGTTTCCTAAGAACTCCATACTTATTGGTGTCATCCTACCATCAAAACACTTTGTTCTGAGACCCTGTAGAATAAACATCATGCACAAACCCATATTTTATCCAACTTTCACAATTTTATTTTAGAAAAACCATTTTGACAGATTATTAAAACCCAGTGTCCAACTATTTCATTATACAGATAAAGAAACTGAGGTCCAGTTAGCGTATGTGACTAAGCCAACATCAAACGTAAATTTACTTGGTGCAGCCATGAATGGAACTCATGTATTCTGATTCCTAACTTAATACTATTTTCTACTATACAGCACTATATTTCCCTGACTTTAAATGGATGGTGATACACATTTATATGATAACAATGGTGACAAAAGCAATTATATTAGTGCTGCAACCTCTACTATCATGACTATAATTTTTATATGATTTTAGAGATTGTAAAGCTGTTGGAGATGTGTATCTAAGTAATAGAAAATGGCTCATAACCCTTTATTCTACAATCCTCATGAGCACAAATTTATTAGAGAAAATTTCACTTTACATGAAAATAATTAAGATATCTCTGTGTATAGAAGGTGAAGTAACAAAGTCTCCAGGCAAGAATACTAACATAACATACACACTACATTGTAGCGAATTCAGTCTTAGGGATCTTTGATATTTCATTCTTGTTCTGCTACAACCAAGCTCCTTCCCCTTCCCCAGAGAACAAGCTTATTGTTTTACATACTTTTGCATTTTGTTTCCCTAATCTTGGTTTAAAAAAAAAAAACAGTCCATGACATACCATTCTAGATATCTCATTTTAATACTTAAAAGTCATGATATGATTGTCTTTCATGTGGTTCACCAGTGTAGCTAGAAATCAGCATGCATTCATGAACACTTAGGAAAAACATTAACAGGCTGATTTTTTTGGAACCAACTTTTCACATAACAGTGACAATACCAGGCAGCATATCTAAAATATGATGGCAGGAGCACACAGTGACTTATGATATGTTCAGGAATGTGAGATTCAAATGAGATAATGAGAATAAAGCACTCTGAGCATCTTCAAAATTAGCAGCCAGTTATTATTTATTATAATTTATCATCATCATTAATCATTTTTATCAGTCTATAGTTATCAGGACAATTCGGGAGGGATTACTTTATTCTGAGCCCTTTATTGTACTGCTCCTGAATTCAAGCATAAGTGGACAATCAAACAAGCAATAAATTAAGCCCTGATATGTAGCATTTGTCTACTTCTGAGGTGTAAATGCTTGCACTGAAATTTTAACAATGGGCTTTTGTGAATCAATTAGAACTGCATTGAGCATACCCCTGTATATGTCACAAGTGCATCCTACAAACATGGGGAAATTAGAAAATATGCTAATTAGTGCCTTTATGATTCTATTATGGAGCAAAACATCTTTTTTTAGCTTATAGCTTCCATGGAAATTAAATCTGGAAAAATCTGTTTAGAAAAAAAAATGAGAAGGGGGCAGCTAGGTGGCACAGTGAATAGAGCACCAGCCCTGCAGTCAGGAGGACCTGAGTTCAAATCTGGCCCCAGATATTTAACACAAAAACTAGCTGTGTGACCTTGGACAAGTCACTTAATCCCAGTTGCCCTCCAAAAGTAGCAAAAAGAAAAAAAAATGAGATATGTGTTATTCAGATACAAACGTGAACACTCTTAATAAATGCTTACTGAATTGAATTTATTTGAGATCCAAGCCTAGGAATTCTTATTAATTTGGCAGTTAGCAACTTTAATAAACTTTGGAGAATTCTATACAATCAAACAGATTTTGCTTAGTTTACCATGGCCATGTAAACCTGGCATTGGCTAATGAATTTGGAAGGTTTTTTTTTATTATTATTTACCTACATGACATCAAACAAGTTCTGTAGGCTATATGATCAAGCCACCTAACCCCTAACCTACATTAATCATTCAAAGTTTTCAAAATTTTCCCTCAGCCAGGGTAAAGTTCTTCTGAAAGGTGACTTTCATAAGGCTATGATTAAAGAGTAGTGGAAGTGGGTAACATAATTACATTTAGATTCAGTCACACCATCTGTTTGGGTAGGGACAAATATGAATTATTTTTATCACTCCTTTACTACAATATAGTATTTACATTTAAGAAGTTACCTGTGCAATGAAAAGGTTGTCTTCACATGGTGTTTGAATAACATACCCATCAGAGAAGTAGGGTATTCATGCTCAGCTGATGTGCCACCTTCTAAATAAGGCATTTCCTGATCTTTCCCAGCTTCTAGTGCTTTCCCCAAAATTATTTGATATGTTCTTTGCATTTACCAATAGAGGCATAATTTGCCTTCCCTGAGAGAACAAAAGCTACTTGAAGGCAGGGACTATTTCTTCTTTGTTGTGTATCTCCAAGTACTAGCACTCTTGGAACATAGCTACTACTTAATTAATATGTATTGATTAATAGCACTGACCAGTCTCACCCTCCAAATATACACTTCATTTCTTTTTCTGTTATGGTAAGGAAGGTAAAAAAAGCATTCACAGATTTGGAAATACTGATACTATCTTGAGAAAATATTGTGACCCCTGTATTCTGTTTGTCCTGGAAATAAGAGTTGGCTGCTTCTGATTTTGGTGTATGTATATTGGTTCTGTTATTTTGTCTGGTAGGAAATTCTCTCCATCACATCTCCATCTATCTATGACTTAGTAAAGAAGTTTCCTGAAGCCATTTGTTGTTTGATGGTGTTCTAAATGATGTTCTAATTAAACTCTTGATTTTTGCCACCATAACTCACATGATCTCTCATCTTTAAGTTTCTTTCCATCCTGTGGCCTTCTCACACAAGGAGATACCTTTCCTTTGAAATCCTTTGCCACTTTCTGTACGTTTCTCCTGGAACCTCAATTTCTAAGAATGATTTAGCCTAGTCATTCTTCATTCTTTTCCTGGCTTCTTTCAAACTTCTGGACTTTGACACTATGTCCTTTTTGTTTAACTTCTATGCCCAAACTGAATTCCCCAACACAAACCCATTCACACACACACACACACACACACACACACACACAAATCCTTTTCAGTTCCCTTTTATGTATTGTCTTTACCTCTTAACATGCAAGTTCCTTGAAGGCTGGGGCTTTATTTTTTTTTATTGTATTTGTATCCTAGGTACTTATGAGAGTGCCTGACATATATTAATTACTTTAAAATGCTTTTTTTAGCATAAAGTGGAACATTAAATTGTATTGGATTTGGAGTCATGCAGTTCATATTTTATGTTAGAGACTTACTAGCTATGTGACTATGGGTAATAAATATAACCTCTTTCCACTTTGGTTTACTTATCCATAAAAGGAGCATAATAGAAACACACATCTCCCAAGGTTGTTGTGATGATCAAAAGAGATAACTCATGTAAATTGATTTATTAACCTTAAAGTACTATGTAAATGATATGTTTGCTATTATTGTTGGCTTGCTGATTTGAGTTGATTTTCCCAGGTTCACATAGCCAATTAGCGTTAGAGGTGTCATTTGAGCTCAGGTCTTCTTGATTCCAAGCTATTCATTCATTTGTGCTTCTGTCAACTATATGACTGCCTATTTATGCTGTTTCTGTTTTGTGCTACTAAATATAGTCAATTCTTGATTATTTATGGCAAACTAAATAATCACATTTTTTTGGAGGGAAGTTGAGGTTAAGTGACTTGCCCATGGTCACATGGCTAGTTTTTTGTGTTAAGTGTCTGATGCCAGATTTGAACTCGGGTGCTCCTGACTCCAGGGACGGTGCTCTCTATTCACTGTGCCACCTAGCCACCTCTGAAATCATTACTTTTTAATTCCTACATAATTTTATACTGAGAATTTGAAGGTTCCCTTAAAATGATCACCTCAAAGCAAATTATATTACATTTTAAATAATTATTATAACAAATGAGTTAATAAAAATTTATAATCTGAAAAAGTTTGTACTAAAAACAATACTAATATTTCTATTAAGACAGCTGTGAGTAGCTTTGCCTAATAGAACTGAAATATGAATTCACTGAAATAAACCTCAAGTTAGCAAAAATATTTAGTTGCAATGGCAAATAACCAGAGGTTCTTTCCTCCACTGCTCAATCACTGAGCTCTTTCTCCTCTCCTTAACACAGTGCTGCCCTAGTCTCTATCTCTACCCATGGTCTCCCAATCAAATAGTTCAAGTCCTTTCTCCAAAATCTCTCTTGCACTTCCCCACCTTTCCTTGCACATAGTTTGTGATGTCCTAGGTGTCAAATTCTCTAGCTATGGCTCTTGGTTCTTTCTAAATGGAAAAAGAAAAGATATATCCAATTTAACATGCATTCCTGTGGGGAATGAGATTTGTGTTTTCTAATTTTGTTCCTGATACAAATGACATACCAAAGATAACATGCCTTGAAAAAAAAAGGGTTGATGCTATCTTAACTGTGCCCATTTGAATGGAAGCTTTGATCATACAGAAACTGAGTTAAATCTGTTTCTCGATCAGTCTGAGAAATAAGGGCAAAATATCAATCTGTGCTTTCAATTTTTAAGGAGCTATTTGGCATGGGAGGGGGGGGAAGTGTGGAAGCACATTGTTTTTCTCCAAGATTTACTCAGCATAAAAGAGACCAGAATCATTTTGTTGTTTTCAACAATATTGCCCCATTTCTACTCATGGCTCAGAACATTACCTTGTCAAGAAAAATCATCACCTAGCAGATATAAATGTTTATAACATTTTTATAGGCCCCCACTAATGGATGCATGTCATCAAAACAAACCATTTTATTATATTTTTTGTGCAACATGATGATGTTACAGAGTTTATGTGAGATATTCCATTTATGAGGGTATAGAAATTTACATATAAAGTGGAGTAGTCCACAAAAATGCCGTAGCATTAAGTTACAACTGAACAGGACATACCCATTCATTTAAGATCCCAATGCTATTCTTTAGCTAAAATATTTCTCCAAGGTATAATATTTCCACACATAAGCACAATTTAAAAAAATATAATAATCCCAATTATATGAGATGTACTTCTTTATTCTGTTAAAATGTTTCATTTTCCCTAATATTTTAGAATCTTTATGGGATGACCTCAAATGTTTCTCAGTCCAGGTGCTGTTGACTACTAGGAGTTATAAAAAAGAACATTCCTTCAAACATAAGTCAAGCTGTGAGAGCTATTGCCTTATCCAAAAAATGTTATTACTGTAACTTGTTGTGTGATATGTCATTTAAATGAAATTTAAACTTTTCATACCAAAAGTGAACCAGAAATTCCATCAGGTTCAGTCACCAACTATTTGGGCACTAGAATTAACCAGGATTTGCTACCATCTTTTAAAAATGTCTCTCTCTAATACTAACCTTTCCCTCAAAAAATTTCCCCCTTCTTTTCCATTACCATGCATCAGTCACTCAGCTTTTACATTCTCCTCAAGTACTACCATCATTGTACTGGACTGAATGTTATCACAAAAGATTCAAATTATTCAACTTTTATCTTGATATTACTCACTTAATATAAGATTAATTTAACTAAGTTAAAAAACTAATTTAACTCCTTATTTTTGAAAATGGATTGCTTGATATTGACAATTTTTCCTTCTTTCACAACCCCTGCCATTCCATCTGTTCCCCACCCCCCCTTCTATCAACGGATCACAGTTTTAAAATGAGAAAAGAAAATAAAAGGTAAAGTAAAAAAGTTTTTTACACATAAGGAAAGTGAGGCACAAGGAAATTTGATGATTTGTTCTGAGTCACACAGTTGCTAGATGTCCATGGTGAGATAATATCCTCCAATACCAAGTCCAATGCTCTACCCATGCTGCTATACTGTCTTATCTCTCCAAGTGGCCTTGGTTTCCTCATGGATTTGACCATTTATGGGAACTACTTTGCTCTTTCTATAAATAGCAGCAAGAAGGAAACCAGAAATAACAGCAAGTCCTGATATGCCTTTCAATTTGGTGACATACTGACTTTTGCTATTATTGTCAGCAAGTCCATGTGCTTCCAGTGTATCAAATTCCTCTTTGCCTCTCCCTGTATTTTTAAATATGTATATAGATGAAAACAAATTAAAATACTTGAAGAAGAAATTAATCATAAAATAACAATATACATTCTTTGAGTGAGGGGTAGTAGCATTGATTATATTTATAATAGGCTCCCAGGCTTATTTAGTGCCTACATATAGAGTAGCAGCACCTCAGTATATCATATTTGGTAGAGACTTTAAAGTCCATCAACTTCATCTCATAGGTAAAAATGAATACCCTACTCTGTTTATTAGCTAATGGTCTTTCAGTGATTTGTTAAAGAGTTCTAGTGAAAGTGAACCCACAGCTCCTTCTTTCTTATAGGTTGCCCCTTGTAGCAGCAAGCACCCCAGTGTCCCCAGGGTGGCTGCCAACACAGGTTCTTAGATCTGCTTCGTTAAAGGAAAGCAACTCAAAATTGGTTAACAAGCTTACTTTAATCAGTCAAATATGTATCATTTACCTAGTTCAGGGGAAAAAGGTCAGCACCCCGAACTTCAGAGTATACAGACAGAATTATCAAGACAGAGAAACAGATCAAGCAGATAGATTTCCAAACTGTCCAACCATTACATCCATACCAATTGAACATCTGGGTTTTTCAAAGTCAGGGGGATCTCAACAACAGCTTTCCAGAGTCTCATCTGATCAAATCACAGAACACTTCTCAAAGTGAGCCCCAAAGCAAAGCCTCTCATCACGGATTATATAGCCTTCTCCTGAGTCAGAGAATGTAACCACCCTCTTGACCCACTGTCCAATCAAACAGCATCAAGGTATGGGCATTCCTGAAAACCAAGCCTCCTGCCACAGGCTCCATGTGACTACATTCAGCCTATTAGGAGGCAGAGTATATTTTCAAATCAAGGAAGGTTCTCAGAGTCTCTTAAGCCTATCAAAGGGCGTAGGGACAGGGAAGATCTTTAAATTTGCATTTCTATTATATTAGGCCTCAAGATCTTTCATGCCCATAGCATAGTCAATTTACTTTTGAATTAGCACTAAACATCTCTTAGGTCACATTTTCAAGATACAGAACTAAAGGTACCAAAGTGGCCACTGGGCCTTAAACAACCACAAAGTACATTGCATTATCACATGAATTCAAAATAAATCACCTTAATTCAAATAAAGTTCTCTTGGAGGGGGGTGTCCTTCCCCTCACACAGCTCCAGCCCCTGCTTCCAAGTACAGAGAGGGGCTGGGCAAGAAAACCAACAAGGTGGGGTCCTTGGGGGTCCACTGCACTTCATCCCACCCACCATAGTCACAAGTCCATCCTTCCCCTGGGTCCCAAACTGTGGGATGAAGCAAGGAAACAAATTCAGTGCTCCTGCTTTGCTGCTCAGTTCTTATCTTTTCCTGTGGCTGAATTCTGAACTCCTGGTTTCCTTCTCCTCCCGCAGGCAGCAGCTGCTCCTGGCT
Source organism: Petaurus breviceps papuanus (assembly GCF_028583685.1). Lineage (NCBI taxonomy): Eukaryota > Metazoa > Chordata > Mammalia > Diprotodontia > Petauridae > Petaurus > Petaurus breviceps. The sequence goes on from NW_027186315.1 coordinate 9,672,430, forward strand.
TCTGCCCAGGTCCCGATGCAGGCAGATCACCATTCCTGCTCTCAGCTCAGTGAAGTATACATGCAGGCCATTCTTCTCTCCTGTTCCATGGCTCCACAGAGTCACAGCTACCATAAGTGTGAAACAAACAATTATCCCAGCCCCCATACTTACCTTTTACTCTGCAGATCCCATCCTCATCGCCATTTTGTAGCAGCAAGCACTCCAGCGTCCCCAGGGAGGCTTCCAACATAGGTTCTTCCATCTGCTTTGTTAAAGAAAAGCAACTCAAAATTGGGAAATTCATGGCAAACAAGTCTGGGGCAAAGAATTATGGGAAGATATCTGGAACACGTCTTTGGTCACTGACTTGTCAGTTTTTCACGTAGATGCTCACATGGCCCTCACCACGCCAGAAGGTGAATACAATGCTCATGCTGATCAACTGGCAAAGATTTCTACTGAACATATTGTCCCTACTTTGACAACAACTGATGATGCAGTATTAGCAAAATGGGTCCACCAAACAGCAGGCCATTTGGGGGTCCAGGCCACACACCGGAGGGCAAAAGATTGAGGTATCAGTATTTCTCATTCACTGTTAAAACAGATAGCAGAAGAATGTCATATATGTCAATTGGAAAAGGAATGAACTGTTCCTCGGGTAGTAACTGGAGAGATAGTGAGAGGAAAAGTCTCAGCCCAAATCTGGCAAATAGATTATATTGGTCCACTACCACTAGATAAAGGATGCAAATTCATGTGTACTTGAATTGATACCTATTCAGGTGTACTAGTGGCTTGTCCTTATAAGAATGCAACCCAGAAAAACATTTGTAATACTCTAGATATCATAAGTCTATATTATGGAACCCCAATGAAGATTCAAAGTAACAATGGATCACATTTCAAAGGCAATGAAATGAAGAAGTATTGTATACTAAACAATATAGAATGGGTATATCATATTCCATATTATCCAGAAGCATCTTAGTTAATTGAAAGAATGAATGGATTACTGAAAGAACAGTTAAGGAAGTTAAGTTCTAATAATTCATATCAACATTGGAAGGATAATTTGTTCATGGCTTTACATAATTTGAATAATAGACCATTGGGAGGAAGTACACCTCTAGCCAGAATGATGACCCCCAATCTGCAAATTAGAAAACAACAAACACATAAGATCCCAAATATTGAGTATTGGACTTTGAGGCCAGATGTCCCAGCACCGTACTCAGGAACACCTGGTTCGGTGGGGTATGATTTACATTGTTTAGAGGACATTTGGTTGGACAGAAAAGAAATAAGAAGAATATCCACTGGGATATGCATAAGAATCCCTAAAAATCACTTTGGACAGATTTTACCCAAATCAGGATTAGCAGCTCAAGGAATACATGTATTGGCTGGAGTAATAGATTCTAATTATCAAGGAAAAATTGTTGTAACATTCCATAATTTAGGTGAAGGGCCCATACACATTCATAAAAATGATAGTATATTTCAAGTGATTATTGTTCCTTGTAAAACAATACCACTTGTAAAAACTGACCCTCCTTCCAAAATAACTGTCAGAGGAACTGAAGGATTTGGTTCTACTGATAGAATAAAATCGGGAGCTAAAGTATGGGTAAAACGGAAGCCAGAGGATGTTCCAAAGGCTGCAGAGATTATAGCACATGGGAGGGATAGCATTGTAACTATTGTTTATTCTGAAGAAGGTAATTACAAAATTGTACCCTTAACTCATTTATTCTACTGTGAGTGAGACTTCAATAGTCTGGTTATTGTCTCTTTGCTTCTTCTTGACTTTTTGTCTGTTCACCTTGTTTGCCAGATTTGTTTCCACAGGCTTGGTACCCTCCACCTGTAGATGTCTGATAACTTAAGCTGGATGTCATCCCCTGTCTGCAAATGTTATGTGTCACCCCTGGACCTGGCATCAAGAATATTAAGAACTGACCTCTGAAATGGCACCCCTTGGAACAGGGACAACTCTACATCTGATCTCAGCAGCAAGTAGTCATGGAAGAAGAGACCTTTGCCCCTTACCCCAAGATTTGGGGGCCCCATTTGTTCGGGGTGGGGGGAATGATGGGGAGCTTGTGCTCAAGCCCCACCCTAAAATACTGTTTTCTGTGTTTATTGTGTGCTATCCTTGTTATATTGTTGTGAAATTCTGTTGACACCAGTTATTCCTACTGTATTTTTGCCAAGTAAGGGACATGAAAGATCTTGGGGCCAAATGTAAGGGTTATGGGATTTAAAGATCTTCCATGCTCCATTGGATTTGCTGATATAGCAGGAAGGGGTGGGGCAAGAGGAAGCAGAAGTTAAGCTAGAGTTCTTGTGGTGACTGGCAGTGGTGGCAGCAGCAGCAGCAGAGGCAGCGGCAGTGGTAGTGGTAGCGGCTGAGGTAGAGGTGGAGTAGCAAACCCCTTTTGGAGCCAGCCAGAATTTCTTCTAAGGACTCCTACTGAGGACTGTCAGGGGCTGGAGCTGCTAGGAGCACACTTCCTGGATGCTAGTAGTTTCTGTGAGTGGGGAGAGGAGGACCTTTGCCTGAGGTAGCCTGTTCTGTTTTAAAGGCTTTGAGAATGTGGGTGCTTTCTACTTTATCTACCTGTGCCAATTTCATAACTACTCTGATGGCTCTGACTTTCTGGTTTCGGGACTCAATCATTTGGTGTTTTAATAAATGTTCTAGATCCCCCATATAGAGAGCCTGGTATATTTTGTGATTAATAACTACATCAGCATATTTATAATTGCCATAGGGATTGTGAATATTGCATTGCTAATACACCCCTTTCCACAGCAGTCCTCTAGGAAACTTGTCAATATTGGTGTATGAGTATGAAATAGTGATGAACAATCCAATGTTTGGGTTGGCCTTCATATACCATCCGGGTGAGGATCTAATTATCCTTGTCTCTGAGTAAGCATCTCCAAGTATGAAAGACTCTCTTTTCAAACTCTCTTGAATTCCCTTCACTTGACTTTCTGATACCCTTTACTATAGCCTTTCCTTTGCCTTGTAATAATACATAAATTTCTAAAGATTACCAAGCAACATGATCACAGAATGGAGAGAGGAGTAACTTCAGTGGCTATCACCCCAGTGTTCCCTAAAAAAATAATTTGCCATACTAAATACCAAATCAATAGTGATCAATCCTATGTTTTAGGACCTCCAATGAGCAGGAGCCCATTAGCTTCGATAAAAAAATCATAAGCCTATGGTCACTTTTATATCAAGTGTAACTGTTAAAATATCATCTTATAATTTATATAAATTTTGAAGTTATTCACACTAATTATCTTAGGTAAGTGGATCAGTAGAATAGATATGGTACACAAGACAGTAATAAATAACCATAGCAATGGAGTAATTGATAAACCCAAAGATCCAAGTTTTGGGGACAAGAATTCATTATTTGACAAAAAAACTGTGGGAAAACTGGAAAGCAATTTGGTAGAAACCAGATATATATCAACATCTCACACTATATACAAAGATAAGGTCAAAATGGGTACGTGATTTAGACTCAAAGATTGGATACCATAAGCAAACTAGGAGAGTATGATCTGTCATAGTTATTGAAAATAGAAGAATTTTTGACTAAACAAGAGACAGGGAACATTACAGTATTTAAAATGAATAATTTTGTTTACATCAAATTAAAAAAAATGTACAGACAAAACCAATGTAGGAAAGCTTAAGAAGGAAAGCAGAAAACTAGAGGATAATTTCTCTGAAAAAGGCCTTATTTTTCAAATATATAGAGAACAGGGCCAAAATTATAAGAGTACAACTCATTCTCCAATTGATAAATTTTCAAAGGATATGAACAAGTAGTTTTCAGATTAAAAAATCAAAGTTTTCAATAATCATAACAATATACTCTAAATCACTATTGAATAGAAAAATACAAATTAAAATAAGTCTGAGGTACCACTACACACCCATCATATTGGTTTATGCAACATATTATCTGTATCCCAAAGAAATGGGAAAAATGGAATAAGATCTATATCTACAAAAATATTTCTATCAGCTTTGTGCATGTGTGCATATGTGTGTGCATGTTTGTGTGTGTGTGTGTGTGTGTGTGTGTGTGTGTGTGTGTGGTGACGAAGATTAGAGATTTAGGGAATTCCCATAAATTAAGAAATGACTGAACAAGTTGTGGTATATGATTATGATGAAATGCTATAGAGTTATGAGCAAGAGGCTTTCAATAAGACCTGGAAAGATTTAGATGAATTGATGGAAAGTGAAATATGCTGAATCAGGAGAACATTGTACAAAGTAACAACAATGTTGTATGATTATCAGCTGTGAATGACTTAAGCTATTCTCAGTGAAGAAAAGATCTAAGACAATTCCAAAGCACTCACTACAAAAAATGATATTCCCCTCCAGAGGAAGTCTGAGTACAGACTGAAACATATATATGCATACATGCACACACACACACACACACACACATATATATACACACAATACATACACATATTATACAGACATCTGTAACTGTGCATATACACATATACATATATATGAATATAGATAAACACTATATACATATATATGTACATATACATTTTTTGTTTTTTGGGGGGGTATTTAGAATGTTGAAAATTGTTTTTACATGCAATTGAAAAAAACTAAAAGACTAAAAGAAAAAAAATCCCCAGTTGGAGAAAAATTGAGACTTCAGACAGTGTCAGTGACTTACTTCACATTATCATTACTGGGTAAGCGAGGAAAAAGGATGCAGGCAGTGGTGTTCTCAAAAAATTTTAATAAGAAATTTTTGAACCATTATGCCTTTTTGTATTTTTTTTGTATTATTAACCCTTGCCCATCACTTTATTAAGCCTAGACCATGAATAACAACAAAAAAATCAAGGCCTGATTTGTAGTGTTTGCTGAAGTATCTGGGATAAATGTCCTCACTAAAATTTAATAGTACTCTGATTTTAGCACACCTCTGAATGTAGGTCTCTCAATTCTCTCTTGGCTCAGTTTTTTAAATAGATCATGCCATCATTCTAACCTACTAGTGAGTATCCTTAGTTATATAACCAGATACTCTGTCTTCTGACAATGATGAATGAGAATTTGTAGTTATTCTTACCATTTGGTGATTTAGGGTAAAGAGAATCCCAGAATTTTAAAACAATTCCAGTTGCAAAAAAGAAAGAATTAGGCTTGTTAATGAGTCACTACAAAAACATTATTATGTATATTGAAATCTAACTTGCTCTTGTCCCATTGACCACTCCAGCACTAGTCAATACAGTAAGTTTATAAGTAGCTAGTAAAAAGTACAAAGGTGAGAAGTGCAATTGTATTGGGGAACATACAAATCACTATCAAAATGTCCTATAAATTAAGTGAGAATAACAGTTATGTGAAAATTGTCTCATAAATTGGAGAGCACAGGAGCCACTGGAAACTGTCTCATAAATTCACTAAGGCCATACCCTGAGATTGTTAAATAAAGGGAATCCAGCTAAGCCTTAATGTAAGGGCTATTTGGTCTGGCTAACTAAATCTGTAAGCTGCAGATAAATTCCAGACATGTGCAGTAAGATCAGCAAAACACTAGGGAAGCATTATGCTTATGAATTAATCCCAATCCTAATCCTATTGGTGATAGCATTGAGATGATGTGGGCAAATTAATGAACTAAATCTAAAATAATAGTGTTAGTTCACCCACCACCAAAAAAAAAAACCCTATAAAATGAGAACACCAACTCCTGTATCTCCCAACAACTCCTCCATCTGGTAAGGGTACTTATTGCCTAGTGCTCCCAACTCTTTATCTGCAACTACTTAAGTCACTATATATCTCCCCTTCCTCATTCTCTTCCCTACTGCTGCCTCCCATCTTCTACCATCTGTAGTACCACCTTTGTACCCTCTCTGCATTATTAAAGTGTGATTGAAACATTGCTCCCCATTTATTGTCACTGTGGACTTTCCTGGAAAGTATTTTAAAAACTGAGTGTGCTTGCCAGCCTCAACCTAAAGGAATCCCTAAATGGTTCTGTCCCTTTACTCATAACCTGGAAGTACCAGAACTGAGATTATATGCAGCTAACAGTTGCTTTGCTATGAATTAATTGGAAGGAAGTTAACAGTTGGCAGGTGAACCTCATGTCTCCTCTAAAACAAGATTTTTTTTTCCTTTCCCTGGGTTTCAATAAATTAATTGATAGCTCCATAAATTAGTAACAATTCATCAAGAGTGAGGCCTGCATACTGGTTTTTAGTTTGAGAAATATTACTTAGTGAGAGGTAACAATGTTTAATTTAACAGTACAAAGTATTTAAGCATTAAGGAAGAGTTTAGAAGTATTTACTGGAAAACCAACCCAAGTATTAGCAGACTAGAAGCACTCAGCAGCAGGTTCTTCTTAGGGGCATTTCTGAGATTAGAATTCTAAATATGGAGAGAGATTTTTATATGTCAATTATGAACTAATACTTGCTAAGCAGAACATAATCGTGACTAGATGACTTTTAATAGTGGTTTACTTTCAGTGATACTGAGAATTTATAATTGTCATGTTTTGTTTTAAGTCTAGTAACATTTAAGAAAATGAAATTGGTTAGCTATTAAAACCAACTAACAGAGAATATAATCTCACTATTTTTTTTTCTTTATGTACAGAATTTATTTATTTATTTTTAGTTTTCAACATTCATTTCCACATGATTTGGAGTTCCAAATTTTCTCCTTATCTCTCCCCTACCACCCACTCCAAGATGGCAAGCATACTGATTACCCCTCACTCCAATCTGACCTCCCTTCCATCCCCCTTTAGCCTCCTGTCTTACTCCTTTCCCCCTTACTTTTTTAATATTCTAATTTGTTTATTTTTAGTTTTCAACATTCATTTCCACAAGATTTTGAGTTACAAAATTTCCTCCATCTTTCCCCTATCTCCCACCCGAAAATAGCTATCCTATTGAATACCCCTTCCCCCAATCTGCTCTTTCTTCTATCTTCCCCCATTCTTCCTCTGACTTTCTAGTAGGGCAAGATGGCTTTTTATATCCTGCTGCCTATATATCTTATTTCCTAGTTGCATTAAAAAAATCAATTTTTGGCTTTTTTGGGGGGAGGGCAGTGTGATAGTAATGGCATTTAAAGATTCCCCTGTATTGGCTTAGTTTTTCAAACTGATTGTGTTAAAACCCAGAGCTTGTTAATCCCACCTGTGGGATGGACTTGTTGATGTGAAAAGAAAGTCCTGAACTGGGAGGAGCTGGTGACGTAGATTTTTGGAGAGACAAGAGAGAGGCAGAAGACCTTTTTGGAAGCAGCACCTCGTGGAGAGAGAGAGAGACTAAGAGAATTGCTGGTGGCCGCTTTGAATTGCCCTGGACTTTTGAGACCTGCCCCCTGAGCTGCCAAGGACTGAGGAGACATGGCTGTTTTGCTGGTATTTTGTCTGTCTGTTTTGATGTTGTTTTGCCAGATTTGTCCACTGGTGAAAGACAGTCCTTTTGTTGAAGAAGTCCTGGAACCTGGCTGTTCGCTAAGAAGCCCTGAGACTGTCTTGCAGACAGAGAGTGAATACTGTACACTGGTGAGGGACAGTGCTGTTGTTGCAGGGGTCTGGAGACTGTCCTGCAGACAGAGTGAATACTGTCCACTGGTGAAGGACAGTGCTGTTGTTGCAGGGGTCTGGGAACCTTTCTGTTGGTTCGGAAGCCCTGAAGAAGGATTTTCTGGTTGTATGTTTACAGAAATCCTGGGAGAGGGCTTTGCTAATGTGTTCAGGGGTTCTAGGACTGTTCTACAGACAGAGGATAAATTCATGAAGGGACTAGCAATGTATCTTATGGCCTTGCTAAGCCTTGTCTCCCCAGGAACTAAGATTGCTGAGAACTTGCCTCATGTCAAGATGAAGAAAAGACCTCCATTTGGGTATTAAGTGCTGTGTTTAAACTTGATGTAACTCTGGGGTAGATTCAATTGTGATCCAGGGGTGGGGAACTTTTGACCTTATTGTGCTCTGTGATTGACAAATGAAGGTACTTTACCTATGTTTGGAAACTAATCTCCATTTGAGAAGAGGGGTTTTGCAGTGGACCAAATGAAGGTATAGCCTAGGGGTGGAGAAGTATTTAGAACAGGGACTTTGTAATTGATTGAATGATTGGAAGGTCTTGGGGTGGGGTAGTACTTGGAGATTATTTAATCACACTTAGTAAATGCTGTATTTTGAATGATGTCATGTTTTGATCTTCTCTGTTCTTGGTTTGTCACTGAATAAAATAGAGAGCACCTATGCTGGTATTTTGAACCTGGGAAGTTGCCTTTCCTTGGCATTACATTACAGGCAGTTGGGGTTAAGTGACTTGCCCAAAGTCACATGGGTAGTAAATGTGTCAAGTGTCTGAGGCCGGATTTGAACTCAGGTCCTCCTGATTCGAGGGCCAGAGCTTTATTCATTGTGTAACCTACCTTCCTATATATAATATAATATTGGTTTTAAAACCTTTGATTTCCAGATTTTTTCCCTTCTTCCCTTTCCACCTACCCCTACTGGGAAATTAAGTGATTCAATATAGGTTGTACATGTGTAGTCACACGAAACATTTCCATGGTAGATACATTGGGAAAGATTAACCATATTTCCCTCCATCCTATCGTGCCCCCCACTTATTCTATTTTCTATTTTCGATGCTGTCCCTTTGCAAAAGTGTGTGCTTCTAACTGCCCTCCCCACAAATTTGCCCTCCCTTCTTTCATCCCCCCTCTTATCCCCTTTCCCCCTACTTTCCTGTATGGAAAGATACCCAATTGAGTGTGTATGTTATTCCCTCCTTAAGACAAATTCAATGAGAGTAAGGTTGACCCATTCTTTTTTGCCTCCCTGTTCTTCCTCTCCATTGTAACAGTTTTCCCTTGCCTCTTTTATATGAGATAATTTACCCTATTCTATCGCTCCCTATCTCCTCTCATTATATTCCTCTCTCACCTCTTAATTTTAGTTTTTAGGTATCATCCCTTCTAATTCAACTGATCCTGTGCCTTTTGTCTATGTATATGTGTACACATATATACACACACTCACAAATGCATTTATATACACATACACCTTCCTATATAAACATATATGCATATATATGTGTACATATATACACACACATACATACACACACTCATATATATTTCCTTCAACTATCCTTATGCTGAGAAGAGTCTCATGAGTTGTAATCATAATTTTTCCATCTAGAAATGCACATATTTCAACTTTAATAAGTTCCTTATAATTTCTTTTTCCTGTTTACTTTCTTATGCTTTTCCTGCTTCTTGTATTTGAAAGTGAAATTTTTGTTCAGCTCTGGTTTTTCATCAAGAATGCTTGAAAATTCAGGTGGCTAGGTGGTGCAGCGAATGGAGTACTGGTCATGGACTCAGGAGAACCTGAGTTGAAATCTGGCCTCAGCCACTTAACACATACTAGCCATGTGACCTTGGGGAAGTCACTTAACCACAGTTGTCCTGCCATCCCCCTTCCAAAATAAAAGAATGCTTGAAAGTCCTCTATTTCATTGAATAAACCATATTTTCCCCTGAAACATTATACTCAGTTTTGCTGGGTAGTTGATTCTTGGTTTTAATCCTAGCTCTTTGACCTGTGGAATATCACATTCCAATCTCTTCAATCTTTTAATGTTGAAGTTGCTAGATCTTTTGTTATCCTGATTGTTTTTCCACAATACTAAAATTGTTTCTTATAATTGCTGCTTGTAGTATTTTCTCCTTTACCTGGGAACTCAGGAATTTTGCTATGATATTCTTAGGAATTTTATTTTTGAGCTCTTTTAAAAGAGGTAAATGGTAGATTGCTTCAATTTCTATTTTACCCTCTGGTTCTAGAATATCAGGGCAGTTTTTCTTGATAATTTCTTAAAAGTTGATGTCTAGGCTTTTTTTTATCATGGATCTGAGGTAGTCTAATCATTTTTAAATTATTTTTTTCCTGGATCTGTTTTCCAGATCATTGTTTTTTTTTTTTCTTCTAATGATATATTCCACATTGTCTTCTGTTTTCTTTTTTCTTCATTCTTTTTTTATCTCTTTTATAATATCTTGATTTCTCATAAAATCATTACCTTCCATTTACTCCATCCTAATTTGAGGAATTATTTTCTTTAGTGAGCTTTTGGACCTTCTTTTTAGTTTGACTAATTTGCTTTTTAAGATATTCTCATCCTCTTGGCTTTTTGGAGCTCTTTTGCCATTTGGGTTACTCTATTATGTTGATATTTATATATCACTTTTAACATCACCATTATCTACAGGAGAACCACATAACAAATAGTATTTTTTAAAGAAAAAGAAAATGTCTAACTCTACCAAAACTGTACATTATATGAAAAAAGTCTAAAAATATATGCATATACCACAGCTATGGACCACTTATCTCTGCAAAGGAGTTGGGCAAGGGAATCTTTTGCATATCTTTTCACTAGACCCATGTGTTTTCTTTAGAGTTTTGCCATGTTCGATTTTCATTTAAAGTGGTAATTATTTATGTTTACATTGGAATGTCATCATACCTTGATTTTTCAGATAATTTTTTCATGTTTCCCTTTAGTGATCATATTCATAATTTCTTACAACATTGTAATATTCCATTGCATTCAAGAATAGCAATTGTTTTAGCATTTCCCAATCATTAAGCATTTATTTTGCTTAGTTTTTGTTACCACACAAAGTATTGTTATAAACATTTTGAGTTATATAAAATTTTTCTTTTCATCAATGACCTATATTACATATAATCCTAATAGAAGAAATTAAGTGTTGAAGGGTATGGGCATTTTAGACACTTTGCATAAATTCAAAATACTTTTGAAAATGTTAGTACTGATTCATAGTACCAGTCAATACTCATAAATGCATCTATCACCCCTCTAACATGAACTATCTCTATTTTGTAATCTTTGTGAGTTCACTACATGTGAAATGAAACCTCAGTAATCTTTTGATTTAATAATAGCTAAGCATATTCGTTAACTATTATATAGCCCTTACTATGTGCCAGGCATTAGGCTAAGTGCTTTGCAATTTTCTTATTTGATGCTCACAAAAACATTGGGAGATGGATGCTATTGTTATCCCCATTATACAGATGAGGAACCTGAGGCAAGAAAAGATTAAATGACTTGCCCAGGATCACAGAACTAGTAAGTATCTGAGGTCAGATTTGAACTCTGGTCTTTCTTACTTCAGGCTTACCAATCTATCTTTAATGCCACTATTATGAGTAATTTGAAAAATTCTTTTATATTGTTATTAATAGTTTCAATTCTTTCAGGACTGATTTGTTCATGTTATGTAAGAATATATCTATTGAAGAATGGTTTTTAGTCATACATGGCTACATAGATGGATAGATAAGCAGATGTGTACTTAAATACATACACAGGTCTAAGTAAAGAGAGAGTGATAGTGGTATACTGACATACAAAGGCATAGATGTGTTAATTGTCTATGTATTGTGAATATTACCTGAAAATTGAATACAAGGATTTTTTCCACATCTAAGCACCTTCCTTTCTACCTCAAATGTATAATTTTTATTTATGTAGAAGATTTCCAATTTTGTGTAATTAAATTTAGGAATTTTATGTTTTGTTATTGTCTCAACCTTTTGGTTAAAAATTAATCTCATATCCGTAACTATAAAATATATGATCTATTTCATTTCTCATTTATTATCTGTCTCATATAATTTTTAACATAGATATCTTACATCCATTTTTAATTTATTGTGGAACATATGTGTGGTGTTGGCATAAGCTTTGTGTGTGTATGTGTGCCATACTGCTTTGTACTTTGAAGAGTACTTTTTTCATTAAATATAAAGATAATTCCTAATTAATAATGCTTTCCAGTTTATCAGACACTCAGTTGAGTTCCATTATTTTTAGTTTTCCCTTATCAATTTTGTTCCACTGATTTAATTCTTTTTTAAAAAATAACCATTATCAGTTGTTATGTTTTTTTAATAATCACTGTTTAATAAAACCTTTAAATCATGGAAGTATTATTTCCTTTTCATCACTTCATCCCTATAACTTCTCTTATTTCCCTTGATATTCAAGGTAGTTTGTTTCTCCAAATGAAGCTTGAATCTTATTGCTTTTTGGAATACTGCAAAAAATCTCTTTCATACTTTGGTTGGTAAAGCATTAAAATTGGAAATTAACTATAAGAACATATTTGCTTTTTAATGACTTAGAACTGTTTCACCATGAACACTGAATATTCCTCTGTATATTTAAGCTGTTTATTTCTTTGAGGACCATTTTGTACGTCAATATTGAAAAGTATTTTATGTGTTTTGAGAGATTGCTAACCAAATTTCATGTGTATTTTCTAGTCATTTTTAAAGACATTTCCTCTTCCACTTTTTCCTTTTCTTTGGTTGTCTAATTATTCCCATCTCTCCCCACCTCTCTGAATTAAGCTGTTAAGTAAAACCCTCTTCTTCACTTTCCCTTCAATATGGATGGAAGTTTATATGTATGAATGTGGATGGGGGTAAGAGATTAGAATGACAATAAGGGAGTGGCTGGGTGGATCCCAGAGCACAAGCTTATGATTCCTTTTGAGAAGTTTTGACACTGTGTGGATCCTGGTAGGATAAGAATTCCCAGTAAAGTTTAGAAGGAATTACTTTTCTCTCCTTAGTCATTAGGTTGTTATTTCATTGGTTGTTCTTAGTGACTTAGCCTGTGGAGAAAGCTACTTAACTTCTAGCACATAATTCTTATTTTGGAAGGTTGTGAGATATTGTGAGCATTAGAGAAAATATTAATCTTCTGTCTTGTGTGACCCGCAAGTGTTCACCATTTATGTTAAAGAAAGAACCCTCCACTCATGCTTTGCTCAAATTCTTAGGAAGTTTCACTTATATTTTTCTTGACAGGAAACCTATATTTACTTCTTTGTAACAAATGTTTCTAGCTCTACTTTCTAGGGTCAAGCAAAATAAGACTAATTGCTCTACTATGTGACAGTCCTTATTTGAATATAGCTATCATAACATTCTTAAACTCTATTGTGAATTGTTTAGGGTAAAAATGATCAAATTTCAAAAATTTTGTAGGGAATAAATAAAAATAATACAAAATACAATAAATAAATAAAATACCCTCTTTCTCTTATGGTAATCATAGTTAAGAATTTATTTGTATTGTCTTCACTTACTTAAATGCTCCATCACTATCAATTATGCGGTCTTGGTCTCCATTTCCTGAAATATGAAATGGGCAAGAAGAGATTGTATACATATACCAATGAATGAAAAATTGAAGTACTAGGTACAAATAGATATATACCATCAAAGGAATTTAAATTGGATTTTGTTTTATTATCCCAAATTTTTAGCAGGATTCTGATTGGTGAAACATCAATGAACCTAGACATCAATAACTTTAATAGAGGATTTTTCAATATCCTTCTGAATAAACTTATCTATAAATTCATCAGTCCCAAAGAAACAGATAGACAAAACATTAACTTATTTTCTGGGGAAATTCAAGCTCTTGACCAATGAACCTACATCACTTAGAGTTTCCTGTTTCAAGCAATAGCTAAACAATCCACCTCTGGAATACTGAATGGAGATGTGATCTTGTGTTATTGAAGGAGATATTTCTGAAAATTATCCCTATCTTTTAGTGAAGGAATTGTCTAATTGCTCTCAGCTGAGCTCCATCAAATTCCTCTCCAATCAATTAAAAAATAAAGCCTCTAATAAAATTCAGGAGCAGGAGAACCACCAACAGTTCAGATGAAACAATTTTCCAGCCCAATGCAACTTCAGAGATCAGTGAGAAATGTCTATCTCACCTGGGTTGTGGTCAGGACTGGAGCTTAGCTCAGGCCTGCCCTTATACCAGCAGAAAGCCTTGGAGGCACCTACACTGGCAGCAACAGATGCTTCAGAAGTTCTCAGCCCACAGATGGTGGGGCAGGTGGGGTTGGACAACTGATAAAAATGAGATTCCAGAGTAACCTTGGCTAGCAGTAAGTTCAGAACCTTGTTCATTGCCCATATGTAGTTCTGGGTCACAATCCCAGGGTCAAAATGAATCATAGCACTGAGGCCAGAGGTCACCAAGGCAGAGAGGAGTGCTTGTAGTTACTCACAGGGGAGAAGGTACCCTAGTCAAAATTCCAAGACAGAGCGAAGCAGTATCAACTAGAGCATCAGGAGAGTTGGGTACCTGCTCACAGTCACAGAGTTAGGAAAAACTCCTGGGTAAAGGCCAGAGTACAGGCCAGGAGAGCAGTGACTATACCTTTCCTTAGATCATACCACTTTGGAAGCACTGAACCAACAGCTAGCTCTAAAAATGACAGAAAGAAAGGCCTGAAATGGTGGCAAAGAATTGGAAATTGAGGGGATGCCCATCAATTAGGGAATGGATGAAAATGTCATGATATATAATTGCGATGGGATACTATTGTGCTATGAGAAATGATGTTTAAGATGCTTAAAGAAAAAATTGGGAAGACTTACAAGAACTGATGTGAAGTGAAATGAGCATAACCAAAAGAATATTGCACAGAGTAATGGCAATATTGTGGGATGATTAGTTATGAACGGTTTAGCCATTCTCAGCAATGCAAAGGCCCAAGACAATTCTGAAGGACTTACAATGAAAAATGTTATCCACCTCCAGAGAAAGAAGTGATGGAGTCTGAATGCAGAGTGAAACATGTTTCTTAAACTTTTTAAAAATTATTCTTGGGTTTATTTAGTTTGCATTTTCTTTTGTAAACTGGTTAATAGAAACATGTTTTGCTTGACTACACATGTATAATCTTTTACAAATTGCCTGAGTAGGGATGGAGGAAATGAAGATGGCAGAAAATTTGGAACTGAAATTTTTACCTTATTTTTGGAATTTTTTTTCCAATTACATGTAAAAAAAATTTTTAGCCTTTACCTTTTAAAATTTGATTTCAAAATTCTCTTCCTCACTCTCTCTTCATCTCCCTTCTTGATACAGGAAACAATTTGGTATAGGTTATATATGTACAATCATGTGAACCATAGTTTGATATTATTCATGTTGTGAAGAAAACACAATGACAACAACAAAGAAATAAAAAAAATAACCTTTTTCAATCTGGTTCAAAACTCCACCAATTCTTTCTCTGGAGGTGGACAGCATTTTTCATCACAAATACTTTGGAATTGTTTTAGATAATTGTTTTGCTGATAATAATAAAGTCATATGGAGTTGATCATTACACAATATTGCTCTTATTGTATACATTGTTTTCCTGGTTCTTCTTATTTCACTTTTCATCAGTTCATACACATCTTTCCAAAATTTCCATAATTGTTCATCAATCCTTATAATACAATGGTATTTCCTTACAATCATATGCCCAATTTGTTCAGCCATTCCCAATTAATGAGCATCTGCTCATTTTCCAATATTTTGTCACCACAAAAAGAACTGCTATAAATATTTTTGTACATAGAGGTCATATTGAGCTGTATTACTTGATGAAAGGGTATGTGCAGTTTTGTAACTCTTTGGGCATAATTCCAAATTCTCTCCACAATGGTTGGATTAGGAACTCAAATTAATGTACATACATACACACCTACTTACATTTATGCATGCCTATGTACATATGTTAAAATTATTTAAATGTAATTAAAATAATTAAGAATAAGTAAAAAAAAGAGAAAGAAAGAAATAAAGAGAGAAGAAAAGAACTGAAAAAGAAGGAACAATACCAGGATATGATTGTGTTTTATATTCTTGTTTTCAGTATTAATTTGCTTTATAAAGGGCTTCTAAGCCAACCCCACCTGCTTCTCTCTGCTTTGTACTCTAAAGTCCTATAAGCAAAAAGATGCACTGATTTTGATAAAAACTTTAAACATGATGATTTACATTTTGTAAATGTAGGCAATACAATTTTTTTCTGTTGTCAGCAAAATATAACACTCTGCATTTGAATGTTTTAATTTTTTTTTAATTCAAGAGAAGTTCCCTTATTTTATTTGCAGGTTTCATTTTCCTCTTCCCATGCCACTTATCTTCAAGTATCTTCTTCTTTTACTAATTAAAAATATATGCGTCATATGAAGAGTGACCAAAAATTGAAATATTCTGTGATTTTAGCAAGTATTCTAAGGAAAGACTAAAATGCCTGTAAGTACCCTGGAAAGAAAAGTGCATGAATAATTAATGTTTTCTTTTCTACTTTCCATTATAGGTCTGCTGAAATAATATTGACATTTTAGTTGGTGGGGACATTTTTCTTATTAATACCAGCTATTTTGATTGTGAAGGTAATTTTTAGTTTCCAGAGAGCAACAAAACAGATAATTATCAAAATTATTACCATGTATTAAAGCAGGAAAAGGCAAGATTATGTTAGGAAGGCAAATGCAGGGAAGCCTATTGCATAGTTTCTTGTAAAAAGGTATTTAATTATGCTTTACTCTTATTAAGAAGTAGAATTTTTTTCTGTCTCTCATTACTTCTTTGGGATTCCTAATTTAAGAAAGTTCATTGTTAATTTTAATGCCTTCTCCTGAAAAGCCATCATTAAAATTTCACTCCAATTCCTTCTGATATTAGGACATGAACACAGCTTTTATTTTTAAACTGAAAAAAAAAACCCTCTATTTACTCTGATATGATACTTCTTAAAATAAAACAGAAAAAATTAAAAGTAGCAAAATACAACCTTAAGCTTCCAAAGTGGAAATAACGTAATTGGAAAATAGTAGGCCAAGGATCATGCCTTGGAAAACTCACAAGGAATGGGTGCAGAGAAAGAAGGGGAACAATGTAGGAAGGATCAATTAGAGCAGAGGCAAAGGTTGCTAAAGCTTCTATTTTTTCCTTCCTTCTTGTCTGAGAACATAAGATTACCTTGTTCCTTGCTGGATGTCTTAAGCCTTATAGTAATTCTGTTACTCTTCTCCATAAATCATCTTTTATGTCTGGTCCATGTTCAGTCTCTCCTTATTTATATGTTACCTCCTTTCAACCAAGACACATATTCAGTTAGTGTCCCTTGATTCTACTGCCTCCTCAAAGCACAATCATACATTTCTAATAATTTTGACTGCTAAATTACTAGAAAAAAAATCCCAGCAATTATGTACTCTACTTCCTACTTAGCTCATAAAAACCAGATTCCACTGACACCACTCTGACATAGCTTTCTCCAAGGAAGTTTATTGTTTCCTTATCTCCACATGCAAATGATTTTCATTCATTCATTCAGCCTTTTGGAGGGCAGTTGGGGTTAAGTAACTTGCCCAAGGTTACACGACTAGGTTTTTTTGTGTGGGTGTTAAGTGTCTGAGGCCAGAACAGAACTCAGGTTCTCCTGACTCCAGAGCCAGTGCTTTACTCACTGCACCACCTAGCCACCCCCAAAAGCTTTTATTTAGCTTGTATCCTCCTTGAGTTCTCTGTAGCTCTTTCTTGATAGTCCCTTCTCTTTTCTTCCATAGATACTTTCTCTCTTAATTTTCTAATTGTCTGAGGGTTTGAATTTTTTTCATGCCTCCCCCCCCTTACTTATTAACATTATGCTATACTTAAAATGTGTCACCTAAAGCTTCCTTTGGTATTCTATCCAGTATTTTTTTCCCTACATGATTCTGTTTCATTCCATGGCTTCAATCAAGCATCCTCAAAATGTGGATGACTATGATCAATCTATGCATTGTATATGTGTATATACATACATAAGTATATATGTCATAAATAAATGCATGTGCACATATACACATAAAACTGTGCGTGTACATACACATATGCAACTATGTTTATATTTAATACATACTTATTTATATACGTATATATCTGTACCTATGTCTATATCTTTAGTGAGAGATAGATATCTCAAGACCTGAACTGTACTCAAATTTTAGCCTTTTCTCAAATTGTTAGCCACATGATTGATATTCTACCTTTAGAACTTTCTGTAACTATGCTATGCTAAATATTGTAAAAATTGAACACATAATCCCCCACCCATCACTTTCTCCCAAAAAAATTCCATTTTACTCTAGATTCCTATTATTTTGAAGGCAAATTATACTGTGGAATTTCAAGCTAAAAATGAATAGATAAATGGAGAGCAGTAGACTTCTTGTTCAAAGAAACCTGTGTTATGCACTCCTGATTGTGTTATTCTTCTCTTCTTGATGTTTCCACAGAGTAAGTGACCATAAACTAATAATGAACAGTGTTAGAGATTAAGGCTGTTTTTTTTGCTGTATTAGATTTTTATGCCCAGAAAGGAGTTGTGCTATTTGAATTCTTCCCTCTAGGGGCCATCCTGCCTTGTTGCCTTTTATTTGGCAGAGATAAATGTTGCTACCTGAGAACACAGTGAGAAAACCCTAGGGAAATTGAGAGGTGAATATCTTGTCTGGGGTCATATAATCCAAATTTGTATGCCAAAGGCAAATCTCAAACTCAGACTTTCCTCAATCTGAGACCAATTCTTACTCTGGTCTTCCATGTTGCTTTTCATTACTATCACAATTGCCACTGCAAAAATATTTCCAAAGAAAGAAAATTTCATGAGAAAATATTTACTAATTGCAAAATTCTATGTTTAATAAATATCTTGGTCTAGACTCTTGAGAACTAACATACTAAAGAAAGTCAAATAAGACAAACAAATAATCATTTACAAGTGAGGTAAGGTATTATAACCTTCTCGAGGAAACCTTTCCCAATCTTCCTGAATTCCAGTAGCTTCTCTGTGGATTATTTCCAACTTATCCTCTATATAAGTATTTATATGTATCTCCCCAATTAAAATGAGAGATTCTTAAGAAAATGGACTGTCATTTACCTTTCATAGTTTTCTGAGCACTTATAACAGTGCCTGGCACATAAAAGATGCCTAATAAATGATTTTTTTAAGCAATTGGGGTTAAGTAACTTGCTCAAGGTTACACAGCCAGTTATTTCTGGGTGTGGTGCTAAGTATCTGAGCCCGGATTTGATCCCCAGGTTATCCTGACACTGGTGCCGGTGCTCTTACTCGCTGAGCCACCTGTCCGCCCCTAAGATAATAAATGATTTTTGACTGACTGCTATCACAAATATGTGTAAGGAGTGAACCCTTTGAATGCATTACCTTCCCTGTGTTTTGCAGTGTGCTTTTGTGCAGTAGTAAACGTATTTATCAGAATTAAGCAGTATTCACATGAAATCATACAAAATAATTATTTTGAAAACTAAAAAAATAAAACAGGATTTAGTCATTAAGGAATGGAGTAAAATCTTTATATTATTTCTCTAGTTTAACAATTATATTTCAAATAAAGATGTTTTCCCAGAAATAATAACCATAAGTAAAGTGATAACCTCAATTACCCACATATTAGTTTGAAATGGGCACATTGCTTAAAAAACCTAGAGTTGGATATGTCTGATGAATGACTTAAAAAGAAGTTAATTTTTTTTCCATCCATACTATTCAATTACTGAAGTTTTTGATTTACTAAAACTTTCTTGTTATAAGAGGGAGAATCTATACTAAAAGAGAATAAATGCTATGATACTTGGTGTCCTAACTAAAAGGGTTCTGTAAATTGATCTGCAAAATGAGCATGTGATTAATTTTGTATATCAAATAAACATTTAACCACCATGATTTCCATGAAAGCCCATATAATCATTATTAATCTACAATCCATTTGTTTCCCTTTGAAGTTTGAGTGCAGTTACTAATAATTTGAATTAAAAAATGAAATAGTAATAGCAATAGGGGAAAGAAAGTAGCTCTGGCTTCTTGGTGTTGCTTTATTCTATTTCATGCACCAATTTTTTTATGTTTCTTTCTAGCATCTTCAGTTTTATTCCTGCTTAGAAATGGAAGAAAATTTGTGATCTGCAACACACTTTCTGCAAAGTGTAACTCATTTCACGTTTCATTATGTGAATAAAAAGCCTTAAAGTATTATAAAAGTTCATTTGATAGTATATTCTAACAGTGTAGTGATTTCACACTTTTAAAACTTCTTAACCTTCAGAGAAGAAACATAGAAAAATGAGGAAAAATCCCCCAGAAAAGGCTACCAAAGCCAAATCATATTAGGCAGATAAAAGGCTGACTATATGAGCTATTTAAACACATAAGTAGAATCTACATAGCTTTTAAAAATCATTTTGTATGTAATACTATTTGTTTCAGTAGTATTCAGCCTATATTCAGTAAGACCAGGTAAATATTCATGGATCTACTTTTATTTCTTAATTCCAAATTTGGTCACTGAGTCATGTCAATGTTCTAATGACATTTTTAAAAAAATATTATTTATTTGGAAAATAGCTAAGTGAAAAGACAGACATATTAATCCTATACAATAAATTTTATAAAGTTTAAGCCATTCTTTTATATAAATGAGAATCTATAAGATCAAAATCTCAAGTTAAAAATAAACCATAGGGGCAGCTAGGTGGCGCAGTGAGTAAAGAGCTGGCCCTGGAGTCAAGAGGACCCAAGTTCTGTTCTGGCCTCAGACACTTAACACCCACACAAAAAAACTAGCCATGTAACCTTGGGCAAGTTACTTAACCCCAATTGCCCTAAAAAAGACAAAAATAAATAAATAAATCATAGCTTAAAAATTAATATTAAACTTCAGAATAAAAACATATATGCTGTTTCACAGAACTAGTAACAAAACCATGATGAATGATTCGTAACTTAAAGTCCACATCTGGTTTAGCATACTGATTCTGAGTACTGCATTGTAGAAACAAAACTGACAAACTCCGTTGGAACTTGGTGGGGAGAGTGGGGGAATGGAGTACAGTCTGGCCTCAGTCCCCAGAGGAAGAAGTATCAGAGGTGCCATGGCCATGCAGCTGCCTCCACATAGCTATTTCAGAAGCTCCTGGCATGCAAGATCACAGACTATTCACGGGGGATAATTGCTTTTGTGTTGATCTGCCTGGATCTGCATCGCTCTCTTGGGAGAAGGAACTCATGTGTGTGATCAGGCAGCCAGAGCTTGTGGGTGGCTACAGAGAGGGCACCCAATTAAGAGTCAAGCAGCTGCAAAAACCCCAGAAATGTGGGACAAAATTCTCTACCCTGGAAGCAGTGTTCTACTGTGGCAAAGAGCTTGAAGTCAAATAATTGAGTAACAACATGAGAAAGCAAAGCAACCAAAGCAAGCACAGCAATCCAACTTCAGATTACTTTTTGGGGGACAAAAAGAATTGGGGCATGGAACAGGAGGAAGAGAGCAAAGTCAGAAGTCCTGCAACAAAAGCTTCCAGAAAATAATAAGCTGCTTACAGGCCATAGAGGAGCTTAAGAAGGATTTTGAAAACCACATAAGAAAAGTGTAGAAAAAATTGGGAAGAGAAAGGAGAATGATGCAAGAAAATTATAAATTGGGAATCAACAACCTGACTGAAGAAAATAACACCTTAAAACATAGACTAACTCAAATGGCAAAAGAGGCTCAAAAAGCCAATGAGTAGAAGAATGCCTTAAAAAGCCAGATTTGCCAGATGAAAAAGAATCTCAAAAGCTCACTGAAGAGAATCATTCCTTCAGAATGAGATTGGAGCAAATGGAAGCTAGTGAGTTTTTGAGAAATCAAGATACTATTAAACAGGTCCAAACAAATTGAAAGATAGAAGGCAATGAGAAATATCTCATTGGGAAAACCACTGACCTTGAAAATATATCCAGGAGAGATAATTAAAAAAAATTATTTGACTACCTTAAAGCCATGATGAAAAAAGAACCTAGAAATCATCCTTCAAGAAATTTTCAAGGAAAACTGTCCTGATGTTTTAGAGCCAGAGGGCAAAATAGAGTTTGAAAGAATCCATCAATCACCTCCTGAAAAAGATCCAAAAAAAGAAAACTCCTAGGAATATTGTAGCCAGTGTCCAGAATTCCCAAATCAAGGAGAAAATATTACAAGCAGCCAGGAAGAAACAATTTGAATATTGTGGAAACAAAATAAGGATAACACAGCATCTGACAACTTCTACACTGAGGGATGAAAGGTCTTGGAAAATAATATTCTGGAGGTAAAAGGATCTGACATTAAATTCAAGAATCACCTACCCAGAAAAACTTAGGATCATGTTTCAGGGGAAATTATGGTCATTCAATGGAATAGAGGACAGTTATATATATATATATATATATATATATATAATATATATAATAATATATTATATAATATATATCACATAATATATATAATATAATACACGTATATATAATATATAATATATACAGACATATAAATATATATGGGTGTGGGTGTGTACTAAATATGAGGATATATGGGCATATGAATATATATATGAGCATGTGTATATATGTGTACAGGTGTACATAGAGAGAGGGTACAGGACCAGTCAAATAGGAAGAGAGGATGCTTAAAAGGTAAAATTAAGAAGTGACAGAGGAATATAATGACAGGAGATGGGGAGAGATAGAATGGGGTCAATTATCTCCTATAGAAAAGGAAGAGGAAAAATGTTACAATGGGCGGGGGGAGAACAGGATTGCAAAAGGGAATGAGTCAATTTCATTCTTTTTTTTTTCAAATGGTTTATTAACTTCTGATTTACATCATTCATTTCCGCCAGATTTTGAGTTCTAAAATTTCTCCTCATTTTTCTCCTACCCACCACCCAAAAATAAAAGTCACACAGGATATCCCCTCCTCAAATCTGCTCTCTCCCATATTTTCTCCCATACCCCTTTTGACTTTTCCAGTGGATCTCCATGCCCTAGTGCAACATAGTAGTTATATTGTAAAAAAACTAACTATAGTTCCCACCTCCTATCCCACCTCCCATTTGTACTATTCTCTACTTTGATCCTGTCCCTTTTCAAAAGTGGGTGCTTCCAACTTCCCCCCCCCCAGGGTGCCTTCCCTTCCATCATCCCCCTTCTCATCCCCTTCCACCCCTACTCTCTTGGAGGGTAAGATACCCTATTTAATGTGTATTTCATTCCCTCCTCAAGCCAAATTCAATGGGAATAAGGTTGACCCATTCCCTTTTGCCTTCCTATTCCTCCCCTCCATTGTAACCATTTTCCTTTGCCTCTTCAATATGACGTAGTTTACCCTATTCTGTCTCTCCCCATCTCCTCTCATTATATTCCTCTTTCACATCTTAATTTCATCTTTTATGCATCCTCCCTTCATGTTAAATTGCTCCTGTGCCCTCTATGTATACCTGTAAACATATATACACACATTCATACATGTATTCATATGCCCATATACCCTCATATATAGACATATATATATATTTCTAATCCCTTCAACTACTGAGAAAAGTTTCATAAGTTACAATTATTGTTTTTCCATGTAGGAATGTTAGTAGTTCAACTTTGATAAGTTCCTTATGATTTCTTTTCCCTGTTTACCTTCTCATGCTTCTCTTGCTTCTTATATCTGAATGTCAAATTTTCTATTCAGCTCTGTTTTTTTTTCAGCAAGAATGCTTGAAAGTCCTCTATTCCACTGAATGACCACATTTTCCCCTGAAACATGATCCTCAGTTTTGCTGGGTAGGTGATTCTTGATTTTAATCCCAGCTCCTTTGACCTCTGGAATATCATATTCCAGGCCCTTCAATCCCTCAGTGTAGAAGCTGCCAGATCCTGGGTTATCCTGATTGTGTTTCCACAATATTCAAATTGTTTCTTCCTGACTGCTTGTAATATTCTTTCCTTAATATGGGAATTCCAGAACATGGCTATAATATTCCCAGGAGTTTTCTTTTTGGTATCTTTTTCAGGAGGTGATCAGTCAGTGGATTCTTTCAACCTCTGTTTTGCCCTCTAGTTCTAAAACATCAGCGCAGTTTTCTTTGAGAACTACCTGGAGGACGATTTCTAGGTTCTTACTTTGATTAGGGCTTTCAGGTCATCCAATAATTTTAAAATTATCTCTCCTGTATCTATTTTCCAGGTCAGTGGTTTTTCCCATGAGATATTTCATATTGCATTCTATTCTTTCATTTGTTTGGATCTGTTTTACAGCATCTGGATTTCTCATAAAGTCATTAGCTTCCATTTGCTCCAATCTAATTCTGAAGCAATGATTCTCCTCATTGAGCTTTTGAGATTCTTTTTCCATCTGGAAAATTTGGCTTTTTAAGGCATTCTTCTCCTCATTGCCTTTTTGAGCCTCCTTTGCTATTTGAGTCAGTGTATTTTTTAAGGTATTATTTTCCTCAGTCAGGCTGTGGACTCTCATTTCATAATTTTCTTGCATTGTTCTCATTTCTCTTCCCAATTTTTCCTCCACTTCTCTTATCTGCTACTTAAGGTCCTCTACGGCCTGAAACCAGCTTGTATTTTCCTTCGAAGCTTTTTGTGCAGGAGTTGTGACTTCACTGTCTTCTTCCTGTTCCATGCTTTGCTCCTTTTGTCTCCAAAATAGGAGTGTAATGTTGGAATCTTCTGTCTGCTTTGTTTCCTTTGCCTGGGCATGGTCCCTCAGTCACTTGACCCCTGGGCTTTTTGCCACAGTAGGACTCTGCTACCAGACAGGGGAGTTTTCGTCCCAAATGTTGGGGTTTTCTCAGCTGCTGTAGGTATTAGATGAGTGCCCTCTCTGAGGTCTCCACATGCTCTGCCAAGCTGGACACACACCCCAGGACCTCTACCCTAGACTGCAATCCAGATCCAAGCAGTTTAAAGCAACAGCGATTACCCCTCAGACTGGTGCTTGGTCACCCTACACTCTGCTGGCCAGGAGCTGAAGCTTCCAAGTGTCACTGGCTGGCTGTGCTGGTGTCTCAGTGGCTTCTCACCCTGAAGGCAAAAGCCACGCACTCCCACTTACTGGGTCCAAATTCCAGACTTCACTGCCCTGTCACTTTGTACTTCCCATCTTTGTGTTGATAAATCTGGAAACAGCCACACCTGCTGCTGATCTGAAGTCCCTCTGGCTGGAGGGATCCTCAGTGTGGAGCTGGGCTCAGCTCCCAGACCACTGCTCTGCCTGATTCCTGCCAGCCTGCCGGGTTGTCCTCAGGGGTAGGTTAGTTTCTCTGTGTCATTTTGTGGGTTCTGCTGTTCCAAAGTTTGTTTAGGGTCCCCCTTTTACATGAATTGGGGAAGGTGGAAGCGGGAGCAGTGTGGAGGTCCTGCTTCTACTCCGCCATCTTGACTCCACATCCCCACAATGAATTGAGTCAATTTCATTCTTAATGAATTTGGCTTAGGGAGAGAATGACATACACACCAAATAGAGTATTACATCCTATAGGAGAGTAGGAGGAAGGGGATGAGTGGGGGGATGATGGAAGGGAGGTCAGGCTTGGGGGGAGTGAAATTGGAAGTACCCATTTTTGAAAAGGGAAAGGATCAAAGCATAGAATAGAACAAGTGGGTGGTGGGATGGAATGGAGTGAAATATAGTCAGTCTTTAGCAATATAACCACTATGGAAATATTTTGCATAGCTACCATATACAACCTATATTGAATTGCTTATCTTCCCAGTAAGGGTGGGTGACTAGGGAGGCAGACAAAGAATCTGGAATTCAAAGGTTTAAAATCAAACGTCTAATATATATATATATATATATATATATATATATATATATATATATATACATATTATTATTATTTTACATGTAACTGGGAAATAAGATATACAGGGACTAGGGCATAGAGATCCACCATGCCCTCCTGGAAGGTTGGAGAGGGTGTGAGGGAAGATATAGGAGAGAGCAAAGTGGGAGAGGGAATAATCAGTGGGATTACTGTTTGGGGGTGGTAGGTTGGGGAAAAATGGGGAGAAAATTTGTAACTCAAAATCTTGTGGAAATGAATGATGTAAACTAAAAATTTTTTTAAAACTACAAATAAAAGGTGAAATTGAGAGGTGATAGAGGAATATAATGAGATGGAGAGAGACAGAATGGGGTAAATTCTATCATATAGAAGAGGCAAGGGAAAACTGTTACAATGGAGGGAAAGAACAGAAAGGCAAAGTGGAATGGGTCAACCTTACTCTCATTGAATTTGGCTTAGGGAGGAAATGACATACACATTAAATTGGGTATCTTTCTTTACAGGAGAGTAGGGGAGAAAGGGATTAGAGGGGGGATGATGGAGGGGAGGGCATGTTGGCGAGAGGCTAGTTAGAAGCACAAACTTTTGAAAAGGGACAGGGTCAAAGCAGAGAACAGAACAAGTGGGGGACAGGAAAGGATGAAGGTAAATATAGTCAGTCTTTCACAATATATTAACTATGGAAATGTTTTGTGTAGCTACACATGTGCAAATTATATTGAATTGCTTATATTCCCAGTAAGAGTGGTGATGAGGGAGGAAAGGAAAGAATCTGGAAGTCAAAATTTTAAAATCAAATGTTAAAAATTATTATTATTATTACCACCACCATCATCATCATCATCATCATCATCATTATTTCACATGAAACTGGGAAATAAGATATATAGGCACTGGGGTATGAAATTCCATCTTGCCCTACCAGAAAGTTGGAGGGTGGGTGGGGGAGGATATAGGAGAAAGCAGATTGGGGGAGGTGGTATACAGTGGGATTGCTGTTTTGGGGGTGATGGGTAGGGGAAAGACAGGGAAAAATGTGTTCCTCAAAATCTTGTGAAAATGAATGTTGTAAACTAAAAATGATCATAAAATTTAATTTTTAAATAAAAAAAATAAATGACAAAAAATCATAGAAAGGCTAAGTAGAGTCCCGAGTTATAAATAAAATAAACATATAGTTTAAGAATGAAATGAGAAAAATACCAACAAAATGGATGAGCAATTGAAAATATGTGCAAAGGTTTGTACAACATATTTCTTCCTTCATAAAACACAGTGGAATATTCATATTTGGCATAAAGGTACTAGAGCGCCTTTTAGATGAAGTAGTAAAGTCACTGAAGACATCAAAGATCAGAAACACATCTGTACCAAACCAAATATCTGTAAAGGAGATCTGTGCTAGAAGCTAAACATTTTTGTGGACATTGATTGATACTTTATATGTGAATGAGAGGAAAAGAATACCAAAGATAGGAGAAAATATGGCTCTATTGAGGACACCAGCTTCCTTTTAGGTCTTTGGGTTCATAATTTTCATTATCCTCAACTCCTCATTATATTTATTTCATCATACAATTGACTGAAAGACGAACAACAAGAAAGAACTCACTTTCATTATTACTTGTGGTCTAAAAGAAAGATAAGATTTGATAAAGCATTAAAACTTCATTAATGTCTTCTTCAACATGGTGGTTTCTCAAAGAAGTAAAAATTATGTAATTTTTTGAAATATGTAACACAGAAATCTCTTTCTGATGACCTTGTAATTACTAATATCAAATAAGTCATAAAACAAAAAGACATGTCAAAGAGGTTGATTATGTCATGGAGAATTTCCAATTCAGAATGAAAATGGAAGAGGGATTCCATAGAGATGGGAATGTCATCCAGAAGCTCTTATTTTTGAATGATATTGTGCACTGTACTGATTTTTTAAGCACATTTAGGAGTGCTCTATTTTTAAAGGAAGTTTTCCTTTACAAAAATCCTAAACCTATGTATCTGCCACTTCTACTCTCTGTCCCTACTTCTACTATCAGGGACCAGGCAGAGCAAGTGTCATCTCATTTTGACATTACACCCTTTCGTGTGACCAGTAACAATGATTTTATTGTCAGTTTCCTAGTACAAATGTGTCTAGTTGCCTTGAAGAATTCATTAACCATCTCATCCCTTTACCATCCTAACCATTCTCCTTTGGACACAATGAAAGTTGTTAACATTCTTCCTAAGACATGAAGTCCAGAATGGAATATATTACTTTACATATGATCTGACCAAGTCATTAGGAATATCCCTTCCCTCTTTTTGAACATGATTTTTCTGATGATGTAATATAATGTCATTTGTTTGTTTATTATCAGGTTGTACTCTTGATTCTTGTGCTCTTCTAGTCTACAAAAATGTCAGTTTTTTAACATAAAAAACTTTAGTATAGCAACAATATCAGAAATCTCCTTTTTATTTTACACCTCTCCATTCTCTTTTTGAAAGGAAGTTTTTTTTTTTTTTGTGAAATAGGCCCCCATACACAGAAAGCCATTAACAATGATTGTCCATTCTGTCAGCAGCTTCATGCCTGGATGGTGGCCTGTGGGTCCCTCTGTGTTCCATCTGAAAGCCACAAAGGCCTTCTGCAGCAGTGGTAGCTGGCTTTTTTTTCTCTTTAACGATAATGATTAAAGGGGGAAAAAATAAACAGTGTATCTCTGTGGTTCTTTTCCTCTCCTCACATTCGAATTTCCAGTGGCTTGTTTACTTTGCAAAGTAAGAAAATGGAAATGAGCAGACAGTGCAAATCACCAGAGAAGGGAGAAATTTGTTATGCTAATATAGTTCTCTGGGAATAGAGGAAGATTGTCAGCAATACAGATGCCAAGAAACATGTCCTCATACTAACAAGGTTTTATTGTAAGAGGAATAAAATGGGATTTCAAATCTGTTTGCATGTGTAGTTATCAGGCCTCAATGCTTCTAAATCAATGGGGAAAACTGGTAGATCTAGGTAATTTTTTTTGGCCTCAATTACTCTTGTCCTACTCATAACATTTTATGAGCCATAATTTACAGATGACAATCGACATTTCAAAATATTTTGTGCCAAAGTAAAAATCAATTGAATTTCAGGAGTATTATCGTGAAAAATCTATTTACCATTTAATAAATTTATATGATATGATACCATTTCAGAATCCTAAAGTCTTCCCTAATGTGTTTTGCATGAGGGAAATGCATATAACAGAAGAAAATATAAATTTTCTTAAACCTCTTCTTTTTTTACCCTG
This sequence comes from Petaurus breviceps papuanus, assembly GCF_028583685.1. NCBI lineage: Eukaryota > Metazoa > Chordata > Mammalia > Diprotodontia > Petauridae > Petaurus > Petaurus breviceps. The sequence continues at coordinate 9,701,337 of NW_027186315.1, forward strand.
TGTGTCTCTCTTTGCTCTTCCCTTTTTTCTCTCATTCCCTCTTTCACAAATTGTTCTTCTCTATCTATTCTCCTCTGTCTTCCTTTCCCTTGATATCTCCTATTAAAAAAATTCATAAAGGAAAGCATGTGTGTGTGTATGTGTATTTCAGGGTATTGAAAATTTATTTATTTATTTATTTCCATAGTATACTAAATGATATGCAGACTGCCATAAAAAATAATTAAGACTCTTAGTATAACTTTCATTTAGAAAGATACATCTATTGATTTTATATGATACAGTAATTTGGAATCATGTTTTTTTTTTACCATGATTCTTTCTCCATGGGTTAATCTCTTATATATCTTTTCCCAGAAAAAAGTATAGACATATGGATGAAAAATAATAATATTAATAAAATTACTCCATTCAGAATATATTATATTTTGATTTTAGAATAGCATGGTTTACAATCTGTTCATGTTTACAGATTTTTAAAAGATTTTCATAAGCAATTACATTATCCCTCTTGTTCTTCCGTGCATGCATTTCTGATTAATTGAGGCATGTGTATTGGTTATGATTAGTGGATTATTACTATTTCCTGTTATAATCAGCTATTTTTTTCCTGAGTAGACAAGGTACAAAACAAATAGAAATGCTAGAACCATGTATCAAAATGAACAATCAAGATTAGCTTTCAGCAATGAGCATCACTTTCTTTTGAAGACCATTGTTTGCTTACATATTATTTATTTCTAATTTGGTACAACTAGAGTCATTCAAATGTTCTTAGCACATTACTGTGCCAAAAGAATGAATAGTCTACTGATGTGATTTGTAGCTTAGGGCTTCCTCATGTGATACCTAACTGTGGGTGATAGATAGCTAAGGGAACAGGTGTGTGACTGAAACTGTAGAAATGCATATATGAATTGCTAGGGTCTAGGTAGCAGTGAAATTCTAAATAAGCAGCAGACACATAATATACAAATGATAGTGGTGCAAAATTCATATGAAAAGAATAATAATAAAAAACAACCCTGTAAATAGGAGATGAATGGAGTTGAGAGATCTGTGAAAAGCTTAAATTAAATAATCAATGTAGTTTTAGACAATGAGACTAGAGAAATAGAGGACATTCAAAAGAGCTTATATACTAGGAACCTCAATTGTGCTTCTTTTACCATGTTAAGCTACAATCATAAGGGGGTCTGATCTGAACAAGTGCTTAGTTCAGGGTCTATCACATGGTAGGTGCTTAACAAATGCTCATTTAAGAGCATTTTGCTTACTTTCTTACTACTGATAACTCAAAATTGGCAGCTGATTTTATGGTAAAGGAAAAGAGTAGAAGTGATTTTTCTTTAAAAGACACCTTTTTGCTGGCAATGAAACTATTCCAAGGTTATAAATGAAAAGCAATGTCTTGTAAAGGAAATGACACTGAGTTTAAATACTTTCACTATGACTTAATATTTGTGTGACTTTGGACAAGTCATTTTCCTCTCTGTATGCTTGGTGATAAAATAAAATGAAAAAAAAATAGTACTTGTACAATCTTTTTTAGTAGGAGTCTTGGAAGTAATCTTCTATAAAATTATAAACACTAAATGAGAATGAAATATTGTCACATTGATCAAGAATAATTAACGTTTGGGGTGACTAGATGGCACAGTGAGTAAGAGCACCAGCCCCAGAGTCGGGGGGACCCAGGATTGATTCCGGCCTCAGATACTTAACACCTCCCCCACACACACAAAACTAGCTATGTAACCTTGAGCAAGTTACTTAACCCCAATTGCTTAATAAAAAAAGAATAATTATGGTTGGATGAAGAAATATGCTTTAGATTCAAGACCTGACTTTGACACAGTATAGTTCAATAAGTTAAGTAACCTTTCTGATCATCAGTTTCCTCATCTCTGAAACTGAAGGGTTTAACTAGATGATCTCTGCGGTCTCTTCCAATTCTAAATCTATCACCCTATTACTCTAAGAATATGAACTCAACACATTTTTACACTTAGCATTTTTTCATATCTGAAAAAATTATTTCTGCTCTTGCTCCATTTCCTCTCACCTTTACTGGTTCCCTAATAACTTAGCAGATAAAAGAAACCTTAATGCAGGATACAGAGCTCCTTCTCTAATTTCTGATATTTTCATAACAGAATTAATTAAGAATTCTTTATTGGTAGATTAAAAGAAATACAAACAGGCACACTTTAAAATTTTCCTCACTAAATGTCATATTTTTTCCCTTTTACTGATTAATTTAATCTGCTTTCATCATCATGATACCAAAACAATCCTCATCAGTATCTCATTCATGTATTTAAGAGGTTAAACTTTTATAGCACAAGACCCTGATCTTTAAAAGCTTGTTAAAAGCTTACATCATTTTGCTACTTCCTGGAGGACTTAAGAGTCCTTTGGTAAAATGGGCTTTTTCTTGATGCCAGCCTGGATTCAGCTTTCATCATCTCAATATTTTCTCTTCAACTGAGTGAATTGAATTCTCTTTTTTTCTTGTTCCTATTTTTTGATTAAAATAATAAAAATATAATGATTATACATGAATGGAATATGTGATCATTATATTTTCCAGGTAAGAGGCAGTTCCTTTGGAAACTCAAGTTATAGACCTAATTTCAACTTCAGACATTCAATAGGTGCATGGTATTAGGGATTAATAGGAAATTTTTCCTGAGTTTTGTAGCTTCAGTAATTTATATTCTGACAAAGACCTGGCTCATAGAGAATCAATCATTTTCACCCACAAAAATCTATCAAAGAACATTTGAATAAATATCACCAAATAATCAAGTATTTATTTAGCACATACTAGCTGCCAGGCCCAAAATAGAAAAATGCCTTTTTTCAAGTGCAGCAACATAGTGATCTCTATAGAAACATTTTTTCAAATATTCTACATGCTATAGAAATTACATAACACAAAAACTTAAAGGAAGTTAAGGATCATTCAGCGTGAAACTTACAGTTGATGAACGAAGGAAAAACAATGTAGAAGGAAAAATAAGTGAAATTATTTAACTCAGGTCACACCAGACGGTAGTAACAGAGCAGGAACAAAAATGTAAACCTTGCTTTTCAGGTCATGTGCAAATGAAGATCCTCAGAAAACCAGCCAAGATGATGGAAGAAGAAGGAATGTAAACCAGTTGCAACCATTCTCTCCCCTACCCTTAACCCTAGTTATTCTAACAATGATTACAATGATTTATGAAGAACATAGTGATCCAGAAACTATATATATATATATATATATATATATATATATATATATATAGTCATCTTCCCAACCTGAGATCACAAATTCAAACTGCAACTAAGTGAATAGGGCAGGAAATATGGAACAGGGTGGACCAATATCAGAAATTCAGTTTCTTGTATGGACTGAATCTGAAGCCCATGCTACCAAGACAATATCTCACAGAGGTTCCAGGTGAATGGATTCCTTACCCAGAACTCCAAGCTAAGCCAAAAGTATAGAATGCTCAGAGACAATGCCAGACCCAGTCCATACAATAGCAACACAGAGCTCTGGAGTTCACACTCAATGCTCAGAGCAACTAGACCAGCAGAATCAGGATACCCAGAGCTTGTCACTGAGTCATTATTGGGAGGAGTAGGATTTCCCCCAATGAAAAGTCTTAATAAATGCTTGATAGGTGAAGGAATAAAATGGACACTAAGGTGAAAAGATTAACCTAAGTTCTCATAACTGCTGTTGTGCACTGAATTCATTCTCTTTTGGGGCACCTACCTGGAGCAGGGGATAGAGTGAGTGCCTGATTGAGGCAGGAAGACTTATCTTCCTGAATTAAAATTTGGTCTCAGATATCTATCTGAGTGTGACCCTGGGAAAATTATCTAACTTTCTTTGTCCAGTTGCATGAAGTATAAAATAAGTTGAAGAAAGAAATGGCAAACCACTCCAGTATCTTTACCATGAAAATCCCAAATAGGATCACAAAGAGTCAGACACAATTGTAAAATGAGTAAAAAGCAACAAATAAAAAAAACTTATTTTAAAACCATGTTGACTACAGAAATATACATATGCATTCATGCAACATTATAAAGATCACAGGAAATCTAGGTGTTTTCCATTATATTTTTATTTATTACATTAATATTACCAAATAACTTTTTAAAATTAACTTTCATTTAAAAAAATGTTAAGTTGCAGAAGTGAAGCCCAGATGGCTGCATAGAGCTGGGACTCCCCTGAGCTCCCCTAAAACCCCTCCAAATACATTTAAATAATGGCTCTAAACAAATTTAAGTGCAGCAGAATCCAGAAAAAGATGGAGTGAAATAATTTTCAAGCCAAAGACAGCTTAGAAGGTTGGCACCAGGGTGAGAGAGGAGTGCAGTCCAGCTCAGGCCATGCCAGAGAAGAATAGGCCCCAGCAAAGAAAGAGCAGACTTCATGGTGACTAAATCAGTGGCACAAGTGGCAGTTTCCAGACCCCTCAGCCACAGACGCCAAAGGCAACTTGGAAGGGCAGCAGAAAAGATCTGTTGCACCAGGGTGAGAGTGAAAGTCAATCCAATGCAGGATATACCAGGACAGCCCCAGACCCAACAAACCAGGAGTAGACTGTGTGAGCCACTGAATCAGTTTTGGCAAGGGCTGCTTCTGAAGCACTCAGCCAAAAAAATGATAAATGCAGTAGAACAACTGGTCAGAAGGAGATTAAAGGGGTCTCTTTGAAAGCACAGGGACAGGACTCTGTTGCTTTGCCCATGTTCAGATCTGGGTGCTATTCCTGGGTGGCAGTCCCCAGGTGAGGGGAAGTACTAGTACACCAGAGCTTGCAGTCACAGCAGAGTAGAAACACTCCTCACAGTTACAGAGAAGAATAGACCAGAGCACAGGCCAGAAGAATAGCAAATACCTCTCTTTAAATCATTCCACCTTGGAAGAATTGAAAGTTATAAGTCCCTAGAAGTATCTCTGAAAACAGCTGCACAAAACTGCTGAAGTTTGGGACAGTGCAACCTCCACCCTGGAAGCAGAGCACTACCATAACAAAGAGATAAATTCAGGTAATTGGTTGTGAAAATGAACAAGCAAGAGGAAAAAATTCTGACCATAGAAAGTAACTGCGGTGACAAGGAAGCTCAACACACACACTCAGAAAAAGAAACCATATTCAAAGATACTCCATCCAAAGTCTCCAAGAAAAATATGAATTGGTCTCAGACCATGGAAAATTTTAGGAAAAAGAAAAAAAAAAGATTTTAATAATCAAATAAGAGAGTTTGAAGAAAAATTGGGAAAAGAAATGAGAAGCATTCAAGAGAGAGTCAACTTGGAAAAGATAAGACAAAAATTGACAGTAGAAAACAATTCCTTAAAAAATATAATTGACAAGGGGCAGCTAGGTGGTGCAGTGAATAGAGCACTGGCCCTGGAGTCAGGAGGACTTGAGTTCAAATCCAGCCTCAGACACTTAACACTTACTAGCCATGTGACCTTGGGCAAGTCATTTAACCCAATTGCCCTCCAAAAAAGCCAAAAAAGATATAATAGACCAAAGGGGGGGGGAGAAAATAAATGTACATTGAAGAAAACAACTACTGTAAAAGTAGAATTGGCCAAATGGAAAGAGAGGAAAAGAACTCACTGAAGAGAAATTAAAAAGTATAATGGTCCACGTGGAAGAAGAAGTACAGAAATAAAACTAACCAAAGAAAATGATTCTTAAAAATTAGAACTGAGAGCACTGGCTCCAGTGTTGGGATGACCTGGAGATAAAATCCCGGGCTTAGAAACAGCACCACACCCAGAAATAACTGGCCGTGTAACCTTGAGCAAGTTACTTAACCCCAATTGCTTAAAAAAAAAATTAGAACTGGACAAGGGGAAGTTTATGACTCTATGAGACAACAAGAATGAGTCAAACAAAATCAAAAGAAGGAAAAAAAGAGAAAATGTAACATACCTCATTGGTAAAACAACTGACCTGGACAACAGATCCAGGAGAGATAATATAAGATTTATTTAATTACATGAAAGCCATGATTAAAAAATTAAAAAGATAATTTGAGATATTGTTGAGGAAACCTGCACTGATGTCATAGAACCAGATGATAAAATAATGATTGAAAGATTCCCTTGGTCACTTCCTGAAAAAAAGATCTCAAAATTACAATGTCAAATTCCAGAATTATCAGGTCAAAGAGAAAATACTGCAAACCTCCAGAAAGGATCAATTAAAATATCATGGAATCTCAGTAAGAATAATTCAGGACTTAGTATCTTCTACATCAAAAGATCAGAGGGATTGAGATATGTTATTCTGGAAACCAACAAAATTGACCAAAATTTTTCAGGGGAAAAGATGAATGTTTAATGAAATAGGGGATTTAAAAATTTCATAATAAAAAGACCAGAGCTGAATAGAAAATTTGACTTTCAAATAAAAGACTCAAGATAAGAATAAAAAGGTAAACAGAAAAAAAACACATTTTTCAATAAGGTTCAATTGTTTACATCCCTACATAGGAAGATGATGATGCTTGTAAATATTTTGTACTTTCTTTTTGGAGAGGGAAGACTGGGCAATTGGTTTTAAGTGACAAGGTCACAAGGCTAGTAAATGTGATCAAGTGTCTGAAGCTGGATTTGGACTCAGGTCTTCCTGACACCAGGGCAAGTGCTCTATCCATTGGGCTACCTAGCCACCCCTCTTGTAATTCTTGAAATATGTGTCTTTATTAGGGTTGTTAGAAGGGGTATAAATAGACAGAGAATGGTCATATAAGTTTACCTCAATTTGATGATTAAAACATTATTAAGGCATAAAATGAGGGGTTGGACTGGAAGAAGAGGAAAGGGAGAGGCAGAATAGACAAATTACATCACATGAAAAAAAATAAAGATGTTTTACAGTAGAGGGAAAGAAGGGAGGGGGTATGTATTGTTTGAACCTTACTCTCATCAGATTTGGCTGGAAGAGTGAATAATATACACATTCAGTTGGTTATATAAATCAGTTTCACTCTATAGGGAAGTAGAAGGAGAAAGGGGAAATAAAAGGGAGGGTGTGCATAAAAAGAAGGGCAGAAGGGAAGGAAGAAGTAGTTGGGGAAAGGAGAAAGAAAAGGGGACATGATAGAAGAGAGGACAGATAAATGGAGCTGGTGGTCAAAAGCAAGACACTGGTGAAGAGGAAAAGGATGAAAGGAGAAAGGAAAGTATAAATGGAGGTGGGGGGGAATAGGATGGAGAGAAAGACACAGTTAGTAATCATAACCATGAATGTGAATGGGATGAATTCTTCCATTAATCAGAAGCAGATAGCTGTGTAGATATTAAAAAATCCTATAATATTTTTTTACAAGAAATATATTTGAAGCAGAAAGATACACACAGAGTAAATGTAAAAGGCAGAAGCAGAATATATTATGCTTCAGATTAAGTAAAAAAAAAATTAATGGTAGCATTCCTGATCCCAGACAAAGCAAAAGCAAAAATAGACCTAATTAGAAGAGATAATGAAGCAAACTACATCTTGCTAAAAATACCATAGACAATGAAGTAATAGCAATTCTAAACATATATTTCCAATTAGTAGTACAGCATCCAGATTCTTAGAGGAAAAGTTAAGAGAGTTAAAAAAGTAACAGACAGCAAAACTACACTAGTAGGGGACTTCAACCTCCCTCTCTCTTAACTAGATAAATCTAATGACAAAATAAAGAAGAATGAAGTCAAGAAGATAAATAGAATTTTATAAATGGTAAGTATGATTGACCTCTGGAGAAAATTGAATGGAGATAGAAAGAAATATAAATTTTTTTTCCCTGTGGTACATTGACCCTACGCAAAACCTGACCATGCATTAGAGCATAAATGCCTCACAATCTAATGTAGAAAGGCAGAAATATTAAATGTATCCTTTTAATATCATGATGCAATCAAAATTGCATGTAACAAAGGGCCATATAAAGACAGACTAAAATTTAATTTGAAACTAATAATCCACTCCTAAAAAATGAGTTGATAAAACAACAAACAGAAAATATAATTAACTTCATCAGGAGAAAAAAATTATGGCTCAACATACCAAAATTTGTAAAATACAGGCAAAGTAAATTTTAGAGCAAATTTAATATCTCTAAATGCTTACATGACAAATAAAGAGGGGACCAATGAACTGGGCATGCAACTAGAAAGCTAGAAAAAGAATAAATTTTAAAATCCCCAATTAAATGTCATATGATACATTTGGAAAATCAAAGGAGAGGTTAATATAATTGAAATTATGAAAACCATTGAACTAATAAATAAAACTAAGGGCTGACTTTCTTTAAAAAAATAAAATATATAAACCTCTGTTTAACTGATAAAAAAGATGAAAACTAAATTACCAGTATAAAGAATGAAAAGGGTGAATTCAGTACCAATGAAGAGGAAATTAAAACAATTATTAGGAACTATTTTGCCCAATAAATCTGACAATCTTTGTGAAATGGATGAATATTAGCAAAAAATTAATCATCCAGATTAACAGAAGATGAAATGAAGTACTGAAATAAGGCAATTTCAGGGAAAAAAAATAATTGAACAAGACATCAGGGAACTCCTGAAGAGAAAATTACCAGCAACAAATGAATTTACAAGTGAATTCCACCAAATATTTAAAGAAAATTAACTCCAATACTATATAAACTATTTGGAAAAAAAGGCAGAGTCCAATACAATTCTGTTTATGGCACAAATGTGGAGCTAATACCTTTCATGAGTCAGGAAAGGCCAAATCAGAGAAAGAAAATTATAGATCAATTTCCTGAATGAATATTGGTGCAAAAAATTAAATAAAATATTAGCAAAGCCATTTGTCATGAGGATAAAACACTATGAGTAGGTCTTGTTCAATATTGTGTAAACATTAAGCATAATTGACCATGTACAAGACAAAACTTAAAAAATCATATGATTATCTCAATAGAGAAAGAAAAATAACTTTTGAGTAAACAATATTAAAAACAACAGTGAATATAGGAATCAATGGGGTTTTCCTTAACATGATAAATAGCACCTATCTAAAACCACCAGCAAGCATTATTTGTAATGGGGATAAGCCAGAAGAATTCCCAATAAGATCAGGGGTGAAACAAGGATGTCCATTATGATTGCTGTTATTATTTTTATCACCACTGTTATACAATATTGTACTAGGCATGTGTAGCAGCAAGCACACTAGCATGCCCAGGGTGGCTGCCAACACAGGTTCTTAGATCTGCTTTTCTAAAGGAAAGCAACTAAAAAGGTGTTAATAATCTTGCTTTAATCAAACATATGTCATTTACCTAGTTCAGGGGGAAAAGGTCAGCACCCTGAACTTCAGAGAATGAAAACAAGTTACAAGCAGAAGTTACAAGCAGACAGAGGAACAGATCAGCAGACAGGTTTCCAACAGTCTGATCATTACATCCATGCCTAGTCACAGTTACCAGAGAGAGAAGCACCAACATCTGGGTTTTCAAAGCCACAGGGCTCAACAGCTGCCCAGAGTCTTGTCTGATCAAATCACATAACTCTTCTCAAAGTGAGCCCCAAAGCAAAATCTCACATCAGGGTATATATAGCCTTCTCCTGGGTTGGAGAATGTCACAACCCTCTTGACCCACTGCCTAATCACAAAATATCAAGGTGTGGGCATTCCTGAAAAACAGGACTCCTGCCTCAGGCTCCAGGTGACCACATTCAGCTTATTAGGGGACAGAGTATATTTTCAAATTTAGGAAGTTTCTCAGAGTCATTTAAGCCTATCAAAGGGCCTAGGGTCAGAGAAGATCTTAAGATTTCCATTTCCACAACAGCATGTTAGGTTTAGCAATAAGAGAAGAAAACAAAATTGAAGGAATTAGAATAGGCAATGAAGAAAGAAAGTTATTACTCTGCAGATGATATGATGGTATACTTAGAGAATCCTAGAGAATCAACTAAAAAACTATGTGAAATAATTAACAATCTTAGAAAACTTACAGGCTATACAATATGCCTATATAGATAATTAACATATGTATATATATGTATATATATATATGTAGATGTATATGTAGATACAGATATATAGAAAATGAACAAAGCCTAGGAGAAAGGGATAGTGAAATTACATTTAAAATAACAGCTTTCAGGGGCGGCCAGGTAGCACAGTGAGTAAGAGCACCTGCTCCAGTGTCGGGATGACCTGGAGATAGAATCCCCGGCTCAGACACTTAGCACCCACCCAGAAACACCTGGCCATGTAACCTTGAGCAAGTTACTTAACCCTGATTGCTTTAAAAATAATAACAGCTTTCAGATAAATAATTAAAGCTAGGGGTGGCCAGGTGGCTCAGTGAGTAAGAGCACTGGCCCCAGAGTCGGGATGACCTGGGATGAAATCTAGGCTCAGATACTTAGCGCCACACACAGAAATAACTGGCCATGTAACCTTGAGCAAGTTACTTAACCCCAATTGCTTAAAAAATAATAATAACATTTAAAGCTATCAATAGGCATATAAATTTTTTCTAACTCCTTTTTCATTGGAGAAATGAAAAAAATAATAACAATTTTGAGGTACTACCTCATACCTATTAGATTAGTTAAAAGGACAGAAAAGGAAAGTGAGAAATGGTAGAATGGATGTAGTGGGGGGGAGAAGGGTCATTAATGCACTGGTGAAGTTGTGAACTGATTCAACGATTCTGTAGAGTAATTTTGAGCTATGTCCAATGGGCTATAAAACCATGCATATCCATTGTCCTAGCAATACTGCTACTAGGTCTATATCCCAAAAAAGGTTTTTTTTTTTTTTAAAGGAAAATGACCCATTTGTACAATAATATTTATAACAGTTCTTTTTATGGGGAAATTGAGGGGATGCTCATTAATTGGGGAGTGGCTGAACAAGTTGTGGTATGTGATTATAATGGAATACTATTGTGCTATAAGAAATTATGGCTAGGGTATTCTCAGGAAAACATGGAGAGACTTGAATGAGCTGATACATAGTGAAATGTGTACAAAGTATGGTGTACAAAGTATCAGCAATATTGTAAGCAGATCAGTGAATGACTTAACTCTTCTCAGCAATACAAAGATCCAAGACAACTCTGAAGGAATTATGAGGGAAAATACTCTCCATATACAGAAAAAGAAAGTCTGAATACAGATTGAAGCATACTTTTTTAAACTTTCTTTTTGACTTGGGGGCTTTTTTTTTTGGCCTGTTTTCTTTTACATCATGAAATGTTTTGCTTGACTGCTCATGTAAATCTGTATCAAATTTCTTGCCTTTTCAAGGAGATCAGGGGGTAGGGAGGGAAGAAGGAAGAGAGTTTGGAATTCAAATTTAAAAAATTAACGTTAAATTAATTCAAAGTTTAAAATTCAAAGTTTAAAAAAATTAATGTTAAATTAATGTTGTTACATGTAACCATGGAAAACAAAACAAAACAAAAATCACCTTAAAATTGAATTGCAGGGGAGTGGTCAGGTAGCACAGCGAGTAAGAGCACTGGCTCCAGTGTCAGGATGACATGTGGATCAAATACTGGGTTCAGACACTTAGCACCCACCCAGTAACACCTGGCCATGTAACCTTGAGCAAGTTACTTAACCCCAATTGCTTAGGGGCGGCCAGGTGCTCAGCAAATAAGAGCACCGGCTCCAGTGTCGGGATGACCTGGGGATCAAGTCTGGGATCAGATAGTGAGCGCCACACCCAGAAATAACTGGCAGTGTAACCTTGAGCAAGTTACTTAACCCTGATTGCTTAAAAAAAATTGAATTGCAAATTCTTTCCCTTCCTCTTGCCTTTTCTCCATCTCTTGAAAAGGCTAAGTAATATGGTATCAATTATACATTTGAAGTTATACAAAACAAATTTCCATTTAAACCAGTTTCCAAAACAAGAAATATAAAGAAAGTGAATAAAGTATCCCTTGATCTACATTCACAGTTCATCAGATCTTCCCCAGGAGATGGATAGCTTTTTTTTTTTTTTTTTT